>NC_092826.1:80189456-80489456 GCF_039878825.1 Excalfactoria chinensis | reverse complement strand
TCAGTGTTTGAATGTGAGACTCGGCACCATAAAAGTAGAGAAGGAATCAACTGCTTGACTGTACTTACCTTGTTCTAGGTCATTGTTCTTTTCTGACTGGCAGTCCAGCTCTGTTGAGCATGTTAATGTGCTGGTGTATTGAGCAGATCATATTAAAATACTTAGCTAGATAAGAAAGCTTAATGTAAAGTTGTTTTATAACTACCTGTAAAAGTGTAGTGTTCTGATACCAGCAAATGAAAAGGGCGGTTAATCATTTACTAAGCTTGCTGGTCTTAAAAGAAACATAAACTCCCAAAGTTATGTTACTGATAATAGCAATCACCTTAGATTTTACATTAGTAATGATTAAAAACTGATGTCTTTTAATAGCTTTCGTGGCAACTTGGTTGCCCTCTGCAAACTGCATCAGTTTTCTGTTGGTTTAGGAGGTACTGAAAAGCTTTTGTGCTTGCATCTTGTTTTGATAGGTTCAGGCTTATTAGTTGCAGCTCAGGATGCTACAGAAGATGAGGAAGCAGTGGAAGATACTGTAGTTGAAGATGAAGATGATGAAGCTGAAGTTGAAGAAGATGAGCCTACAGACTTGGTAATTGTACACGAATGTGTTTTCATAAGCAGGAATCTGACCAAAAGTACTTGAAGGTGCACAGTTAAGTGTGTGTTTAATAGTATAGTGATATTTCTAAGCAGCTGTTTCAGAGTCTCCTTGAAGCTTCCATTCTGCTTGAAGCTTCAAAAGGATTTGTCTTCCTGAATTACCTGTGGGGAAGACATCATGTGGGGACAGCCAGGTTCCTGCTATCAGAACAGCTGTTTGTGAAAAGACCTCCAAGTGAGATAAGGAGCTTATGTGAGAACCTGGTTAAGCTCTTAAATTTCTGGTGTAAAATAAGTAAGTTTGGGGTATGACTGGAGGAGGGAAGAAGATTTGCATAGTACAAGTGAAGTCCCAGTTACAGTTCTGGGATTCTATTGGTCTTATTGCTATTTATGAACTTACGGCTGGCCAGCTTTGCAAGTCACAGAGGGTGTGCTAGATATTCTGTACTGATAGAATTCGGTAACCTTACAAATGTAATTGTAAAAAAATAGTGTATAGCTAAGCAGAGTACAAAATGGAATCCTTTTTTGGCAGTTTGTTTTATATGTCACTGAAACAAGGAAGTTTTGTGTAGCACCTTTTGGGCCTAGCTTCTTGACTTCACTTCTGGTTCACGGCTTCCTGACTGAATGGTGTCTGCACAGCTAGGCTGGATGCCTAGATGAACTGGAACAAGTATATTCATAAATACTGCGCTCTAAAAAATCTGTTTCCAGGCAAACATAATACTGCTTAAAGTACTACTTAAAGTTGAACACTCTATCTGTAGTGAAAACGATTCTCGCTTGCCTTGTGGTTATCCATGATTTCTAAGTAGAAAAGCTTAGTGATGTGAGTAATGAATACTTTGATTCTGCTCTTTTCCTTCCACCCCTAAACAAAAACCTTACTCTTGCTTTGTGATAAGAATACTTTTAATTACGACCGAATGCAGCTGAGTTTAGTCATTTTTGTCAGTTAGAGAAGGATAAATACTAAAAATGGTTCAGATCAAATCTAGAAGGAGAACAGACTTAGTGCTAATTATGCGGCCGCAGGAATTGGTGCTGGTGCTCATCATGGTATGGTTTCACACACTGATATGTATCATGTAGGATTCTCATAAAGCAAGCATGGTCTTTGCCTGTACTTTTCATTATAGGGTTTTTAAAAAAGTCTCTTGTCTTAGACAGAAGAAAAAGAAGAAGAAGACTTGTCGGGAGAACCTAAGGCCTCACCTAGCGCTGATACAACAATATTATTTGTCAAAGGTGAAGGTAAGAGTCCTGTGCCAGTCTACCATATTCCTTACTGTGCTTAGAGTTTATCAGTTTGTATTGGTTATTAATATACAGATGGTAGCAAATGTACAGAAGGTATAAGTAAAGGAAAACTCACCAGTGGTGGTGCCTTGGCTGAAGAAGCTGGGGCAGTCCTCACTGGTGAGCAGTCTCCAAGAGATACTGCTTCAGTGGGAGCCAGCCCTTAAATGAGGTCTCAGAGGGGATGGAGTCGAGCTCCACCCCTCCCGGGAGCTCAGCTACATCACTCTCACCTGTGCTCCCACAGCTGACCCCATACTTGCCTCAGCTGATTAATCAGAGGTTCAGGCTGTGAATACCAATCTCCCATACACAGTTAAAGCAATGAGGCTCTTTAAAAAAAGTGGGGTCTGCCAGGGACTGTGTATGCTGAGAACTGTTAATAGTTAAATATTCTCGTTTCAGATTTCCCAGCAAACAACATTGTGAAATTCCTGGTAGGCTTCACCAATAAGGGTACAGAAGACTTCATTGTTGAGTCTCTTGATGCTTCGTTCCGGTACCCTCAAGACTACCAGTTTTATATCCAGAACTTCACTGCTCTCCCCCTGAATACAGTTGTTCCACCACAGAGACAAGCTACGTTTGAGTACTCTTTCATCCCTGCTGAGCCTATGGGTGGCCGTCCTTTTGGATTAGTTATCAATCTCAACTACAGAGATGCAAGTGTAAGCACGATATTGTAATTCATTGCAGTGTTTTTAGCTGATGTGGAGGCATCAGGAAGGAACTGCTTAGTCAAGTTACTGTTTCTTCAAATAGTGAATGCCTTCGAAAGTCTTTAAAGCACATCAGTAGGTGCATAAACACACTACATGTTTCATGACTGTATATTTTATGCTGTATATGTTATATCAGTGATGGAAACTAGAATTTGTTGTATAGTAGCGGGCTATACTCATTTAAAGAAAAAAAAGAGCTTCCAGGGAAGCTTGAATTTCACTTTGTTTTTTATACTAGGCTTTGTTTACAAGCTTAACAGCCTGAATCCTATCTGCAGATTTGATTTTATGAGCAAATAAATGAACAGTGCAAGATGAGCTTTTTAGAGTTTTCCCAAGAACATGGGAAGAGAGAGAAGCTGTGTGTGTTGAAGGGAATAATTTAATGTGGAAACTTTTCTAACAGGGTAATATGTTTCAAGATGCTGTCTTCAATCAAACGGTTACAATTATTGAAAAAGAAGATGGACTGGATGGAGAAACGTAAGGAGACTGAAGAGTAACATTTAGTTGGTGTACTAGAATAAGTTGCTGATGGGGGGCAACGAAAATAGTTCTCATACCTTTAATTTACTGAATGTTAGGTCTCCTGTATATTGTTGATGGTGTTGAAGGCATCTGACTGTTGGAGTGCTGATTGAGCTTTCTTCCCCCAGATTAAGATGTGCATTAGTATTAGGGTTCTTCAGCATTTATATTATGTTGCTGAGTCCTCAGAGGACTTCAGTATGGAATAAGGCGTAGTGTTACACAGTTACATAGCAATTCAAAGCTGTTAAGCTTTTGTAATGCTACTGTGCCATTTTCCTCTAGGTAAAAGATGCTGAGGGTTCATGGATTGGGCTCTGGGTTGTGCTGGAACAACAGGCTTCTGGGAGCACTCCAGTATAATTCAAGATTAAGTAAGCTAAAAGATGCCTTGAATAGGAAGTAGAGGAACTCATGCTCATTCTTTGTTGCACTTCTACTGGTTGCAGGCTTCTTTCAGGAGTGCTTTTTCTTAAAAGACCAGCTAGACCTGATCATACCTTGTATTTTTGCAAGCATAGGCTGTGCCTGTATGCTTTTTAAATATCCTAATGAAGGAAAGAAATGTTAAAAACATGTGAGCTCAAAGAAGGTCTTCAGAAATCCTTTAAGACCTTTAAAAAAACTAAACTAAAGGTAGCTGTTCTATGAAATCATATTTGTCAAAGGAAGAGCATCAGTGAATAAGCAGTTCACTGATGCTTTTCCAAGTGGTTAAAGCAGTCAAGAAACAAACTTGTATGTCCCAACATCTTGAAAACACCATGGATCAAAGACCCACTGCAGGTACTGAATTTCAGTAGTTATGCATGTTGTTTTCTAGCTTATATAACATTCTTCAATGTTCTGTTGTTCAGAATCAAAATCAGAATAATGACTTAATGTTGGTTAACACCTAGGTTTCAGGTTCATTTTCACCCCCTCTACACCCACACGTCTGTAAAATGGCTTGGGAGAGATCTAATGAGCGTGTGGCCAAAGCTAGCACTAGTTTCTATATTTATATATTTTCTTAAACACTTATGATGTCCAGTTAATGACTTGAAATTTCTTTTAAAGGATCTTCATGTACATGTTCCTTGCTGGACTTGGTCTGCTTGTTATTGTTGGCCTACATCAATTGCTAGAATCTAGGAAGGTAAGTGGTGCGCTGTCTGTGTTGTTAGTAACACAAGGCCTTACTGTACATGGAGGGGGGTGAAGTAGTAATCGCTTCCAGTGTTCAATGGTACTGTTAGAACTTCAGAAGGTTGCTTACAAATAAGAGCTGAAGACTCAGTAGGATTCTTGCTTAGTGCTCTTTTTGAATCATCTTTGCCATAATGCTGGAGTGTCAGAATGTAAAACATTTTGTTACCTTCTAGTCTCTGGATGTGTGCAGCTGCTGATTCAAAGCTTGCTAGGTAGACTTCCCTTTGCTGTCTCTTTATATCTCATGATAAATGAGTTCTAACCTTGGGGGCAAATGGCTGTCTAGTCCTTAATGTAATACAAAGAATCTTCCCATGGAATTGCTGTTATTGTTCAGACTGTTTTGCAGTGTTGCATAAAGGAATGCTGTGCCAATCTAAGAAAGCATAACAGTCATCTAGTTTGGGTTACTGACAGCTATTTTTTCATAACGAGTATGATGAACTTCTCTAGACATGCATTAAACCTTAATATCTGTGCGTAGAATAACTGTTGTGAGGCTTCAGGAGTGTTAACACAAAACCTAGGCAAGTAAATTGCTAAATGGGTCAAGGCAGCATCACTTATTGACTAACCCTAAGTTTGCCTCTTAGTGAAACACTTGCTGTTTGTTTATTAAAGAACTATTGATTACTAACAATTATTTGTGCTGTCAAAACACTGTAAAAAGCAAAAACCTGTTTCTTGACTTTTCAGAGGAAAAGACCGGTACAGAAAGTTGAGATGGGAACATCAAATCAGAATGATGTTGATATGAGCTGGATTCCCCAGGAAACATTAAATCAAATAAGTAAGTAGACCTCTGCCACAAAATTAAGCAGTCAAATAGTTTAACTTCCCAAGTAGCTAATAGTGATTTTTCCAGAGCACACCTACATGTTCTAGGGAATAAGTAGTTATCTAAAGCACTGGTCGTAGTGATTACAATATTAACAGCCTGTTCCTATACAGAACCAACTTGCCTGGTCGGTAGTAATGGCAGTTGCTGGTTGTTTTCACACTTCAGTGGCTCTTTTTCAGCAGTATGACATCTGTGCCCAAAACCTGGATCAAAAAAGGTTTTAATAGCCAAATACCTGGAAGTTTCTGTAAGTTGGTTAGCAGCTTGCCTGTAGACTGAAGTTCTAAATAATCATTGCACGTGTGTATTCACCAAAGACAATTTCAACTTGGAATTTGGGTTCTTCATGTTCAAAATGACTAAATTTTTGCTCAAAAATGCCTAAAACAAAGCTAGAATCTGATTTCTTTATAGTGTATGTGTTTGAATTTTTCTAACTTCTTTTGCTGTTTCTTTTGTTATTGCTTTCCTGTTGCTTCAGTGCAAAGTAGAAGAGGTGAGACAAATGCTGGTGATAAAGAGTGGAAGCTCTAAATGTATTGTCTGTGTGATAATTAGGCATGGATAGAAACCTTTCTCCCTGCATGCAATGAATGGCTGGTAGTGTAGCATGAGCAATGAAATACAGAACAGATGCATACAACCATCCAGATGTTTTATATGCATACTACTTTACGTATTTGTAGATATAAGTGATACATATAGAGTACCTTTGGTTATATTGTAGTGGTGTAGTTTGGTTAATGTGCTGCTAAACAGTAGAGCAAAATATTACTCTTAACAGTTGCCGGAGCCCCTTACCCATCATGCAGTGTTCTGCCTTGCTGTAGTGTCAAGCTGTTGTTGAAGTGGTGGAGGACTGGTCATGTCTGCTGGTTGAGTACATCTTGTTTCAGTGAGAAACAAGCCTCAGTTTAGAGTATAATAGCTTCATAGGCAGGTTTCTCTTCCGGGGTCTTCCTTAATCCACAAAAGCTGTCACTAATATGCTGTTGTTGGCTGGTCTGAGATGAGATAGCTTCATTTCAAACAAAGCACATTCTAAAAGAAAGAAGCTATTCCCTTTGCAGCAACTACCTTTATTGTACAAATACTCCAGTTTTGATTAAATACTCATTTTTTGAGTGATCTTACCCTGACAATTGTATTTAGTACAGAAGGCCTTCAGGTGGTGACTTGTGAGAAGTAGTTATGAATTAAGTTTTTTGATTCCTTATCGCTTTTTAACTGTACTAATATTACACGGATATGAGGACTTGTTTTACATCTGGAAGGTGTCAGTTTTCTTGTATATTCCACATGAGACAGTGGAATGACAGTGTAAAAATACAGGGTTAGAAATTTGAGGTGTCTCAGTCTAGCAAGGAGTGCAAGGTCTGAATGATAAACCTCTCTGAAGAGCCAGCTATCTTGTCAGTGTTTGAATTCTACCCTCATCCCCTTTTAGGCTTAAGCAGATTCATCTCAGTACCTGAAGGCTAGGAGTAATGAGGCTTAAGTTTTTAATTGTCTTTAATTCCTAGTTTGGTTAAATTAGAGCTCTAACGCTTTGAAAAACTTGGCCTTCAGGATCCTCAGAGATTCATGCCTCTTCTGTTGAAGATGCATTAGATGTGTACTGATTGAGCACCCATCATGCCAATAAAGTCATTGCTTGCCCGTGCTGTGAACAGTGAGATTACTGTAAGCAGGCCTAGTTAAGAAGAGTGCAGCTGTAAGCAAATGCTCAGCAATCACCTCACCTCTTTCTTCATACAAACTATGAATGACAGTACAAGAGTTGAAGATGCTGCCTATGTAAGAACTGTCACTGGAGAAGGACAGTTGTAAACTTGTCCTAAGTTTCAATAGAAAGAACGGGTTTCTGGTGCCCCGTGCTCATGCAGCTAAATCTTGGTGGCTTCCCTGCCTGGGATGGCTGATTACAAAGTGCCATTCACATAATTAAGTATGAATGGTTTCTGCACAGGTGATTTTTCACAGCCAAAACACTCGTGTTAATCTGTATGAATATAGAAATATTTCATGTAAGGCAAAGCTGTCTAAAGGGGGAGGGTCCATCACATTCTTCAGGCAGGTAAACTAAAACCAGCTGATAATTATCCATTAACTCTCTGAAAGTTTAATCACTGGGTGTGATTTTGATTTTTCTAAACCAGCAAAAGATACAGATTCATCAGGAGACTGTTGGGGTGGTTGTTTTTGGGTTAGTAAGGGCTGGTTTAGTAACTCGCTCTAGAATTGCATGTTAGAGTATAGGGATGTTATTCTCGTTACTATCTAGGATGCAAATAGCACGTAGTGTTCTTTGCTTTTGTTTCTTTTAAAGCTTCGAGATGCTTGAGCCTGGCTTCTTTCATGATGCGTCATGCTTTAAAAAAGGCAGTGTCATATAACAACTAGCATGAAGTAGGTGATACAACTAATGCCCTGCCTTTTTCTCTTTCAGATAAAGCTTCACCAAGGAGGTTGCCCCGCAAGAGGGCACAGAAGAGATCAGTGGGCTCTGATGAGTAAATGTTAACTAGTGCAACGATTGAACCTTTACTAATCCTGCCTGTTGGGTTTGTTTGTTTATTTTTGGATTGGAGTAGTGCAGAGTCCGTGTCAGCATAAGGAAAATACTGCTAAACATTTGGACTGAACAGTTTAACTGAATGGTGTTAATATTACTGAAAATGCACTTCTCTTTTTTTGTTAAATAATTGTTTGGGGGGGGCGGGAGGGAGCCATTAAGATTTGTGCCTGTGCGTGTAAGCAGTTGGTCTTAACAGAACCGTGTTACCTGAAATGTGCCTTTAGAGTTCTTTTAAATGCTGGCTTGTCATCTGTATACTTGGAAGGGTATTTTCCCCTCCCCGTAATCTGAATGTCTGGTGACTGAATCTGTCTTGATTGTATCCTGTCTGTATCAGAATCTGTATCCAGTTTTTCTCCTCGGTAACTTTGTTCTCTATTTGCACACACAGACTCGAGTTTGTGTGTCCGGTCCTGTTCCAGATACTCATCATCTGGATTTCTGCATAGTTAGCATTCTAAAGGCACAATTGGGTATAGCTGCTTGTAGCGATAGATATTTTGCTGCTGTTTTGACCTGGGCATGCAGCGATGTAAACATCTGAACTCATCTGCATAGGCGTTAGGACAACTCTTACACAGCAGCGGAACTCGTGAAGCATGGAATTTGTGTGCTCAATTGGTATTACTACATAAATTGTTTTTATACCCAACTTGTTAAATGGTGATTGAGTCATTCCAACAGTTCAGCTGTTCTCAATATAGTGGTACCTCTGCAGTGTTACCCAAGAAACTTTCAATAAGCCAGAACAACTTTCCAATACATTCCTGGTACTTACAAAGACTTGAATGCTGTCTGTATAGAAACATACGGAATTTTCTTTGAGCTTTACATGGGGTGAGGACTTGGATGTATTCCATGTGCTTGAAACTGAATATGAGAAGCTTCAGGTAATCTCTTTAAATGACAAATTCAACCTTTACAGTTCTTAAACCTCTAACTTAGAATTGTTAGTAGATTGGTCCGAGTTAAGCTTTTACCTCCTTGGCTTTCTTCTTAGAAACAGAAGTATTTCCATTAACTACGTACTACTTTGGTACTTCAACAGAAAGGTTGTATGTAGCCAAAATGGGATTTCTTGTGGTAGGCACAGTTTACACAATTAGCAGGAACACAGATGCCGATTTGCATCCATTGCATTCAGGACTTGTAACTTTGAGAGGGTGGAGGGGGAGGAGAGCAGATAAAGTAAAGTCAGTTTGCTGCTTCTCAGGCTCAGACTGTTTTCATCTCAGTTGCAGTTCTTTGTGTCTGAAGGTTATCTGGGAGCTTGTTCAGGAAAAGGCATTGGTTTGAGATGAGGATCAGGAAGGGGGGAAAAAATCACATGTGAAGAAGGGCTTTTGGATCTGTTCTTGTTCTGCAGGGACTGAGCTGCTAAGCCTGCGTGAGTTGAGCAATACTTATAAATCATGTAATATATTGGAGACATCTAAGCTCTGAAACTACCTGCACTGATGTACTCACACTGTCTTAATATACAGAGTGCCAGAATGAATTGTGTGGAGTTGTTCTCAACTCATCTCTGTGTGGGAAATAGAATGGGAAGAACAATCCCTAGTCATGCTCTCAGCAACTTCATGATATGCCAGTCCAAGTAGAATGGTTTTAGTAGGGAAGATGGCTGAATGATCCTGCAGATCACTTGGCAAATTGAGTAACTTTGTAACAGCTGGCTACTCCAGGTATATGCAACAACTTTGCCTTTAGTGTTGCCTCTGTGGTAGGTTTAGGAGTCTACATTCAGTCTTGGCAGTGGTTCAGCAAAATGTTCATGTAATAAATGGTTTGTATGGTAAAATCTATAGCTGCTGTAGGGGCTGACACACTCAGTTTTAACTTTTGCTCCTTTCTGTGGATTATATGCATCTCAGCTGAAATCAAGATGGGCTTTTTGTTTGGCTCCCACCTTCTGGGAATAGGTAATGTTAAACTGCATTCAACTGCTCACGAGATTTGGAAGTTCCTCAATAATAACTTGATCTGAGCTGCTCTAGATTAAATGGGACTCCAAGAGGAAAAGCAAAGGATGAGAAGGCAGGACAGCAACTTCTGATATCCAGGTTCTGTTTCATCAGGAAGGGCTAAACTCTTTGAGCGAGTCTTGGAGCAGGTTAGTCCTTCAGTATCTTACACTGAACAGAGCTAAAGAGAAGTTGCAATAGGACTGCAATGCTGTGCTTAGATTAGAAAGAAGAATGTTGAGGTTTCAGCTTTCCTCTCTGCAATTAGTAGTTAACAACTGAATGCTTAAGTTCTGAGCATGAAAGAGAAAGCAGTTTAGCAAGTTGCATAGGAGCTGACAGTTGAACAATTGTAACAAGACTGATCATAGGACTTAACATTGACCTGGGATGGTTCATAGTAACTTTTCTGGCTGGAAGCTGCTAGTTCATACAAACGAATAGTAGTCTGCTATTGTTTGTGGTAAATGCAGCAGTAGTTTAAAGTTGTGTTTATCTGCTGTAACCAAGCTTCATTCTAGTGTGGTGGCAGTTGAACTTTGGCAAGTCTTACATTCTCTCTAGTAAGTCTGTCTACTGCACACGGCTTTTACAATTGAGAGAAAGTGGTTACTGCGTTGTGGCAGTTCTGCTTGTTTCTTTGCTATCCCTTCAGTTCTTGTGGCATATTGTATAATCCATCAGCTCTCATCAGCCGAGTTCCTCGTCAGTTCATTGCACACCTGCTCACGTGAGGCTATGGGGAGTAAGAGCTGTGCAAGAAGTGGATATCTTACTGGGAAGAGATGCTTTTAGACTACAGAAGAAGTTATGGCCCTAGTGTGAAAGATTGCTGTTCATTTGTCATGCCTTGTAAACTAATTAGGAAAATTGTGAGGGTTTCACAAGGCTACCGGTGTGAGGTAAGAAAAGAACAAACACTGCATTGAATGCTTTGTCTGTGCTAATAGCAAAGCATTAAGTTGGCTTCATCTGAATTGTGTTTGATACTTGCAGTCTTCTATACTGTCATTTATGAAAAGCCTTTTTCTAATATCTAATATGAGAAAGATGAGTGGCAGCTGCTGGATGAAAGGATTAAGCTTTGATCATTTATATACAAACCAGTCCAATTGTAGGCAGTGGAGCTGAGTGAGATGTGCTTAAAGATGGCCCTACTTCAGCTTCTTTGGAAACAGGTGGGCTGAACACCAGAGTTCAGATAGGCTGAGCGTTTTGGAATGGATGCCATCTAAAGCATCATTCACTGGTTTTCTTCCTGGTATGTGTGGTGCTAAACAACGTGTTGCATTTGAAAGCTCTGAATTCAGAGAAGTAGTGGGGAAGTCAATTAATGTAGGCTGGTTGTCATGTTTTTCCATGTACCTGGTGTGCTTGGCAGCAGTTATGTCTGTTCTTTCTCCTCCAAAGGGAAGACAGCACCTACCTCATAGGAATGACCAAGGGCTGTTTCAGGAGCGTTTTCAAGCTACTTGAGACTTGCACAACGTGCTTCCATAAAGCTAGTAAGACACATAGCACTGATGTAGTGTGATGGCAACTAGACAGATTCATAGTCTATCAGTTTCTTTCCCTCACTGGAAAAAGCTGAGCAGCATCAGTGAGACTTCAATATGCAGAGGGATTGCAGTTAACTTATAGGGGAGAGCAAAAGCCAGAATGAACGCAGGAGCTGCAGGGTGGGCTTTAATAAGTTCTCCTCTCACACTTGTCCATGTAACTTCAAATTTTCCCAGGGACTTTTCTAATCAAAGCGATGCAGATGATTGTTTGCTGTACATGCAATCGACAGAGCTGAAGAATGACTGATGATTGTTTGGGATGATTAAGTTCAGATGGTGTATTGCGACTGAATGAAGTTAACACCAGCAGGTGATGTTTTCATTTCTTAAGTGAGATCAGATCTCTTCAAGTTGGCCGCAGGTATTTTGTAAACTTGAAGTTTTTTTAGCATCTTGTAGCCGTGTTGGGTTTTTTTTGGGGGGTTTTATTATTATTATTTTCTAAATAAAGCATGAGTATGGCACCAAAAAGCCTGAGTGGTACCTGGGTGCTCTCTTCCTTGATAAGCCACATCCAGTAGCAAATGCTCAAGAAGAATGGAAACAGGCCGTGTTTGGGAAGCAAATACATTTGGAATGAGAAGAATGGCAAGGAAGTATTTTGTGATCTTCTGAGCAACAGGTAGATATTAGAATTAAGATTCCTTTAAAGAATAAGGAAGGGGCCTGAGAAGAATCATTCTTTAATCAGTTAAAAGTTGAGCCACAGTGCTGCATTTCCACATGGAATAACCTATAGGCAATGGGGAAAGGATCTGTTAAGGTGATGAAAGGCAGCTGCAGCACAGAGGGCTACCAAAGCCAAAT
This sequence comes from Excalfactoria chinensis, assembly GCF_039878825.1. Taxonomy (NCBI): domain Eukaryota; kingdom Metazoa; phylum Chordata; class Aves; order Galliformes; family Phasianidae; genus Excalfactoria; species Excalfactoria chinensis. The sequence goes on along the minus strand of NC_092826.1, from coordinate 80,477,358 downwards.
CCCTGTAGCTGTAAGATTTATACTGCTGTCTAAACAAACGACATTGCAGGCAGCACTATTGAAAAGAGCAGTTCAGGGAGGTACACTGCATCTCAGCAGAGAATGAGGTAAGACTTCCTGGGAAAGGGCAAACTAATTCATAAGCAAGTAAAGTTCAATTAATCCAATACTTCATTACATCCTTCTGTGTAGGTGTAGATTCTCACTAATGCTATGACAAAGTGGTCAGTGTTGACATCTGTTCTCTTGCTCATCTTTTGCTTTGTTACTTTGCTCGTTGCAAGTCATTTAGATCCTGTAATCTTTCATGTCAGTGCTATTTCCTGCACTGTTGTGAGGTGCTGAATCCCTGCATTAATGCAGGGCACTATAGCAGAAGGCAGTGCCATTCACTTACTGTACATCTGAGGTCTCTCTGGTCCCTCTGGTGTGCAAGGTGCTTTGTACCACTGGCTTCCTACAAAGTCAGGAGTGAATAGAGTGCAATTGCAAAGCAAGCTCTTTCTTCAAGCTATGTAGTTCTCTGGTTCAGTCACTTCCAGTTTGTATTTGATGATGTATCTTTACTCCTAGATATGAGTAATAGTAACAACTGTGCTTGATCCCTGCTTCCAAGATGCAGTAGCTGCTTCCAAAGGAGGCTCTCCTGCTTTTTCACCTACTGTTAGGTAGGGCAGAGGCTGACTTTTTACCCCCAAAGGTTAGAACTGTTGAGGATAACTTAGCTTGTGCTTGGTAGAGAAGGAACCTTCCCCAAAGAAGTAGAGATGTTTTGCAATAGCCTGGATTCTAGAATAATTTCCCTGCTACTTCTTGTGTCCAGCTGCCTCTAGTATCACAACTTTGGTCTAAAGTGAGTTCACATAGCAGACAAGTGGTTCTAAGAGAAGAAACAAAGGATAGCGAGACCATGTTTGTGAACTACACCTGTAGGCAAGAAAGTGATCCACTTCCAAGTTTTCCCTTTGACTGACTTTTACATTCCCTGGCAGTTGGGGCTCTCTCAAGCTGACATCTCTCTTTTCTCTAGAAAGATGTAGTTATTTTGTTTTAAATCACGTGTTGGTATCTGTTTTGTTTTCCCCCCACGCTGGTCATGCGGTCATTTCAGTAGGCTGCCTTCTTTCCTTTCTTGTTTCTTGTCTTGATTCTATAAGCTTCTATTAACCAAGATGCAGTAGTGTTGCAGCACTCAAGTCAGCTGGCAATGGAAAGCTGAGGGATCTCCCAAAGCATCGACAGGGAAAGACTAAAACTACTCTTGATTAAAATGCATTAGTAAAGCTGTATCTTGGTCACTGATGTCTGAGCGCTGCTTTTGCTTCTGAAAGAATAAGGCTATAGCCACTGACTGCAACAATAAGCACAGTGATGGCACTGTATGCACACTTCCTTTTTGTCATCTGGTTTCCTGTTGTAGAAGTTGCCCTTTACACTGGGCCTGTCAAATCCACATGTACTTTGACTATGTTCACCTACATCTGGGCTCACATTCAGTTTGCAGCTGAAGTCCCTTTTCCTACTGAAGCAAGCCACAGCCACAAACAATACATGGCACTAAGCTTGGAGCTTATCCTGACAGCACACTAGATCCCAGCCTTGACCACTGAGTCCACCAGTGACAGAAAGAGCCTTTTTCCTAAGGCAGTGTTTGCCATAGGGCATTTTTGGTCCTTCACCCACCACAGACAAGGCAGTCTTTCACCATGATAAAAGCCAGTTTGATTTGCTTTGCAAGTCATGGCACACAGGGACCAGTCCCTTTGCAGTGCAGCAGTATGATGGGTTGTGATGCTGTAACACCCTCCTGCCCTGTGCACCTGAAGGCTGAGGACAGAGCATTGCACAGCAGCTGCACTGCTATACAACAATGAACTTGGGTTGGATTATTCTGTCACCCACTGGGTGAGGCTGCCTCATAAGCCCTGCTCAGGGCAGGGATCTGGTGACAAACTGCAAAGGCATTCCCAGCTGCTGTGTGAAACACTGCCACAAGGAACCCTGGGAGGCGTAGCTATCACTAGCAATTAAGTGTTCCAATTAAGTGCCTTCATTCTTAACTGGGTGTTTTACAACTGCTGAAAAGAATGGCTTAGTTCAAAATAACAATACTCATAGAATCATAGAACGATAGAGTCACTCAGATTGGAAAAGACCTTCAAGATCATCGAGTCCAACCACACCCAAGCCATCCTACCCAAACTCTAACAACCCTCTGCTAAATCATGGCCCTCAGCACCACATCCAAAGGGCTCTTACACACCAACAACAGATGAAACCAGGTCTCAGTCACACATGGCAATCCTTGACTTGCATACACTTAGGAGAAGTGCTTGTTGGTTACAGCAGACCTACATCTCAAAACTAGCACTGTCATCACCCTAAAATCAATAAATATATATATTTGGGTGTGATTTTTAGTCCAATTTTGCTTATACAAAACAACACTTAGGTTCCGGTGCCAATTTAAACTGTTATCATAGAATCATTAAGGTTAGGAAAGACCAATAGTGTTGATTCCAGCCTGTGCATACCCCATGCAGTGGCATACCTATAGGTAAATCTCTCATTAAGAACCACATTAAGTTTGCTAACATCAAGTTGGGAGCAGCTGCCAATCTGCCTAAGGGTAGGAAGGCTTCACAGAGAGATCTGTATAGGCTGAAGCTCATTGTATGAGCTTTAACAAGACCAAGTGCTGAGTCCTGCACTTTGGTCACAACAAACCCATGCATCACAACAGGCTTGGGACAGAATGCCTGGAAAGCTGTGCAAACAAAAAGAATCTGGGGGTATCAGTTGACAACTGGCAGCTCACAGCAACACCGGCCTCAACCACATTAACCACTGGCCCCAAGACTGTGAGCACAGGTTGGACTTTGAACAGTGAGAAGCCATTTCTCCAGCAAGCTTCTCTCTCAGAGCACACTGAGAACAGACATCTTAAACTACTTCACAACCCCCTGCTGAAAGGCTCTAAAGGAACTCAATTTCACAACAGTGCATTGCAAATGACCATCGTGCAGGGTTTCCTCATGCGTTAACTGGCAGCTGTAGCAAGAGGCAGATCTGGCAAGGGGAAAATAAGCAAGCACTGCAAAGGAGAAAGCTGTTCCTACTTCCCGCTGCTCAGAGGATTACCATGAAGCTTTCTGCCATGTTTCACTTCCCCAAACAATACAAGTCAGCGATCTCCATTAGGCACCCCACCCCACCAACACCATTATGTGCACAAGTACGTGAGCATCACTTACCTGAGATGATGGGCGACCAACAGTAGCGAAGCAGACACGTTCCCACAGCACACAGGTATCCCATTCTGTGCAGCAGCTCCCCGTCATCTCGCAGCCTCCAGGCTGTCCCAGAGCAGACCAATATCCTGGTGTCTCCACACTGGCCTCCCAGCTCTGCCACAGATCCCAGCAGCTGGAGGCCTCCTCACTCCAAATAACCTCACCAAAGGAGCCACATCGCTCCCAGTAGCACAAACTGTGACCTTCGTTCCTTACTGCATCTGCTAAGCGCTGAGATCACAGATGCTAGACAGCAGTAAGGAGGTGGAATGGCTCTGGGGAGAGTCTAAGTACACATATCTTGCAGGAAGCCCCTCAGTCACAGGAGCTCAGCTCCTCAGGGCTGTCTGTCTTTTTCTTGGGCTCACAGCATCCTTCACAACCTTCAGATGCTATAGAATTTCTTTGTGAAAGCAAACTGCATGAGCTAAAGCAAAGAACAGCACTCTACACTGATACAGGAAGAAAACCCCACCCACTCCTATAACTAGGGACCACTGATGGGCCCTGGCAGCACCTGGGGCTGGGCTTGCTGCAGCCCTTGCACCTGGTGCAGCTGGTGGGAGATCGTTAAAACACTGGATATTTCTGCTCTCCTTCTGTTCCCCCACAGCCCTCCAGTAAGTCCTAAGAAAACCTGTGCACACCACAGGACAAACAGGTCTGTAGCTTTTCATGGTATCAAAGGTGCATGCGATTAGTTGTCTGGTTTGGCTTGATAAGTCGGAGCGATGCCTGGTGTTTGTGTGGGACAGATCGTCCCTTCTGGATTGGGGAGGGAGATTTCACTCAACTAAAACCACATCCCCAGTAATAGCCATCAGCTGGGGCAAGATGCCGGGTTGGCCATGTTGAGAAAGGCCGGAGCCCAGACTTGCAAGCATGAGTTGGTGCAATTGCAGGTTGCTCAGGTAGCCCAGCACTGGAGGACACCACTGCAGCACGTTTCTTCCGCAGTCCAGCAGTTAGACACATCCTCATTAAAAGCCCCAATGCATTTTCCCATCCTTATCTTTTCCTGCATTACAAGAGAGGATGATATAAGCTGGAGCTATAACTCTGACTCTGCTTCCCTTCTTCACCAGAAAGACTCATCCCACCAGGAGGTAAGGAGACGCAGGTTCTCAGCTGCCCTGTACATCCCCGGCCTTCAGAACTGGATACGCAACTCAGATGATTCTTTGTCTCACCATCCTGTGAATGCACTTTATTTATACGAAAGCGTATAAAACGGAGCTAAGGCGGCTCCAGCTCCAAACCAAGCATCGACATGCCCACAAGAAGAGCCACGTCCACTCCGGAACCTCTAATTTTTAAATATAACATTTTATTGCTTAGATGGTTTGATACAGAACAACTTTTATTTTGAATTTGGAAGTACTGTACAACTGAATAAAAAGAGGAATAAAAGTACCAAAACAAACGTGTGATTCTCTGTTCATGTGGCATAAACCAGTCTTGTACACAATTCGTAGCAGCAGTTTAAGTTCCCTTTAGAAAAATATGAATTCTACATATTTATTACTGTTTCCTGCGTGGGATGAAATCACTAGGATTAACCTTCCTTTGTGGGGAGAGAAGAGAGAAAGGAGACACACAGAGGAGAGAGAAAACTGCGAATCATTCTGAAAATGGAATCAGTCTCACGTACAGCCCCGAAGAGTTGTTTCAGAATTGCCTCCAACAAGGTGGGGTTTGTTGGCTTTTTGCTTTTTAATTATTATTATATATTTTTTTTTAATGTTTTTTCTTTTTTTTTTCTTTTTTTTTTTAATTTTTTTTTTCTTTATTTCCTTTAGCGCTTTCACAGTCAAGTGCTCAATGTAGTGATTGAATCATCTCCGCGTTAGAAGTCCATTGCAACTCAGGCAAAAGAATTTCAGAAGATCCTTTTCTGTTTGTTTGTTTGTTTGTAAAAGCCCTGAGAGAGGAAAAACAAAACAAAAACAAAAACAAAAAAAAAAACCAACAAAAAAAACCAAAAAAACCCGAACAACTAAAAAATAAAAAATAAAAAAGATCCAAACAAAAATCGTATAGAGACAAATGAGCTGAACATGCAACCTAAAGCCTAAGATTCACCCATAGTTTAAACACATTATAAATTTCACAGTTTAATATTGGGGGGAAGAGGGGAAACAACAAAGACAACAACAAAAAAAATAAACCAACCCAACAACGGCAACGGTTCTCAGTCAAACTCAACTAATAAAAATGTCAATAAGATGTGGCAAGACCTTATACTCTACTAGGATACAGATAAAGGCTAAATAAAGCTTTAACTCAATAGTGATTATTGCTAGCAGATGTCCCGGCAGGCTGCTGGGAATTCATTACGTGCTACATCGTTCTGCAGCATATAGTTTAGTAATGGCTTCTCCCCCACAGTATTGCGCGGTTTAGTGTGGAGAGTTGCAGAAACAAAAAAACAAATTACAAAAAAAAACCCCAAAAAACAAAAAACAAAAAATAAAAATAAATCCCAACAAACGAGAACCAAAAAAACCCCAAAAAAACAAAAAAAAACCAAAAAACCCCAAATAATAATAATAATAATTATAATAATTATAATAGTAATAACGATTTAAGGGATGCGTGAACTGGTTTTAATTAAGTAGAATGCACCTGGGTAGTGAATTTAGTGAATCATTGGTTCTGAGTGACTCTCTCTGGCGTTAGCTTCGTTTCTGAACTGGTTCAAACATCCCTACTTAACAGAAAAATAACACAACAACAAACGACAAAGCGAAAAATAGAAATCACATATACCTCAACCATTCTCTTCTTATTCTATCTGCAAGAATATTACTTAAGAAAGTTTCTCTTCCTTTGAATTCCAGACAGTTACATTTCAGTCTCCAGAAACTTTCGGAGAATTTTTTTTTCTTTTTAATATAGATATAGCTATATATAGATATATATTATATAATATAGCATGGGTCCGAGGCCCACGTCCTCCATGTCTGATGAAAGCGGGAAAAGCGGATCTGCGGGGCGGGGAGATCACAGTGCGGGTTTGGGGCTGAGTGGTGGCATAGCACAGTGAGGCTCCGGCATCGCTATTATGGCTCTGTCTGTCCCAGAGGTCATGACTGAAGGACAATTAACAAACAACAACAACAAGAACAACAACAACAAAAATGCCGCCCGCTCCTAAAAGCGCGCAGCTACAGTAGGAGACATTTCGTTTAACCCCTTCAACATTGGCGGCTGGAGCCGCACCTGTTGCCGGCAACAGGAGCCATCCGGAGAAATTCCAGCTCCCAGCATTAAAGGGGTTAAATTACTGATATGAAATTTAGACGCACACCTCAAGTCTTCAAGCATCAACCCCAAAATCTCAGGAAGAATTTCTCTCTCTATATTTTTTTTTGTGTGTGTTTTGCTTCTGTTTTTTTCCTTTTTTTTTTTTTTTTTCTTTTTCCTTTTTTAATTTAATTACTTAATTTATTTTTAACATGTCTTATATCCGTAAGTTTTATCACCAGTAGTATTTTCTTGCTCCAGAACATGACGGTAAGTAGCAAGATGACGGTAAGGCTCGCATTTCTCTCTTGCTCGCGCTTTCGACTGGAAGACTGAGTCACCTCGCTCCAAAGGAAGGTGCGCTGCCACCAGGTGACGGCACAGAGATGGCCATCCTTCAGCACTCGCACCACGAGCAGCGGGGCATTCCCTGCACGGCCGCGATGACAACCTGCTGGCCTCCGATTGACTCTCCGGTCAGAGGAAGGGTTTCGATTAAAAGTACAGTAGAAGAGCTGCAACATAGGAGGTGGAGTTGGTGAAAGCTTGAAGTCAAAACATGTAGAAGAGGGGATCCAAGCTGCGTTATACGTCTGCGTGGGCAAATATTGCCCATTGGTTTCTGCTGACTGCAGAGACAAGCAAACTGATGAATTTATAAAATAATTATAAAATAATAATAATAATATACTGAAGCAAATCAAACATATATAACAGCGGGTGCGTAATTTTCATAGGTTACGTTGCTATGTAACTCTTCTCTGTAATACGAACTCAGTCCACGACGGCCAGAAGAAGAACCCTAGTATCTAGAACACCATTTCTAACGCTGAAAAGTGGAAACAAGTATGAGGTTGAAATTCTTTGCGCTTCCTGCTTTTGGCTCCAACCACTTTGAACACCTTCGGCTGCCACGCTGCTAATGCCTGGGACAGGCTTAATGCTCCACCGTGTGGCAAATGCGAGAACATCTACCGAGAAAACAACGATCGACATCTCGTCTGCGTTTCCTCTGACTGTTCCGTATGAAATTCACATAAATCGCTTCCAGTTATTGGCTGTGGTATCCAAGGGCCTCCCACCCCACTGCCCCATTTCCAGCTCAGAGAACAAACACAGAGACTATCAGATATACAAGACCAAGCTCACACACACCAATACAAAAGGTAACATTAATGCTTAAATGAAAAAGGTCCTCTCCAAATAATTCATTAAAATATTAAAAAAAAAAAAATCATTTTTGAAAAAAAAAAAAAATTCTATGATACCAAAAGATCTAATAAAGTAGTAAGGCACTCAAATCAGTATATACTGTAGTCTCTTGCATTATTATACTGAAAGGCATATGGCACTGCATCCAGTCTGCCATACTCTCCCCACAGCTGTAGGTCACTCTTCTGAAACGAGACCCTGGAAACCTTGCTCTGCTGGCTTCAGTTTGTGTGCTGGGATGGGCCCAGCCTCCTCGCAAGTCATTCCACCCCCAAGAGCTGAGGCGTGCTGTCTGCAGAGGCAAGAATGTGATTCATGGGAGACTTTTTGTTGTGCATCTCCAGCAAGTCTTGAATGAAACCCGGCGGTCTCTCTAGCTCGGAGCTACCCCGAGGCTCCTGGTCTGTTGCGGGCTGCTTCTGCACGTTCTTGGTGGGCTCCACGAGGCTGGCACCAGCTCCTTGCCCGCTCGGCCTCTCCTCTTCGCAGGGCACGTCCTTGGCCACGCCAACCGGGGACTCCTTTTGGCTTCTGGTACCAGATGGGTGGCTGCCAACAACCCCTGCAAAGTCGCACTCGTTTTCTGAGATGGGGTTGGTGCCACTGTGGCTAGACTCATTTTCGCTGTCTTCCCCGCACCTCGACTGGGTCTCTTCCTTGTCGCTCTCCTTCCCGTGGTTTCGAGTATTTTTGACTTTCTGGTGTATGCGCTGGTGACGAACCAGGCTGTGCTTCAGAGTGAAGGTCCGTTCACAGGTTTGACACTTGTACGGTCTCTCACCTGCAAGAGAATGAAAATACGAGGTCAGCCATGAGGTCACAAACACACCACCCTCTTGTTTCAAGCAGCCTAAGATGCTCCACGCTGGAAGTTCAGTACCTCCATCAAACTTTGGTGTTCCTTCTATTCAGGGTTTTTGCTTCTGTACTATCGTAGTATGCAAGCAGGTACAAAGACCCTTGGGCCCCTGTCACTCCAGAAATACAGATGAGTTCCGCCCCTTTATAACTTGATAATACCGGGGTACAATGTGCACTGGTGTCCAGTAGAGCTTTATAAACCTGTGGTTCTGATGTGCCAGGCTATTGAACCCACACAGTCCAATGAATCTGACTTCCCTTTTCCTCCACATGGTTGGAGGCAGCAACCATCTAGGGTAAAGATGGGCTTTCCATCCCACTTCCTCATATCATCTCCATAGTCACACAGTAACACCACAGGGTAGCACATTATGTACCCACTATATCTTCTCTTTCAGCCCTGCACTAAGGAGGGAGGAAGACCACAAGCCTCAGGTGCTTGTTAACATCCCTTCTACAGCAGCCCACCACAGGGGCTCCAAGTTACAGGCCCTGCTATATACAGAGAGATCGGATTTGAGTTAGGAGGACCCTGTCCAGAGACCTGTGGTCAGAAGGGCTTAAAAATGAACCAAACTGAACAGCGCATAAGAGAACATCTTCTCCTAGGTACTGGCAGATGAGTTACCTACCTAAATCAAAGAGAAGCTGTCATGAACTGCTCTTGACAGAACAACTACTACTCTTTTTGTGAAGCAGAAGGAGAGCACTGCTGTATTAAAATGGAAAGAGAAGCTGAAGGAGACAGATTTATTGGGCCTTCACAGGACACTAGAGGTGTCTGTCAGCAGTGGTCAGTGTTTACTGAGCAAATGAAAAACACAGAATCGCAAAACCACAAAGGTCATAAAAGCCCACTAAGATGATCTAGTCTGATCACCAACCCATCCCCACCATGCCCACTGACAACATCCCTCAGTGCCACATCCACACAATTCCTGAACACCTCCAGTGATGGTAACCCCACCACCTCCCTGGGCAGCCTGTGCCACTGCCTCACCACTCTTTATGAGAAGAAATTTTTCTCAGTATCCAACCTGAATGTCCCCTGGCACGACTTAAGGCCATTACCTCTCATCCTACCACCTTTACCTGAGAGAACAGGCCAACCCCTACCTAGCTATAGCCTCCTTTTAGTGAGTTACAGAGAGTATGTGCCTTGGGGTGCTGTTAAAAATCTGTTGATGTCCTTCAGCCCGCTGGAGCTCTACTCTTATTTCTGAAACACTTGAAAGCCCTTAAAGAAACCTCTTCACACCTGTGCAAAGAAATGCTACTCTCAGGACAAAATTCTTGCAGTCACTTTGCAGCGCTAAAAGCCTCAGAGCAGCTGCAGAGCTGCTCCTATGTTGTAATCAACATGGGATTTGCTCTGCTTTCAAAACCACTTTTTGCATCTGAAATGTTTCAATAGTTTCCTCAGCACAAGCACCTTGAAAAACAAAGCCACACCTCCACGTCTCTGCTGACAAATCTTCCCCCAGCTCCAGGCCAAGCACAGTGCCCCATGGTTCTGGATACCTGCCACCACTGCCATGCCAGCCCCAAAGAACCAAAAGTCCCATCCTGACAGCTTCATCCCATGTTTCTGATTGCCGTTGCTAAAGACTTCTCAGTGGTGCGATTCCATCAGGATACCACTGGTGTGGAGTAAGCCAGTCCTGCTGCCCGTGGGAAGCATGACGCTTCTAAGAGAAGCTTCTCCTTGCTGTTGACAGAAGACAGGACTCCAGCCAGGAGCATTTCTGGTCATCTGCTTTTGCCCATCCCAAAACAGTGCAGCTCTGCAGCTCACTCTGTGACTAGGACCCCGGAGCCCCCCAAAACTACATGCGAGGGTGAAGGAAATGTTTCAGCCTGACAGCCATTCAGCAGTGGGTTCCTTACACACTTTAGACCGCCTCAGAAGTTCCTCTTAGGAGAAAAAGTATTCGAAAAAGTATTCCAAAAACTTTCTATACTCGTCTTGTATAAAGCATGGTTAAAACCGAAGTATAGGCAATATTCTGCCATGTACCTGAGTGGATGGGAGAGGGAGAGGAAGGAGGAAGGCCAACCAGTTTTGAGTCCATCACAGCACTGAGGCAAAATCCGCATTTGAAAACGCATTATCTTAACAGTGGTGGTGTTTAAATTTGTTACATTTGAAGAACCGAGCCAGGTTTCTATTCCATTCTAACCTATTCTGTGTTTTTCTATGACACTGACATCTTTCGGAGTCAAATAAGAAAGAGAAACAAACAGCAAAATAAATAAATAAATAAATAAACAGGCATATCGATATGGTCTGTGCATCTCAGCATGCATTTAAAACACAGTATGGGAATCACTGGCATAGAACAGTTTCATTTAGGTCTAACATTTAGGTCTAACACTCAGCATTTTAGATATAGTCTCCTCGAATCTTCTAGATTAGTATGAAAATAGCCACAAGAGTGGGATCCATCTCTAGTTTCACTCAAAGCCAGATGAAAACAGGTCATCTTTGCACTTGAGAAGTCAATACTGAAGGTAAAAGGTTTGGTTAGGACACTAGTCTTTGGTGTAGCTTATTGAACATCCTCGTTCTTCAATTACAGCACAAATATTCTGTAACCAAAGTTAATTACAAAGATATTGTCTGCAGCAGAAAGCATTTCAAAAGACATGAAATGCCATTTTCCAACATCAGAACAGCCTACTGAGAGGTAAAATACATCATTAATGAGGATGCACAACTAACTCACTCTTGAGCTGGCTCATGACTTCACCTCCTTCTCAATGCACCCCTGAAATTTACTGCATAAAGCAATCCCTAATACTTTAACTATTGAGTAACTGGACAAATACTTTACTACCTGTATTCCACATTCTCTGCCCAAGGAAGAGCAGAATGCAAACGGTAGTTGTGCTTTTCACTCAAGCAGAAGGTCATGCGTATCACCAGCATAATACCAATACCAGGCCCAGATAATCAGACAAAACCACACGCTCTCTCTAAACTTTCACTTGGAAATGAAGTCTTACACACTGCCATGTTTCTCCACTGCTCATCAAAATACTGGGAAGACGTATAGCCACAGACACATTATGGGAAGGGAGAGAGAAGCTGGATCTGCACACCTGTCCTACCCTCCGAACGCTGTAAGCAAACATGGGGGAAAACTGTTTGGGAGCTGAAGAAAAGGTGGTGGTGTAACTACTCCTGCTCCTTCAATAGGCTTCGTGCGCAGTATGGCAGACTGGGGAAGAGGTGACACCTCACAGCTACCTTTAGGACTAAAAGCTGTGTCTCCAACTTCATGCACTAGCAGTAATTGTGCACCTACAGAGAAGATGCATCACTGTGGTGGCAGATCTGCTCATTATCTGCTCTGTCCTGAATTCTCCTCTTACCTGTATGAGACCGCATATGTCGTGTCAAATCTTGCAGAGACCAGAAACGCTTGTTGCACACAGTACAGACTTTCTTTCTTTTGTCTGCTTTCGCAGTACTCTTAGCCTCATCAGTCTTTGGTATTTTGTCATCACTGCTCTTCTCAGTGGACTTTCTCTCTGTGCCTTCCCCCTCAGAGATGCTTTCGCTCTCTTCATTCTCCTTTCCTGTTGCCTCACAGTCCAGAGGAGACTCCACTACTTTCAAGTCCATCGGAGACTCTTCCTGCTCAAGACCGGAGTCCTGCATCGAGGGAGCTCCTGCATCATCCTGGATGCTTTTGCTTTCATCCTCACTGCTCCTTTCATCTTTTCTGTCCTCACGAATGTGGGCCTTTTTGTGACGGCTAAGAGTGCCAGCAAACTTGAAGGTTTTGCCACAAACATCACAGGCATGTTTCCTTTCAGTCTGAGAACTGCTGCCTGTGCTCTGGTCACTCTCTGCCAGCTTGAAGTCCATTAATTTGCTGGCAAAATTGAGGTCAAGACTTTTGTTACTTACAGAATCTTCCTCAGGGCCCTCTTCATATTCATCTGCTTTTTCTTCGGCATCCTCTTCTGCTGGAGGGGAGTCAGCCTTTTGCTCCTCCTTGGGGCTGCACTCACTCCCCGGTAGCTCGCTGACTTCCTCTGGCTGCTCCTTCTCACAGGATGTCAGGTCCAAGACTTCACCCCCTGCAGCAGGTGCCTCCGCATCAGCCTGACTGTCTGCAAGCAAACAGAGAGAAACCTTCAGTGGGACACTCTCCACTAACACACAACTACCAGCAGTGAGGATTCACAGACCCACAAGCAGTGCTGCTGATCAAGTGTCCGAACATCTGCCTTATCCTATCTGTCACCCAGTAACTTACAGCTGAAAAGAGATCAAAACACCACAGAACCAATCAAAATGATGATTAAAAATCTGTTTAAAAGAAAAAAGCTTTGTTTTCCAAAATAAACTCACATTCTTAGCGATTTCTTCAAGTGTGGTGCAATCGCTTTTACCAGAGAATACAAAATGCCGCAACACCAAAGAAAAGCTTAGGTCACTACTGCTATAAATATACTGCACCAGAGACACGTGGATGTATTATTATCTGTAAACAGGTGTACAGAGTATAGATATAGACTGAAGTAATACACATCCTCATGTTACTCTAACCGATAAATTGTAAGCAGCGGGAAATGTTTTCCAAAGGGAATATAAAGGCCTCATGCAACCAACTGGTACAATTAAATGTCAAAGGTTATCGCAGGACAGTTAAAAAAACTGGCTATGTATCAGATAAGCAAAAGATGCCAAGGTTTGTCCAGGTGTTGACATCACCTGGATTTCACCTGGATATAAAACATTAAGCCAGGAAACAGTAGTAGGAAGCATCCTTTGCTGTTTTACCACCCCTCCAACAAAAAGGCAAAACACGCCTAAGAAACCCACCTTAATGACATTCTCTGTTCCCCTATCAGTCTGCACCATTAGCATCGCTAAAGACATGACAGCAACATGGAATGAGTAAAGCAAACAAAGGGGCAGAGCTGTACCTCTTCCAAGCTCCATACATAAGCATCTCAAGTGGAAATAAGCAGGACTGAATCTGGATGCTCAAGCTGACAAAGCTGCATGGCATGTAACTGCATCCCACGTGCTACTTTCCAGCAATTGTTCCAGGATGTGAGCTTAGTAAGGAAAGCTCATGCTTTCCTTGTGTTAAGTCCTCCCTCAGCTCCTTCTCGTTGATGGTGTGTAGCTGAGGCACCACACAACAGACACTGCAGCGTTTATCTGCAAGCCCAATAGCTGCTTGGTAACCGCAGGGATTTAGAAACTCCAGATGAGCAGTTTAAGTCCTCCATTTGACATAGAATCATAGAATTACCCAGGTTGGAAAAGACCTTGAAGATCATCAAGTCCAACCGCAGCCTAACCAGTACCCCATCTCTAAAAAAACCTCTGCTAAATCATATCCCTGAGTACCACATCCAAACGGCTCTTAAACACATCCAGGGATGGCGATTCAACCACCACCCTGGGGAGCCTATTCCAGTACCTAACCACCCTTTCGGTAAAGAAATTCTTCCTAATATCCAACCTGAACTTGCCCTGGCGCAACTTAAGGCCATTTCCCCTTGTCCTGTCACTTGTCACTAGTGAGAAGAGACCTGCCCCACTCTCACTGTAAGAACCTTTCAGGTACTGGAAGACGGCAATAAGGTCTCCCCTCAGCCTCCTCTTCCTCAGACTAAACAGCCCCAGCTTCCTTAGCCTCTCTTCATAGGGCTGATTCTCCAAGCCCTTCACGAGCCTTGTTGCCCTTCTCTGGACCTGCTCCAGTACTTCCATATCTTTATGGATATGGATCTTTATGCCACATAGCACAACATGCGCTTGTCCCTGCACTACATCTAAATATCTACCCATTAAAACATGCAACTATGCCCTAGTCGGTGTATAATGCTGGAGAATGTGAGAATGCGGGTATCTGGGGAAAAAAAAGGTCACCTACAAGTGCCCTACACATTTGCATTTGAATTCTGTGTTTTGACTCATTGCTTCTCGCCTGGATAAATTAAGGTAAAAAATTCAAGCAAAGTTATTACAAACATCAGGAGGCCGTTTCTAAAAACCCAGCTGAAGTCTCAAAGCGTAGTAATTAAGGAGCTGCACTGCTTTATAACTCGGAGAAACGTGAGACAGGCGTGGATGAGAAGCAGGGGGCACACAAAGCATTCTCGGTTACGTGCAGGCAGCAGGGTCTCGTGGCTGATGTTGAAGGCAAGGCAGTGAAACCAGAACCCAAACCCAGGCCACGTCTGTACAGGGGAAATGTTTTAAACAAAACAAAACAAAACAAAACAGAGGAAGCACTCCTGTGGGTTCCTGGCCTGCTGCCTTCTTCCACACATGGCATTCTGGGGACTGGAACAGCACATCTGTGTCTCACTGCAAATGCTTCAGCTTAGCCCAAGAGTTTGGATGAAAGGAAGGATTAATGACCAGAGACGTGACTCCACACTGCTGCTGAAAGGGTTCTTGTCCTTGACCACGGCCACCCAGCCTTGCTCCAACCTTAGCGGTGCTAACATTCACACACCACACAGCAAGCAGGGTCTTTTTCACCTCAGCGCAGATTTGGAGTGAAATGTGGATTTGGGGTGCATGAGAATGAAGTGACCCCTACAGTCGCTGATCCAAGAGCAAAGGGAAGGGAAACAACAGAGGATTTTCCTTCTCAGCAGCCCTCGGTTGCTGCCGTCAACAGCAGGTATTTGCAAACGATGGATGAAAAGACAAAACCGACCAAGTGGTCTGAAGTACAGAGATCTTCAAACAATGTCTATGGGAAGCACCTGAGTGGCTGCTGCACCCCTATGCTGGTGCTCACCCTCAGCAAGTTGAGCTCCATGGGCGAGGCCAGGAAACACTGCTGTGAGGAACTGTGTGTAAGGCCAAAGGAAAACTGAAAGCAGAATGAGAAGGAGGGCTTTACTGGGGAAGAGAGCAGGAAGGTATCTTAAGATGGAGACAAGTATGAGCATGGAGAGTCTGGGATGGAGGGAGCTTCACTTCTGTAACACCAAGAGCCACACTGTAATTCCTTGCTGCCCAAACACAAGGCAGCAGACGCAGAGCAAGATGACGCTTCAGACAGGAACTATCAGGAGCAACATGCAGGAGGGGAATACGAACCAGAAGCATTCCAGGAGGGGAGTAAGAACCAGAGAAGGCCAGAAACTGAATGTTTTGTTTTAAAAACCCCAAGTACTTTTTTTTAGGAGGAAATCGTTCAATTAATTGTACTCAAACTCAGCCTTCTTTTTTCCCCTCTGTGCCCTTCCCACCTGCAGTTCCCTCCTTGTGTTGCTGTCTTGTGAGTACATTTCCATGTGGAAGAGAGACTGGCTCTGAGGGACAGGTGATGTAGGTGGTGTTGCCTTACCAGTGCAGGCTAACGGGTGAGGATGACATCAAGTAAAAGAATATGAACCTTAACCATCAACATTCAGGAAGGAAAAAGATCTCAGACACCAGCAGCATGGATACACACACTTTCTCTTCCAAAACCAGCTCACCACCATAGAATGAACGCTTCCAAAATTCAGTTATGGACTTGGCCAGGAATATCCTAAGGTGTGGGCTTGGGTGAGCACTCTTCCTTCCCACCTGCACTAACAAGACCTGCTGCCTTTCTTGTCAAGGAAGAGCTTCACAGCTTCCTTATGAAACTACCTGCATATCACAAAATGGCAGCTCCTGACTAGTTGAGCTACTCTGTGGTTACCCCCAACCTGCGCGGTTGGTTTCACAGCTGGTGAAAAAGCAACCTGCTTTGCACAAAACCTGACTCTGGGAATGGGTGAGAACCAGCCCCGCTTTGCTGTGGACAAACTGGAAGAGCAGCACATGGAGGCGTGTGGGAAAGAGGACTGTCGTGAGGATGGCCTCACTGGTGCCTGGTGTGGGGTTCCTCCTGCAAGGCTGACGCTGCCGCTTTTAGCTTGTTTACAGGCCTCTTTGTAGAAAAACCTTGCTGGCCACACAGAATGCTGTATGACATGGGGAAAGATTCTAGCCAAGCCTTTAGATCTGAGCAAACACTCCTACAAAGGGCCCGAGTTCCTCTCAAATAGGTCAGTCAGTCCTGTTTCCAGAACCAGTGGCTCTATGATTGCATTTCATTTATCATGCTGTACAGTCACATGCATTTGAGGTAGTGAGGAAGGCATGGTACAAGGGAAAGGCCTGCTGTTTCTGTCTCTTACAATGCTGAAAATGCTCTCCGGTCTGCTTGTTATCCCACAGATAAACCTGGAGAAGACAAGAGCAGAACTGCCCTTACTGAGGGCCCTGTCCACTGCCACTTTCTCAGCACTTGCATCTTAGTTTAGCTACTCCTAAACCTCAGTTTTAGAAGACAGCTGGGAGCTGAGCACGTGGCCTTGTCCCAGAGGAACACAGTTTGAGTTGCTCCTCTGAGGTGAGGACATGAAGGTGTCAAGGTCTGATGAAGTCAGCTCTGACACAAAGCTGGAGACCGTGGGAGATGTAAGGGAGGGAGGGGATCAGCAGGGAGGTGAGGCCCTGAAGAGGAAGGCAAGGAGAAGCTGCAGCTCAGCTGCTACCTCTTCAATGTCTGGGAAAGAAACAAACTTCTCAGGAGATATATTCATAAGCAAAACTTGAACTGAGAATGCAAAAACTTTTCCTCCTGCATGAAAGAAAACACTATATACTTGTAGCCAAGATCACTTTTCTTGCAGCAGTTTGAAGGAAGAGTTTTGATGAAGTCTGTTTACAGCTCAAGCTGAAGGTTTCAGTCGGCCCAGTCAGAACAGTCCATCTTTTACAGGTGGCAAGAAAGAGAATGAGAAGTGAACTGCTTTCCTGTATACACAAACACAATTGTCCAGTGAGACACTGAACATGGAAAGTTTCAGATAAAAGAGCAGATACAGATCAAGGCGAGGAGGCTGCCGGTTTGATTCTGTTTTCCTGTGTCTGTCTGTCTTTCCCCTGGAACTAAGGCGGAATAGGGTATAGCTGGAGATGCTGAGTTGTTATTAGATAAAACAGGGTGTTGTAGTGGAAACAATTTTGTGACTTTAAAGCAAGTGTTTATTGCCAGACATTCCTGACATCCCCATAGAACTGTCAGAACACCCATCACATAAATAACACTAAAAAGCAGAACAGACAGAGCACTGGAAATAAAAGCTGGACAAGCAATTGGCATTACCAGTCAGATGAGCTGATGGCTTACCATTTTCCCCCCGTTAACTGAAGTAACCTGATTTATTTATTTATTTATTCTTATTTTACACTAGACGCAGCTACCGCTAGGTGGAAGCAGCCCAGTAAGTTTGGCACCTTTAATGACCTGCTCACACAGCTCTGCTCCTACTTACATCCACGGCTTAGAGAACAGCTTTTCAACCTGTGGAGTCAACTTGCAAAAACATGGGGGCTACCACTGTCCTTTTTTATCGTAAACACACGCTTTGCCACCTTTACCACATCACAATACATCACACGCAAGGTTAAATAGTTAAAACAGCCCACGGTTGAGGGAGCTTCAGCTGTTATGTGCATTACTCTTGAAATACAAACATTAAAAGACAGATGGCTGTTTTAAAAAGTGTAGGGAAAAGGAAAGGACCAATTCTAGAAAAGCAGACAGCTAAAACTACAACTAAAACCCTGGAGAAGAGATATATAGCATCACGCTGTTTGCCTTTAACACAACCTATGGTCCCCTCCAAGACCTTCAAGTGAACAGTTCAAGTCACCAACACAAACAAAGGCACTCAGGACTAGTTCTGACTGCACCTAGCAAGTAGGAATCTGCACTGAGCTGGGAGGAAAAAGCCCAGAGACTTTCAGTTCACAGTGAGCTGTGAGAAAGAGGGTTTTATGCAGAGCTGGCTATACATTCAAGTGAGTTATACATCATCTCCTCAGTATCTTTGACAGAACTGCTCTGCCATTCGGACCAACTTCAGCATCTCCTCTCCATTTGTCACTTACTCCTTTGCCAAGCAACTCTTGCCTTGCCATAAGTTACGGCTCTGGAGTGGCTGTTAAACTTTGCCTGACACCGAAACTGCAGTTGCAAGCCCTTTGTCCTCTAGGAAATAATGACAAATGTAGTTCAGAGGTACAGACAGCTACGACAGTTTGGAAAAACAACAAGTCCTCCACTATAACCAGGGCTCACATGATTTCTGGAGGGATCACAGAGTGGCAGATTTCTAGAGCAAAGATGAATTCTGCTTAAACACTAATCAGAAAATTCACTGTCGAGCGTACTTACTTTGTAAATATTTGCCTAGTTAACACAGAGTAGTTGTTTTTGACCCTCTCAAATCAGGTGCAGGCCTCTCTAAGAAAAGGACCTTTCCTTAGGATAGTATCTTCATGTACTGTCTAACAGATAAATCTCTCACCCCATTCCCGTCCCAACACCTCTCCTCCATCAGTGGTATTTGGTTGCAAGAAAGGAGCCTTCAGAAAGCCCCACGGAAGTGAGGGCAGGGCTGCTTTAACGTGATGAAAGTCCATGGAGTCGCTCCACAGGGCAGCTGCAGCGGCCTGCCCTGCTCTGAACCCCACAAGCTGCCCCCTCCTGCATGAGATGTTTCGGGCCCTGTTGTTAGGCTGCTCCCTTCTGTTTCGCGAAGCAAAAAGACACGCACAAACTCCATCACTCACACAGATTCCCTGTCTTCGACTCCTATTCAAAAGCACCATCCTGTTTTTTGTTTTATTTTAAAACAAGACCAAAAAGAAACCCTCTATAAACCTGTTCCCAGTGACACTCTATTGAATTGCGCTTCCTGCCTTACACCTCATCTTAAAGCTTTCCTCTCTGCTTCATTTAGAGCTGACCAAACACCACCCAAGCGTCTCCCATTCAGCACACAGTACAGCAACCCAGACTATGACACACTTGCAGATAACAGCTATTGAAAAGCTTCTCCTGTGAGCCCCAACCACACCACTTGCCCACCTTTTACAGCCAGCATAAGACGAGAAATGTCCCCCTTTTCAACTGAGCCACAGTTTCAAATTATAATTTACTTCCGCTGATTTTGAAATCCATTTTTCTTGTGCAATGGAATGAGGCCACATGTCCAAAGATGCTGAATGATTCTGGCCTGTGATTAAACACCAGCTGGCAAAGCTTGTTAAGAACACTAAGCCATGCTATGAAGTGCTCACGGTAATGCTACCAGCATAGGAGCCTTCTTTGCTTTCTGAAGCTGCTGCCTGAAAAAAAGAAGTGTTTGATGGCAAGGCCAATTTCAGCAGCATCCATCTGGTTCTCCCAGGAGATGCTGCCAGCTCCATCACCCTGCTGCACCAATGCACTCTTTCAGGGTCATACCATGAGCTGGATCTGAGAACTGATCTGAGGACTGCCAGTCCCTCCCCTTGCCCTTTTCATTTTTTTTTTTGGACAGCTAGGTCAGTTACAGACGTGGGGATGAACAGCTGGGAACAGGTTGAGCCAGTATGGCTGAGACGTGCTTTGTGTTATCCAACCATGGCCCAAGGCTCTGTCTGCCAGGGGCAGGTCGAACCACTCTGACCAGCCCAGCACCGGCTGCACAAGAGCTAAGAACAACATTTACCTTCCATCAGTGTCCTGCACATCCTATGTGTCATGCTCATGCTTGTCTGAGTGGCTTCAGAAAACCTTTCCTCCTGCTCACCTCATCAATCAGCTGAGCTGCCTTAGCATCCTTCTGACTAGTTTCTAGCAGATCCCATTAAGGCATTTTTACTTCATTCTGCTGCAAAGACCACAGAGGTGAGCACTTTCAGAGCCCTTTCTGCAGACTTTTGTTCTGCTAGGGGATCGTGTTATAACATGAGTCTTCTCCTCTCATGCTGCAACCATCTGTTGCCTGCAAAGGCCGAACCAGCTCACGTGACACTCTGGGTAACATGCTACAGCCCGGCAGAGTTACGGGCTGTTAACGTGGTAACGAGACATCTTTGTCCTTCGTGGCAAGCGAGAGCAAATCACGTTGCAACATGTTCTCTAGCATGGCAGATTTTACTGCCAGACTAGTACTGAGACTTGTGTGACTGCATCTGAATCACTGCAACACCACCTGCCGATTACAAGGGAAAGAAAGGATGTGAAGCAGACATTTCCAAACAAAGTTCTTGCTGCTTTTAGATTTGCTGTTTCAACAGCTCTTCCATATCACCTATTCAGTGATACAGAGCTGCCCTGTCTCTCCTGGAGGTACCTCTTTTGTGTAAGAGCTTGTCAGGCAAGGGATACGTACCAATCCACTGAGTTTCCTTCCCGCATCTATCCCGTTTGGTCAGCAAAGACAAACACTGAGCTACTGCACTCACCCACAGTTTGAGGCCAGCTCACTTCCTTTTGCTAAACGCCACTCACCTGCCTACAGCAAAGCCCCTTGTGATCTGACAATCTATTTCCTTTGCTGAAAAAGTCTCAAAATTGAGTGGGCAAGAAGATGACTGGGGAGCATCAGAGCAGACAAATTTAAGGTAAAAAAAAACTCTGGGAAAAAAAAATAATCTAAAGCAAACCTTCAAGATGCTGAAAGTGGCACTGGCATTCAGGAAAGAAGAGCCGTTGCATGTATCTCTCCAGGACCACTGCTTTGCCCTGCCTCAGCAGCCAATATAAAGCCAAGAAACGCTGTGTACAGCAAGCAAGAGTGGTGAGGGCAAAACAAAAGGCGTCCCTTTGCTGCTGTGTACTGGCCTGGTGTGCTCTCATTACAGGTTATGCATGCAGTTCTGGCCACAGCATGGCAGGAAGGACATAGCTGGGCTGCAGAAGACACGAAGTGAACCTAATCAAAGCAATGGGATGACACCAGAAAGGCCGAAGACCCTCATTTTTGCAGGAGAGGGGGTGATTATGATTGAGGCTTGTGAGCAGAGAGCAAACACAGAACTGCAGTTCACCAAATCCTGCAATGCTGGAATGAAGGGAGGCTCTCTGAAACTAGCAGGGGATCAGCTTAAAATGGATTTAAAAAATATTTCTTTACACAGCAGGTAGTGAACTTCTGGAGCTTGACGCCACGTGAGGTTGGAGGCACACAGCATCAGCAGGTTCAGAAAGCAACTAAAGTGACTGAGACAGCTGGTCCATGATCAGGTTCTAAAGGGAGCAGGCAGCAAAATGCCCTCTAACATGCAGCCCTAATGCAGTGGTGGATGCTGGCAGAGTGTAAGAGGAATAAACTGCAGGAAGTGGGCAGGCCCACAAGCTCACCCAAAACAGTAGATCCTACTGATACCACTGGAAACAGAGCATTTAACTGCATGAAGCACTGCTCTAACACAGCAGGGCATCAGGAGTTGGACGTGATGATCCTAATGGGTTCCTTCCAACTCGGGGTATTCTGTGATTCTGTTTCTTTCACCTTCGTGCTTTGCCCGTCTGCAGCGCTCAGCCCAACCTGCACGACTTGATCTTTCTATTCTATTTGAAAAGTGCCTGTGCTGTTGTGAGATCCAGCATCTCTTCCCTTAGACTGGGGGATAAACCCATTTCTCCCCAGGGATCAGATGGCAGGATCTGTGCAAATTCTATTAGATTTGGTATGACTAGCTGTTTTTTGTTTGCTTGTTTGTCTTTCCTCCTTTATAGCTTTCAGCCTCCCTTTCATTCTCAAGTCACCTTGTCTGTAATCTCTGGGACCAGCCTGTCAGAACCAAATCTGTTTCAGTGGAAAAGAACTCTAATTTCCCTACTCAAAGGTGACTTACTACAACATCCTCGTTGCAAGCTCCTCAGCAAGATGTTATCTTGAGATGACTATGTTCGAATTTGACAAAACTTCCATCAAAGCCATTGGGAACTTGATCCCCATAGACTTCGGTTGTATGAAGTCCTATGTAAGATCCAATTAATTCCCTGCAGGAGAAAGTTTTTCATCTCTGTAGTTCATTTAGATAAGTAGAAGAAGGGAAGAGGCCATATACAGGAAGAGCAGGAAGAAAAGCCAGGCTCATGGAGTGGAATGAGGAAAGTGGCCCCACAAGATGTATCTGTGATGGAGGAGGAGACTGTGAGGATGGGTACAAGTCAAAGGAGACCAGCTCCTGTCACACCTTCTCCCTCACATCCAAACCCCCTGAACACACACACACAACCTCCCAGACCAATCACAGCCTCTCTTTGATATGACACTGTGGGTACTTCCCTCACTTTCTTCTGCCACAAGTCGGTTCGGTTCTAATTAACGCCTCAACCTGAACGAGGGACTCCCCACATCTTGCAGACATTTCACTGCAGTTATTTCTTTCTCTTCCCTGTGTCAGCACAACGTTTTAGAAGCATCAAGGTACTGATTTCTGTAGGCTTTCAAGTTACTCACTTTTTCTTTATAAATGCCTGCTAAATCAACCAGAAATTTATGGCTACAAATACCACTTTCTGCACTTTTATTTGGCTTCTTTCACAATGCAAATACAAAACAGAACTTCAAAGTCCAGCAGAAATCTTTGTGCTTCGCGATCGCCTAATTCTTTTCACATTTCTTTTCAAGCATGCAATGACAGGATTAGCTGGGGATTAATTGCTTGAAACTCAACCTGCATCTCAGGTCACAATTTTCTCATATCTTCAGATTTTAAAGCTTTCCTATCAACCAAATATTTGTTATACAGACCAGTATCTACAACAGATAAGATCTTCTTTCCACACAAACATCCTATTTGGAGGTCTCAAAACTCAAACAAAAATCCTGCTTACTGCGCAAACTCTAATTCCCCCACCCCAAGTTACGGTCCTGTTCCCAAACAGAAACCGGACTGCTTTACACAAATGCCACCTTTTAAAGGCACAAGGAAGATCATCCAAACGAGCAGCATTCCTCACTTCCCATACTGTCCCTCAGAGGCACCTGCTCTTCTGATAAAATACACTTGCTGACTGGAAGGTCACCTCAGCAGTGATAGTTTAAGCACTATTTTATTTATTTCTTTATTTATTTCCATATGAACGATCATGGCTTGGATTAAAATACACCTGCAGCTGTGTATTGACTCAGAACTGACTGCAAAACTCAGTGAGCAGCATAGCGAGACCACTTGAGGCTGGACACTTCATGGAAGCCAGTCATTTGAACAGACTCTCTTTTGAAATAAAAGGTCATCTAAGCAATCATAGTGCATCAAAAGAGCATCACTTAATTAAAGTATCTCCTGCCACCGTTGTAGCAGTTGAAGCGCATTATTGCTGTGGTGAGGACCAGCTCTGCAAAGTGAAGATGTCTACAGTTCCACTCTTACTCAAGTCACACAGGCAAGGAATAGAACCCCTTCCAGCTCTTTGTTACAACTTGTATCCACCCATCAATAGGAAACATGCAGGTTCACAGGTTAGGCATAACTGTATTCTACTAACTAATTAATTTCTGTTGTTTATAGATATCTTCCCATCCGTTTAATTTCCGTGATATTCTGAATGCTTGGCAAGCAGCAGCTTATCTGCAAAAACAAAACGAAACAAAAAAAACCACCCACCCACACACACACAAAGAACCCCAACTAACCAAAAACACAAGAAAATCACACATACAGAACAAACAAAACCAAGCAAGAACCACCATCACACCACTGCATCTCACCTTTTACAAACATTATTGCTGGGCCAAATATGATCTGTTAGTATTGCTCTGAGAACACCCTCGAGTGATTCTCTGCAAACACATCTAGGTTATCTGTAACTAATGGCCACAGACCATTACTTTCATTTTGCATAGAACCCAGCTTGATTCATGTACCATAAAAGAGAAAAATTAACTGCATCATCTGCAGGGCACATCTTCTTTGCTGCTCTGAGAATGGAAAGAAGTCAAGAGATGGAGAGAAGGGCGAGAAAAAAAGGTAAACTGAGTTGAACACAGAAAATTAAGTAAGACAACATCAAGAGAAAGAAAGTATGAAAAGCAAGTGTTCAAGCATGTTCAAACAAAACACAGGTACAGCGCTAAACACTGTTTAAAAGCAAGCTGTGCCAAATTCCCAGAGCCCCACTTGTGAGCTTTGCATTACAATAAAAACCAATGAAGAAGATGTGTACTTCCCAGGGAAATGCTTCTGAAGTAAAAAACACATAGTGGTGTTGAGGCAAGACTGAGCAGCACGAAGGCTTTTATCAGAGGCTTTTGGCTGTGTGAAGGATATGGGTTACTCGCAGCATGCACATTTATGCCCTTTCACACAAAGCAAAACTAATCTTGACACCACATGGAAGAAGTTCTTCATGTTGAAATTCTATAGAACACGAAAGACATGCTTGCAAAAATCTTTTCATGACTGTAAATGGACGGAGGTTTAAAACTGGTAGTACCTACGCCACTTAAATGCTCAAAATGAAGTACCTTTTCCTCAGTCATATTTTCCCATGAGCAATTTCCATACTACAATAGGATGGAAAAGAGCTAGTTGCATCACTTTGCTCAAGTGACTGCGCTACTCTTCTTAAAGCAGTGTACTACAGTGATCTAGGAGTACAGTCAGCTTCACTGCTGTGATTCTATGAAATCTTCCCTGGGCAGCCTGATCTAGCATCTGATTTAATGTCTGACAACCCTGCCATGGCAGGGGAGCTTAAACTGGTCTTGGAGGTCCTTTCCAACCCAAGCCACTCCCCGATTCACTACAGACCA
This sequence comes from Excalfactoria chinensis, assembly GCF_039878825.1. NCBI lineage: Eukaryota > Metazoa > Chordata > Aves > Galliformes > Phasianidae > Excalfactoria > Excalfactoria chinensis. The sequence goes on along the minus strand of NC_092826.1, from coordinate 80,452,174 downwards.
GATGCCTAATGTACACAGTTTGGGAGCACAAGACTCTCTAATTCACACAAGCTTAACTCAGAGAGAGAAGAGGCCAAGGTAGGGAGCAGCCACCAAGTTCAGACAATAAAGTTCCCTTTTTCTCTTTACAGTAAGATCAAAGATCAAAATCTTTCCTTGACTCCTTTTATAAAGCAAAGCTAACTAACAAGTCACTGCCTGTGTGACAGGTGGGAACAGAAGCACATTGCACTACAAAGCTGTAGATGTCTCCAGCAGAAACCTGTGTAGGACACAAACCCAGCAAACTGCTACATCACACAGCTGTCAAATTCTGCCCATGCCACCAGCACCTGAAAGCCAACACAGAAGCACAAGGCCCACTCAACCCCAGAGCATCTTGCACATCCCAGTGCATCTCAGCACTTGCTTTGGAACCACCTTCCTTGGCCTAAACCTCCTCTGTCTTCCCATCTTACCTTTCCCTTTCCCCTCCTGTATGTACACTGCTATCAGAGGGGAGCTGCTATGGAATCTACGAGCTCTCAGTATGTGCAATGCCAGAGTGCACCAGACTGAATGCAATCAGTGCCACTACTGTGGCACCACCAAAGTCCTGGACACGCACTGAGGACACAAGCTAGCTTCTGCTGCAGTGGTTTGTCTTCCCCATGGGGACAGCAGCACAGGCCTTCTAAAGGATGGTGTCCCCTTCCAAGCCCAGCAGTGGCAGGGGAGACAGGTTTTACCAGAAATGCATTTTCCTGTCTTCATTAAGGATTTACAGCAGTGCTGCTACCTTGGAAGTCCGCCATCAATAAGCAGGTCAACCCCCTCAGTCTGGGCAAAGCCTCTCTTTATTGTTTTCTGTCTCATGAAAAGTTCCTCAGTAACTATATATTATTTTTGGAGGGCAGGGTGTTGGAAAACAATTGGTACGAATAAAGAGCTCTCCTTCACTGCTGAAAGCAAACTGTACACTTAATAGGATAACAGAATTTGGTCTGTGCACACCAGAAAACAACAGCCTCACTGTTGCACCGAGTACCTTCAGGTTACATCCTCATGTCACTCAAATTGTAAGAGGGACTGCTCTGCAACTCAGATTCCCTTTAAACCTCTTAGCTAACACTTGACCTCTTCAGGGTTCCCCTTTAGTATTGAAATGGATCTTTTGCTTCATGAACCCTTCATTCTTTCAAAGTAAATAAATAAATCCTTTATCTCTTACAAGGCTGTACTCAATTCCCAGAAATTTCTTATGAATCTTCCTAACTTTTACTCTTTACATTAGGACTTGAGATTGCATAATGAGGAGAATGGTATTAACAACCATCCCTGACTTAAAAGAGAGCAAAGAAAGTAGAGTTTCTTCCTTTCCGTCACCAAGCAGGGTAAGAACCTACTAATTATTATAGTGCGAGTGGAAAAAGGAGTTAGCATCCGACTGACACAGTGTTCAATGAAGTCTTTCCTTCACAAAGAAGAATGAAAAAGAACCCCAAACTTAGAGTAAATCTCGCCCCCCAGTTCCTCCTTTGGTTTACCCCAGGTTTGAGGTTACTTGCACAGTGGCACAATATTACAGGTTCCGTGTGTAACTGCATGCCTCAGGGTCTAAGCCCACTTTAGTTGTCTAACAATAAGTAGAAACGTTTCCTAGAGGGAAACTACTACCACGTAATGCTCAGGATGCTATTTCTTGCATCCTCCTTCTTTCTGTCAAATGAGAGCCATCACAAAAAAAAGCTAAATGCTACATTATCTTCTTTCACTGACACAGTGTTACACTTATTGGTTCTCATTGTCGTGGCATATTTTCATCATTCCTGAAGTTGACAAACAGTCCCTGGAAGCATCCAAACAAACCGTGTAAGGCACAATGAAATATTCAACACATGTTGACTGTCAAGATGAGACAGAAATAACAGAAAACCTGAAACCAAATTCTTCTTCCGTGTATGCTAAGTTACACCACTGAAGTCAAATGGGCTTTAGCAGCTTAATTTGCCCCCTTGATACTCAAAGCCACAGAGATTACTCCATTACTACAAAAATGTAACACCATTACAATGCAACAGCAACAGCTGTGGCTTTACAAAGGAAAAAAGAACATGATTTGGACATTGGACAGAAGATGAGAAAGGAAGACTCTTGCATTGGGAGACCTTGCCTTCAGGTGCCTTCAGCGAGGAAAATCCTCGGGCACTCCCATCCACTTGAAGGACGGGGCACTCTTACCTGTGTGAGTGAGCACGTGCCGCTGTAGGGAACTTGCCCAGGAAAAGACTCGAGGACAGTAAGGACAGGAGATTTTTTGCGGGCAGTCTGAGTAAGTGTTCTTCTTCCCTCTCAGCAGCTTATCTTCAGCTGTTTCCTTTTCATCCTCACTTGTTCCGTTTTGGCCGCTTTCTTCCTTGAAATTGTCAGTGGACTGTAGAAACGGGCTAAATTTATTAGTGTCTGTGGTAGCCAGCATCTTCTCTATGCTGGCAAACTCCCCGCTTGACTCCAGATCCACACCACTGCTCAGTTTAGGCTTGTTTTTTGTTCCTTTCTTTCTGCCTCTTTTCTTAGTCAACCCAGTGTCAGCAACGGGAGGCGGCTCGGGGTCACAGGCCTGAGTCAGGTCACTGGGAAGGCTGGTGTCTCTCTGAATGGCGGTCACGATTGTCATTTTTGCTTTGGCATTCCCTGATTTGTCACACCCAGTGGAGCTGCTCGCTGCCTTGGGACTGGCATCTGCAGCCTCCGTTTTCAGCAAAGCAGGAGCAGAAGACACAGATGAAATGATCTGTGCAATGGAAGCCAGTGGTGGCAGCTCTTTAGTTACTGGAGGCTTTGGCAAGAGAGGTTGCGGTGGTGGTTTAGGCCTCAAGGGTCTCAGCAAGGCAGAATTGCCAAGGAGAGCTGGGGAAATGATTGGGACAGTCAAATGCAACGAACCCTTCAGTGGCTGGGGATGTCCGACAGCCATGTTTTTCTCTGAGTTCCCATTGGCACCAAAGCCCAGAGGACACTGCTGACAGTTATAGGCATTATCAATGATCACAGAAGAAGCCAGCTCTTGATTCCTGGCCTCACCAGGGATATCGTTATCCCTCTTCAGGACTTTGGGGATGGACAGGTCAATGGGCTCCATGGAACAGTCGTAGAAAGACAGGGGAGAAGAAACAAGCAGGTTCTCCTGCTTCACTTGCACAGCACTCAGGTTTTTGCTCTTCTGTGAGAAATCCAATGGCTCATCAAAATCCATCGGGAAGTTGCCCGTAGGTTCAAGTTTGATGGGAACATGAGATGGTGTCCCAAGCAAGAAGCCGTTTTGTGGCTCTAGGAAAGGAGTGATGGGCTTGCAGTCCATGTAAGTGCTGTCCTCCAATAAAGGAGCATCTGTGTGGCTCTCCTGAGCACTGCAGTCCACCACCAAGATGTAATTCTCAATCTCCCTTTCCTGCACGTGTAAATGCTGCTTCAGGATATGGTGAATGCAGTTCCGCTTGGCTGAAAAGGCTGTGCCACACTCCTTGCACTCAAATGGCTTCTTCTTCTGGCAACCACTGTGCGTCCTCATGTGGATGCGGAGGGCCCGGTAATGCTTCAGATCCTCGCCACACAACTTGCACACAGTGTCTGGGGAACAGAAGGCATCCACCATCTCTGCAGCATTGCTGGTGACGTACTCGATGTTCTTCTCTATATCCTTTCTGGTCACTTTGAGGTGCTTCTTTCGCAGATGCCTCTCGCAGTTGGCTTTAACTGTGAAAGGGTAGTGGCAGATTTTACAGATGTAAGGCCTCTCTCCACTGTGTGTCCGCAGGTGTCGGATCAGTGCTGCCTTGTCAGCTGCAATGTAGTCACAGATGTTGCACTGGTATGGGGAAATACCCAAGTGAGAACGGATATGAGCTCTCAGGACACCAGAGAAGGCAAACACCTGGTCGCAGAAACGACAGGGGTACAAGACTTTCCTCATTGTTGGGGCTTTCTTGTTTGCTGCCCCTGCAATGATGGCTTTGAGGTCCCCTTCTGTCACCTCTTGCTTGATCTTGGCTTCCATATTCAGAGGCAGGAGAGCTTCAATAATGCTGTCCTGCTCCAGTTGTGTCTTCATCTCGTGCTGAGTTAAAGGCTCTACTTTGGGCTGGAGGAGCAACTGTGAGGAAGGACTTGATTTGGCTCCTGGCTGGGAGAGGTGAGAGTTGGAGGAGGTCTCCACCGAGTTCTTGATCAGCCTCAGAGGAGGCGGTGGGAGGCTTGGGCTAATGCAGCCGGGGGAGGCTTGCTGGGCACTGATAAGAGGAGGAGGTGTAGAAGTTGCAACAACTGTTCGGGGTGTTACCAAAGGCTTTGGCTTCAGTGGTGGCATATGCTTGAAAATGGACTGCACAGGGACAGAAGGTGCCTTAGAAAGTGGAGGAAGACTGATTTGAGGAGGAGCGGAAGAAGCCATCTTCAAGATCTGCTGAATGTCTGCCAGCTCAATTGCAGATTCATTGGAGATGGGTTTTACCACAATACTGCTGTCAGGCTGGATGATAAAACCCTTCTGGAAAGGCTGCAGCGAGAGGAGCTTTATATTCTCCTTTGTAGGTGGGAGGACTGAAAATGACCCTCCCATAGTGGCAGCTTCCAGAGGAGAGAGGCTGAGCAGGCCAGTGCTGCCGGGTTCCTGAGGTAGGTTACTCTTCAGTGCTCTGAGCCGCATTTCTTGGACCTCGTCTTGTGTATCGTCTTCCTGCTTGACAGGTTTGATGTCTTTGGTGTACTGTAGGCCCAAGGATGCCATGAAGGCTTTCTGGTCTGGGTTCTCACTGGGTAGGGATGCGGACTGTAGCTTGTGCTTGTCTCTTCCTTGATCCATCACGTGAGTTTCTGTGTGCAGTTTAAGCGCCAAAAGCATGGGGAATGCCTTGTTACACGTCTCGCAAATAAACCGATGGAATTCGCTGATGCACCTTCGCAGATTTGTTTCACACCAGACCTGCAAGACATGCAGAAACATTTAGAGTAGACACCTCCAACCGACAAAGAAATCACATATTACTGCAAAACTAAACCACCTTCTCTCTCTCTTCTACTGGAGTTTAGAGAAGCCCTTTGGCCACCTAAGTGGCATACCTAGATTCGGGGCTGACTCCTAGAAGTTCCCTTGTATAGAGGCAAATTTCTTCAGAGGGTTATTCAGGCTCTAAAATACTTTTCCTCCCTAATCCACCATTCCAGAAACCTTTCTCTGTTCACTGACAGGACAGGAGGCTCAGAGGACTACCCAGCTAACTTCAGTAAGATGGGCAGTAAGACCACCTCCTTCAGCTCTTTTACTACAAAGAACTACAAGATAAAAAAGAAGGGTAAACAACAAAAAAAACCAACCAAGAATAACATCCCTCAAAATCAAATTAATGAAATGCAGAGGCAAAACCAGTCAGTCTTCTGATTAGGGAGTCTGATTACATTTACTCTTCCAAGAAAAATATTAAAATCACAAATAGATTTTATACCTGAAAACAATTGTGAATCCAAACGCTGTATTTAAATATTTACATGCTACCCAGGTAGCATTAGATGTGGAATTGTTTGAGGAAGGCTGGGAGGGAGGGGCATGGATCTAATACTGCCAAAGCGTTTGTTTAAAATAACTTTATATATCTTCACACCATTGGAACACTTTAAACAAAAAAAAGGAAGGCCAAATGTTCTTTGCAAAAGGGAAAAGAAATGGAAAGGGATAGGGAAAGGGAGAAGGAGAACGATGAAAAGTAAAGGGAAGTGTCTGAATCCTATTCAGACAGTAGTAATGTGGGCTCCACAGAGTATCCTATGCCTTGCCTCCGGCAGATCAAATCTTTCAATACATTCAGAAGGCACACGTTACATCAGATGGTACCTTAAGCTCCTAAGAACAAAGCGTACCTGAGAAATGCGGGGGAACTTCCTACAGGAGAAGTCTGTGAATCCCAAGTCGTGGAAGCCTGCTGGAATTGAAGGGTTGTTCTGAATGAAAGGCTTTCCAGTGGGATCTCTGGGAAGCTGCTTATGGATAACTGCATTATGGCGCAGTAAGCCCCGATGAGTACGAAAGGTAATACAACAGATGTCACACCTGGAAAGGGAAAGAATAAAATAACAATGACTTATTGACTGCTGTCAGCATGAGGACTAGCATTCTTCTCACATTAGGCCAGCCTCCTTCCCCTCACCCCATGATACTAAGAATCTGCTAAATGCAGAACGAAGTCATGGCACGTCAAAAATCTATCACCACAGAAAGGCCATTTCAATCACAGACACTTTCTACCAGTTTCTGGTGGTTAAGTTCACCAGGAGTTCAAAGAATACAGCAAATGAATGTCACACGTGAGCCGACTGGTAGCAGAAGCTGAGATTGCAGATTTCTGACAACCTTCCCATCGTCCAAGTACTTCAATGGTTTCATACAGTTTTATTTTCCCGATTCTTTACTAAAAAGTGCTACTAAAATAACGATTTATTGAGAAAATAAAAAACACCGGTGACCAAGGTTAAATCAGAGCTATGTAACACACAGCTGCAAATGTACAGATGACACGTATTTAACCACAACTTAAGACATGCTACTGCCCACCACTCAAACACCTGCGTATGAATTTTCCTCCCAATGTTTATACTGCACTGCTTTTCCATAAACTTCCACTGATTCTTCTCAGAGCTGTTATGAGAAATATACTCTCTTTAAAAGAAAAAAGGCTGCTCCTTGGAGGGGAAAAGGTCAGGAGGAAGATCTGAAACAGGCTCAACACTTCTGACGTTCTGACACTTCAGAATGCCTCCTTCACAGCCAGCGTGCCTTCTGAAAAATGCAGAAGCAACATATTTTCTGAGCCACTACTTGGGGCTACGATTTGTTTTATTTCAGTTCTATTCCCAAATCCGGGCAATCATAAGTTTCTTATGTACAGCAAACTAGCGTTAAGACAATCAAAAGGTGCTGGAAATGCAGCTATGCTACAGGTGGTAAGGAATACACAGCAACATTTGGCCAACATGTCAACAATGTTATCGCCTTTTAAGTACCCGGTGTTTGAGCTCTGCACTATGACAGATTATATCCACTCTGAATCCAACAAGTGACACACAGTTTCACTCAAAATGGTTCCAGCTTGTAACCGCAGGTTTTGCAGAAGCTACTAGCAGAGAATGTGAAGCAGACTGTTGTTGTGAGCGTTATTTGAGCTCGGAGTTCTTCACATCTCCCCATGCTGTCTTTGCCCTCCCATCGAGGAAAAGGACGTGTGCCTACTCATTAAAAAAACATCCTGCAATTAGAAATGACTTCTGACAAAATCCTGAAACAACCCCCTCCCTGTCCTGTCCCTAACAAACTCCCATTGTTGTGCTTATTATCACTACATAAACTTCCACAGACCTCTTTTATTCCCTGAAAATGAAGAGATAACCAAGTGACTCACAGAACAATTGGACTCGTAGTCTCTGAGTGGTGAAAGAAACAAGTGTGAAGTATATGTACCACTGCCTGTGTTATCATGGTACCCAAAAGGCTGAGGCATAAATATTATGCACTGGAGGTTTAATCTGTTTTATCTCCCCTGTCAATTCACTTGCATCCTACCTTTATAATGATTGCCAGCATAACGCTGGCATTCCATTAAATAGGGAACGGCGGCCATTTACAAAGCGAGTGTTTACTTAAAGAGATCTGCTAAATGTGACAACCGGCCCCGGTGGAGTGAGGGAATGCCGATGCATAGCGCTCCTCCGGCGTCAGGATTTGCGGCACTCTTCCAGCTCACTTGGCAGCACCTATCCGTGATGCATAGCTTTCATCTTGGGTGAAAACAAAAACACTCAACCCACCAAAACCACTGGGGGAAGGAGGGCATTACAGGCTTACAACAGTCAGCTCCAGAACTGGCAAGATACAGAAACAAATGTTCTTATAGAGGCGATGAAAAAGCCTGGTGTGAAAGCCAGCAGTGCTTCTGGCACACTCCTCCTGGTATCTCAGCACATGGACAGCGAGGGCTTGCAGGCCCAGCTGCTCTTTGAAAGCATGCAGATCCTCACCCTCTCCTCCATTGCCCTGAGGCAGCTCTGGGAGTCCCCTGTGTGCCTGACCTCCCAATGGCTGTGAATTCTCATGTTTGACAGGGCAGAGAAAGCCACTGCTGACAGGGCTGCAAGGCCACAAGGAGAGCCAGGGTCTGCAGCTGTACTCCTGGGATTTGGGTTAGGCAAGTCATAGAACCATAGCATGGTTTGGGTTAGAAGGAATCATAAAGCCCATTCAGTTCCAGCCTCCTGCCAGGGGGCTGGAACACCACCAGCTCAGGCAGCCCAGAGCCCCATCCAATCTGGCCTTGAATGCCTCCAGGAATGAGGCACCCACAGCTCCTCTGGGCAGCCCATGCCAGTGCCTCATATGTCTCACACTCCTCCACCCTCTCACATCCATCAGTTGTGTGATGGACTGATTTTAAGCACTGGTTTATTTGGGACTCCTACCAAAAGCTGTGCTTGAAACAAAACCTTTCAGGGCAGACCCGTGTGAAAAGTCCTTCATGGTACACCTGTACCAACTGTTATGCCCCAGGAGAGTGAAAATCTGCAATGTAAAAATGGTGTTTTCATGCAAAAGGAACCTCCCTCCCTCCTCCCCTAAAACACAACTCCTACTTCTAATAAAAGGCGTTATGTCCCTTCTCTCTTTTATGATGCACAGAATTAAGCAATCTCCAGCGTTTTTCTCAAGCAATAACAAAAACCTGGAAAAGGATTACACTCTTCTCCCATTTGGTCAAACCCAAGCTCCTGGTTGAATAAAGAAACACCTGGGTAAGTCAAGCCTGTCAGGGAACCTGTCAGGGAACATCAATGCACTGCCTCAGCTCAGCGCCTCCAGCGGGGCTGCAGCTTTCAAGACACAGCCCATTCACACATGTTTTTTCTCCTGTGTGTTATTAAATTACCTTCCCAGCATCTCAAGCACTAAGGGAACCCAGGTTTTTTGAGTTTGAATACAATGAGAGCGGCTGATGTAGATACAGATGTGTGCCACCTCCAAGGAAAACTCAGGGCTATGGAGCTTCAATACTAGTTAAGGCAGTCACTGTGTGGTGCTGACTAATGTGTGTTAATATAAAATGGAGCATGGTGCCATGCGCAAAGGCATTAGCTGGCAGCCCTGTCTTTTTCTTAAGGAAACTGATTTGCCCTTTTTGACATCAGTACTATTTTCCATCTCTAAGCAATGGCAATATTTACAATGCTTTTACATTCAGAAACACAGTAAGAAACAAAAGGGAAAGGAAAGTCACGTAATACGAACATCTTTTCATCTTGCTTAAATTCCTTTTTAAAAATGCAATATTAATCTAGAAAGTCCAAAAAGACCAGCATATCAAATAAGGCAGCTGAGCCATGTGGTAACACTTTGCTTGTGATGAGCTTAAAGACAAAACAAAACAAACCCTCTCTCCTTAAAGTTTCACAAGTCTGTCCCAGCGTAGTGCCAAGTCAAACAGGGATGATGTGACTGCAGAGAGCAGAGATGGGAACAGATTCTGAGCAGAACACGCAGAGCAATATCTCAACACCTGAGCACAGATAAAAGCACCGCGCTTGCAAGGTAAGTTTCCAGATGCAGCAAATAAAAGCTGCTGTTATCATATGGTTGCTAGTCCTGGCCGCTGCTCTCCATTTTTTTCTGTAAATATGATTATAGAACAGAGAGAAAAAGGCCATTTCGTTCTAAAAAGAAATTCACTGTAAGCAAAAATGGAAAAACTGCTGTTAGCAACTTAAGACTGCTTTACACTGAGCAGCTTTCTCAGTAATCTTTATGTAATGGAGTCACTCATATCTGTATAAAGCCAGTTCAGCACTAGCGCTTCGGTTTGCTGGCAGAGGTACACAAAGCAAGTGGGTGAGAAAACAGAACTGCTAAAATACAAAAGCAGAACCCTAACATATTCATGCAATGACAGTACAAAGCCCAGGCTGACCTTACAGCTCAGTCCACCTATCACACCAGGTGAGTTTGTTGAATTATTACTAAGGAGCTCTGAGGAGGAGGACCTGGGTGTCCTGGTGGACAACAGGTTGACCATGAGCCAGCAGTGTGCTCTTGTGGCCAAGAAGGTCAATGGTATCCTGGGATATATTAAATAGAGCGTGGCCAGCAGGTCAAGGGAGGTAATCCTCCCCTTTGACTTTGCCCTCGTGAGGCCACATCTGGAGTACTGTGTCCAGTTCTGGGCTCCTCAGACCAAGAAAGATGGGATATTTTTTGAGAGGGTCCAGTACAAAGATGATGAGGGGTCTGGAGCATCTCCCTTATAAAGAAAGGCTGAGAGACCTGGGGCTGTTCAGCCTGGAGAAGAGAAGGCTGAGAGGGGATCTCATCACTGTTTATAAATAGAATCATAGAATCATTCAGATTGGAAAAGACCTTAAAGATCATCGAGTCCAACCACAGCCTAACCATCCTACCCTAACTCTAACAAGCCTCTGCTAAATCACATCCCTGAGCACCACATCCAAATGGTTTTTAAGCACATTCAGGGATGGTGACTCAACCACCTCCCTGGGGAGCCTATTCCAGTGCTTAACAACCCTTTCTGTAAAGAAGCGTTTCCTGATATCCAACCTAAACTTACCCTGGCACAACTTGAGGCCATTTCTCCTTGTCCTGTCACCTGTCACCAGTGAGAAGAGACCAGCCCCACTCCCGATGTAAGCACCTTTCAGATACTGGAAGAGAGCAATTAGGTCTCCCCTCAGCCTCCTTTTCTCCAGACTAAACAGCCCCAGTTCCTTCAGTCTCTCCCCACAGGGCATATTCTCCAAGCCCTTCACAAGCCTTGTTGCCCTTCTCTGGACCTGCTCCAGCACCTCAGTGTCTTTTCTGTACTGAGGTGCCCAAAACTGAACACAGTACTTGAGGTGGGGCCTCACCAGTGCCAACAGGGGCAGGATTCCTTCCCTAGTCCTGCTCACCACACTGTTCCTGATACGAGCCAGGATGCCACTGGCCTCCTTGGCTACCTGGGCACACTGCTGGCTCATGTTCAGCTGACTGCCCATCAGCACACCAAGTCCCTTTCCATCAGGCAGCTTTGCAGCCACTCCTCCCCAAGCCTGTAGGGTTTCCTGGGGTTGTTGTGACTGAAGCGCAGGACCCAACACTGGGCCCTATTGAAACTCATACAGTTTGCCTTGGCCCATCAATCCAGTCTATCCAGGTCCCTCTGAAGAGCCCTTCTCCCCTCAGGCAGATCAGCACTCCCTCCAGCTGACTTCTCTCTGCTCCCTGGATGGGAACAGCCCCCTCAGCCTCAACCCCATTTACATGCAAAGAACAAGAAGGAGGGGATGGAGAAAAGATCATTTGAAACAGAAGGACTTTCACCCTCCTCTGAAGCAAAACTAGCAAGTTGCAGGAGCATTCCCCTCCAGGAAAGGATTTCTCAATCTCTCTCTCACTTTGTTTGGGGCAAGGCAAAGGGAGGGAGATGACAGAGAGCAAATTGGTTTCTGCTCCCGTGTAACCCCGCCCAAGACCAGATACTCATCTCTTTTTGGATGAAAAACCCTTTCTGGCCTCCACAGCCGGGGCCCTGGGAAATAACATCCAACAGCTGCACTTATCTCCCCCACTTGCTGCAGATGAGTGATGGAAAAGCAGCAGTAGTGCAGGCACTGCTCCTGCCTTCCCTCGGGATCCCTGCAGGTCCCCTGGGCACCACACTGCAATGGTTGTGTTCTGCTCTTTCCCATCTCCCCCTAATTGAGCACCTCCTCTTTCTGCCAGCAGTAAACAGAGGCAAACATTCCTGGAGCCCAGACTCTGCCGAGGGTCTGCACTGAGACTGCATAGTATACAGGGAGGCTGGGGAGATGCACAGGGGACCACAGCTTCAGTGGGACTGTAGCTTTTCCTCTCTCCTGCCTCCCCACCAAGGGTCCCACTTTGTCACCAGTGTGCCTTCTCTGTCATCCTCAGCTGTAGCCAAGGTTGAAGCTGCCCCACCAAACCTTCTATTTATAGGGAGATGCACAATGCCATGTGCATTCCTGCAGCCACGCTTTGGTCCAGGAGAGGAAAGTAGCATGCAAGGTCGATACAAGCCAGGGTTGCTGTTGTGCTTCAGAAATGTGTCAGTGCGCTGCAGAGCCAGCACCAGTCCTGGTGTGCTATAACTCCTGCTGTCAGAGCACCTCGAGTGAAGCTGACCAACACATGGCTTAATGGCACAAGCAATTCTTGGCACAAACCTCCACCTGCAGCTTTGCTTTTTTCCACTTCCTTCGTTTTCAAGCAATGAAAACCAGAAAAGAGCTCACCTTTTCCTGACACCGTATCAAACTGCATGCACTAGTAACAACTCAACAGTGCTGCATTTTAATACCTCAGCCCCAGCAGAAGAGGAGCTCGCTCTACCATCTATTTCAACGGGATAAGCATAAAACTAAGAATAAATAAAGGGAAATTGGAGACGGCCCACAGTCCCTTGCATAAAGCAGTTCATTTTTCATAATGACCTTTCCATTTAATAAAGGCGAGAGCTTTAAAACCGTAAGTGTCAAGAAAGTAGCTGGACAGAATCACAGAGTGAGAGCTGAAGATCAACATACAGAACAATGAAAGGCACACAAACAGGGCAGGTGTACCTGGAAAAAGGAAGCCTGAACAGTGCAGTCCTTTGCAGCGACCAAAATTCCAGGCTTCAAAGCATCCAGAATAAAAGTTATTTGCACACACAAACTCAAATGGGTCTTCTGGTATTCTTTTGGGGGGAAAGAAAAGGGATGTTCTTCCTGCCTGCTAATGCATTTCTCAAAAACAAACGAAGAAAAAGACCTACGAATGCATATCAAGTTTTCTTGAAAAAAGAAAAAGAAAATGAATGCCTTTCACCTAGCAATATGAGAAGAAACACATCTACAGGCACACATCTATCCTACAGCCATCTACTGATGACAGAAGAGTACACAAATAGGTGCAGCCCGATCTGGATGGAACACACTTGCCCTTATCTGCATTCACAGGTAAGCTATGCTCAGCACGCAGACATGGCTGTTAACACAAGCAGCAGCAGCCAGTACTTTGACAGAGCGCGTGTATAAACACACCCTGGACACCAGGATCAGACAGGCATGCTAATAACCCATTTTGGCTGAGCCCTCGTTCCCTCCTGTATTCCCTTTTACGAGAAGCTTTCCTCTGCAGTCGGGCTTTGCATTTTACCCACTTTCTATTTCGGTACCCGAGCTAAGATATTCAGTGCCATGTGACACGCCACACAGCTCCGCGTGAGAGCCTCACTCCCTGTGTCCATTCACTATCTGGTATTTTTACCCGCCTGCTCCTGACTCCCAGCCTTCTCGTACAACGAGCCCCCTGGTGTGAGCTGACCAGATCTACGATGCAGTTGATTTGAGCCGCTCTTCTGATCTTTTCCATCTCTCTTTTCCGAACAGAAACTTCAGAAAGTACTTAAAATGCAGTTCTGGTTTGCTTTTGCAAGTCAGCATAGAGACAGATGCTCAGCCCACTGATTTTACTTCCCTATTTTATTGGCTTAGTAAAAGATGCAATCCAGCTTTCTTGCATGCCATCTCCTTTGCCTTATGGGCATTGAGCTGTATTGTACCACAGAATATTTTTGGTCCCGGAGCTGGCTCATGGAATTGCTCCTACACTGAACATGCTACCAACTGTGATGAGGATTCAGCTCCCAGTTTGTATTAGCCAAACACCAAGAAAGCAGCTGAGCACACAGAACAGGGGAGTCGGCCCAATCGGAGCTGCCATTCAACTAACTGACCCTTGTGCACCTCTGCCTTTGGTTGCAAGAAGTTTGGTAGAAGTTACTCTGTCAGTACTTCGTAACTCTAGCAGATGACCCTAGAGCAATGGCTAAGAAGGGAAGCATCAGGGCTAGAGCGTGCCAAAACCAAAGGTCAAAGAGTCCACGAGCATGCCTGAGCTGGAGTGCCTTCTCTCTCTCCCCATACTCAACAGTCATGTAGGATACAACAACCTCAGCATCATCTACTATACCAGAAGACAAGTTTCCCATTTTGAAGCTCTGACAAGAAAGAAGGCTTATCTATGTGCACTCCAACGGCCCTTACAGAAAAGCAGTACAACAGTTCACAATGCTACAATAGCATACAACATTTGCTTTTCAAACACATTCACTCTTTCAATTTTGCAACGTCTGTAACACCCTCTCCCTACAAAATGCTGACCATGTGTAGAAAGCAGCATGCTTCACAAAAAAATTAAGTCAGCAGGATTATTCCTTACTATATAAGGAGAGAAAGTAAATTCCTCAAGTTGCTTAAGTAGGCATTGGCAGAAACGGGAATGAAACTTAAGGGGCTTTTTCTGGTGTTGGCTTTTCTTTTTCTTTTACATCCTGTACAATGTACTTTCACTCAGTCACACCGCTGCTCTGCACACAACTTTCTCTTGCAGTAGTCTTTTCTACTGGTGGTAACGACTGAAATAAGCTCAGTAAACTTAAACGTTAACTATTTTGTTTTCCTAGTTATTTTATCTCCTCAAAACCAATATAGAAAACCTTTGTGAAAAGCAGTAACCGGGCAAGAAATGTAGTATTTTAAGTAGCTGGAATAATTTTGACTCAAAATGCACTTGGTTTTGACTTAGCTTAACATATACTACTCACGTGCATTAGCTGAAGTGACTAACACAGAGCTGAAGGTCTAGGTACCCTGCAGCATCTCACTACTCGACGCTGTGCACTGAAGAATGGTAGTGTTGGCAGAGGGGGGTGAGCAGTCTGACTGAACCACAAACTGCGAAACAGTTCACCCATAGAGTCCAGGGGCTCATTCTTACAGCATTTAAACTGCATGCTTTCCTTGTGAGTGAAGCCATGTAACACCAAGACACAACGGCAGCATTTCCTTCCCGGGAGCTTTTTCAGAAACACAAGCTCAGGTTACCCTGGCAAAACTGGAGGTGGATGACAACAAACACCAATGGTCAGGGTGTCCTGACATTTTTCGTTCCAGGTCCTGAGCATTTCTGTTGCTGTGTCTTTTACTGATCTAGCTGTTCAAAACAACAGCTTTCCATGATGGCGCTCAACCTCTAGCCCTCGTGACCTTACAAGATCCAGCAAAACCTGGCCAAGTTGATTTGAAGAACAAGGTAGACAGTGAATGGCTCTTAGTTTTCTTTCTTTCTTTGGCTTCTTGGAAGTTTTACAGAAGCACGTTATCCTGGGGCAAGAGAACTGCTTTTGCTGTCCTAGTGAAAAAATGCCTGGGATTTGGCAAGTTACAAAGCTTCATATATTATATCACTGTTTGGACATGCATTCTAAAAGGTCAGAAAACTTCCATCTAGCCTGAATCCATTCACGGACACAGGCATCTACAGGTACTGGTGTCTCTAGGTCAGTTCAGGGCCTGAGGGAGACAAGTGCATTTCACACCCTGTCATGCCTTTTTGTTTTTCCTACTATCTATTCAGCTCCTATAAAAACACTTAGGAAAAAAAAACAACAAATCCTGTAACTGAAAGCAGTGACACACTGAACCAAACGTGATCAAAAAAGTGCATGTTGCACTCATGGCTTTTACCACGTTTCAAACCGTACAAGCTGTCCCTGCTGAGAACTAATGCTGAAACATGCCTCTAGGAAAGGTGGTAGCTGCCACATTATCACCACCTCCTTCCTCCTCTCCTCCAAAAGATGCAGGGCCACAAGAAGCACAATAAACGTCTCCCTGCTGCTGGGAGAAAGGAGAAACTAAAAAGCCTTAACTGTTGGTACAGAGAGTACTGTAGAAAGCCTCCTGGAGGAGAGGGAGAGAAAATAAAAAGGGTATGCTCTAGTTACAGAGAAACCCAACAGAGGAATTTTACACTGCATGTACTTTTTGAAAAGCCACACGTTTTACTTTAAGCCCGTTCCATTGTACTTGCCAAAGGAAAGAAGGGAAACCTCACAGAGCGCCTCGAGAGGCTTCTCCTCAGGAAATCCTCCCATCTCCTCAGCCTGGGCTGCTGCTGCTGCTCAGAGCTGCCTGTCAGGCGACCTTTAGAAGCGTGTTACCATGCCTGACAGCAACCCTCAGCCACAAAAGTTTCCAGAGGAGTTACTCTCCTCTGCGAGGTTTCTTATTTTCCCAATGGGCTGCACAGCATTTCAGCACTCTACTAATTATATCAGCGTTCAGATATAGCCCCCCTCCTCCCCCCCCTTCAAAATAGATGGTGTCTCAAAGTCCTGGCTGCAGGGAAATGGCTGCCGGCTTTAAATAATCCAGGTAGGGAGGCACTAGGAGAGGGATGGGGAGGAGGGGGCAGGGGGCAGAAAGCATGGCAGTGCCCCCTCCTATAGGCAATGGGGGTGCAGTCAGCAGGCAGCCGGCCTCTCTGGGACCAGTTCCTGTCACTAATTAGGGTGCAGGTCCTGAGGCTTCAAAGGGACAGGGGCTGGCCGGGGGGTGATGCGTGCAGGATGCAAAAGGCCACAGCCCACTGCGGTGGGACAAAGGGCTCTATTCTGGCTCCCCGCAGCAGGACAGTTCTTACCATAATTAGAAGACAAAGGTGTCCGATCTGGGATTTTATATAACCGGGAGAGACTCTCCCAAGCAGGAGCCTCTCTCACACAATCGGTGGATTAAGCATTGTTTATTTTGCTGCAAGTAAACAATGAGGTGCTCCCAGCTCGTGGCTCTGCATGAAAAAGTGCTCCTAGGGAGGACAAGGCTTTTCATCCGGCTTTGAACAGCTAACCCTGAGACTTCAAGTTGCTCATCTGACAGTATCTGGAAGGGCAAAGGCCCACCCTGTGAATGAGCTGCTCCCAGGCAGACCCGGGGGCTGCCACAAAGCCCCACCTCTGCACTTCCTTAATGGAGGGACATGACAGGCAGATGCTGGGGGACAGAGAGGCTGTACTTACCCAACAGTACTAACACAGCCTGTTTGCCACACGGTTTACAAAGAAAGGCATGTTGAGGCTGACAGAGTATCGCTTATTTCTTGGTTGTGACAAAACAGTCCGTGCAGGGTTGCCCACAGCAGTAGCTGCAAACCAACTGCCAGAGCATTTGGGGCCTGAGGATGCACAACATCTGATACCTGCTGCACAGAAGTCCTGATCAAGTGACTCGAATTTTACGGTGCTGGCAATAAAAAGAGACTGAATGTGTTCTGCTCCCTGCCCTTTGCTCGTAGCACAGCTGCTCTCCTTTTTAGTTTGTTTGAACTTTGTTTAAATAGAGTTCTTCCTCTTAGTCTTCTACAATAAGGAAACACTGGGATTTGATGAATGCCTTCTAACACTTTGCAGTTTGCTCCCCTGCCACAAACACACCCATACATACACGCCTCCTGCCCTATTACTCTATCACCCTTCACTTAAAAAGACACCTCCGTGTCTCACAAAAGGAATCATTTCAGTCATGTTGATTCAGGGCTGAAAACTGCACACCACAATTGGCCCATCTTGTTGAATCCTGTAAACAGTCCTGCAAAACTCTAGGAACCAGGGTATTGCAGCCCCTGCCTGCCTAGGACTTTAACTTATCTTGACTTGATGAAACAGTCACCTGAACAGCAGCCCAGACCGCTCTGCTTACCAGAGGATTTTCTGCTAGGTTGGGCCAAGCAGACAGTGACATCTGACTCGACAAAAGGTGTATTTTATGCCAGATAGGTAAGGTAAGTTGCATTTGAATGTGTTAGCTGACCAGGGAGAACCATGGCTTCCTTGTCTTACCCTATCTCTACTGACATGTCCTTAAATTGCTAAAGCAAACATTTAACAAAGCCCCCTTTGCCATTGTCTAGACGAGCCCATAAAGACCCAGCACTACATAAAGACCCAGCACTACCGTGCCTACAGAGCATGACAATCATGTCTTTAATTCAGGGACACATTTCAGCCTGCGTTGCTCAAAACAATTATGGGTAGCAAAATCCATGTCAGGAGAATGTTACCCAGAAGCAAGTCTGCCAATCCTAAGGAAAAAGCTACATGAAGAGAGAGATACATGAAGAGGCTGCTTGCACAGTGCCCTTCTGCTTTGCAGCAACAGACCGCAAAGCTGCCAGGTTAGGAGGGTGTCCATTAAATTGTCTTTATCCATCAACCAAAGCCAGAGAACCTTTCTGTCCACTCAGCTTCACAGCATATAGCCTAGCAAAGATGCTGTATCTTCGCAGAAACTCTGAAGTGAGGCTAATATCAGGTCAAGCCTAGCAACACAGACACTTTAGAGAAAGTGTGAGGTGTATGGCAAAGTTATCTAGAGGTCTTTTGGTGAGGATAGAGACCACCTGTTTCAATATTGCTCTGTAATGAGAATTTACTTGATTTACCTCAGAAGCAGCAAACTCCAATTAAGTAACTGCTATTTGCTGGGCTAAGTTTAAAAAAGAGCTTTCCAAATCCCCTCCACATTCATTACAATGACAACAACAAAGGTTGTAGACACATTCACCAATGTTTTCTAATGAAATAAACAAATAAATAACAAACCCCAGTTCTGCTCCATCCCATTCTATTAAGACAATGTCTTCCAGAAAGAATGTTAACACTACGAAATGTCAAATTCTGCAACCTTCTGAAAAGATCATTTGAGAGTCCTATGTCCTAAATAAGCCTGAAATGCTGACAAGTTTTTGCACATGGATAGCCTGCTTTTGTAAAATAGCAGCTTTTCTACGTGTTTAAACTAGACTTGGGATATCTCTTTGGCATCTTCATGTTATCTGGCTCTACTTTTCTTCTATTAAAAAGAAAAGGAAAAAAAAAGAAAGACAAAAGTACCAGAAATCTCAGGAGTAATTATTTGAATCAAAACACAAAGCCAAGCACCTTCCCAAACAATTAATAGCTAATTTTTCCTTGTTAGGAGATGCTGATTTAAGCCAAAACCCAAAACATTCCCTAACCTCAATAGGCAGAAAAGCATAACAAACTTTGCAGGAGGTTTGGAACAAGAAACTCATCTATCTTCACTCACTGCCACGACAAACAGCAAAACCTCAGGCAGAAGAACCTCATGTGCTGGTACCTGAATGGATTTATCTAGCTTTGCTCCCTGCTTCAACCATCTCTGGTTTAACTTATTAAAATTTTGCAGTGCTGACCTTTTGCCATTTTACCACCCTGGTGACAAAAGATGAGGCAGAAAAATTCACAACCAGTTCAAAATCAGAATGGAGCTCAGTTAACAGCGCACAGGTCTGAACGATGCTGGGTTTTTCTCCCCTCCCCGGCAGGCTCTCTGAGACCATCTGGTGACCAGAAATGCTCTCAAGCCCACTTCTTACCTCAGTGAGTTATCTGGATGTGTCTCCATGTGGGACTCCAGCGCATACTTGCAAAAAAAGTCTTTGAAACATACAGGACAATGGTAAGCGTCATCTTCTTTCCTATCCCCTTCACCATACTGACCATCCTCGACAACCTACAGAGAAAGGGAAAAAAAAAACAAACCTCACTAGACTGGTTTTCAAGCAACAAACCAAACACGCAACTCAAAGTCCTCCTCTTAAAAGCAAAGCCAAAAGTGACTTCCATCTGCAGCATTGCCAGAGGTGACCAGAAATTGATCATTCTGGCAACACAGAGAGTGTGAGAGGCAGCGCATGTGAGAATACGCGTGGCAGAAAGGAGGCTCAACAAGAGATGAAGCCCACAGCTAAATCACAGATACATCAGTTCTAATGAGAAACTGCAATCTGAACAACTCATAAGCCCGTATGTTTATATACCACTGAACCAGCATTCCTCCTCCTTCAGAGAGCTGGGCGAGCTGTCAGCCTAAATTATTTATGCCACTGAAATACTGCCAACTGCTAACTCAAGTGGTCCATGGAAAAGCAATGAACTTCTGCATGTTTTCTATAGCCCTCTTCTGATTACAGGGAGGAAAAGCATGCATGGAAACAAGGATACTGAGCTACTTGGGGCTGCTACTAGTTTGCCATTTAGAGACTAAGTAAAAAGGGTCGAGTCAATTTTGGCAGCCACCACACGTTCTGGATAAATGACTGAAATGCAATAAAATATTTCATAAACAAAACCCTAATGGAAATGTCTAGCCTTCACATAAATATTTTCTGGTTGCTCTTGCAACTCAAATAATGCAGGATTATGCTACTGCAAAAGGGAAACATACTATAGATTTTTTTTTTTCTCCAGTCATAACAAAAATGCACTTAAGTTGTTTCTTAAGTAAACACGTTTTTTGAAGTTCAAATTGCCACCCTGCAAGAATACTATAAATTAAACAGGAAATAAAATGGGGGAAAAAAGAGCAGTAGTGAAAGAATAGTTTGTCGTCTTCTCATCCAACATTAGCTAATATATGCAACCAATAGGCATATATGTAATCAGCATGCAAAAGGAGAAGTATAAACAAGAAAGAATAACAATAATTCCTTCAATCTCTGAAATCAGAAATGCATTTTTATTATTTTTATTATTTTTTATTTCAGACAACACTGTTGGCTGCAGAGGAAAAAAAGAGGTATCTTAAATCATATAGGGCCGTTAACGAGACCAAATGTTAATATTCCTGTGCTGACTGCACGAGCACAACGTCCAAAAGCATAGGAGGCAGTCAGGAAAGCCTTTTGCTTCATGCCTGGTAACAAACCTTTTTTGCAGGTGTCTCTCTGTCCATCTCAGCATCTTGACTGAACTTCCGCTTCGAAGACAATCGCTTGCGCTTCAGAGGAGATGGGGGAGTTGTACTCGCTGTGCTGTTTGGATCCTTCTCATGAATCTTCATGTGCCTGAGCAGGAGGGGGAAGAAGACACCATCAGTAGGCAAACCGGGTTGGGAAGTCCACACCAATCCTAATGCCAACATCAGTTCCAAGCTTTGCCTTTCAGTGATCCCAGCAGAGATCCCATGAACTGAACTGCACTCCTGACTGCCCTGAAATATGGCCAGGACACGTCCCACTCACGAGTGTGTGGGACTGTGGGCCATTGCCTCACTATTGCCTGCACCTGCATCCATCCCCCATTACCCCCAGGCCCTTCAAATTTCAACTGCACATGTGAAGTCGAAATGAGACTGGTAACAGCTGCAAAGCTGCAACAAGTATGGCTTATGAAACTCTGAACTGCTAAAATATCTTCCTAAACCCCCAAACCCAGGACAACGACTACTTATTGTCACAGTGACACTGGAGAGAGGAAAACAAGGCTCCACAAAGCCTGCTTATATTGCTCCAGGTTACAAGTATCATCGCTGCAGGATGTTCTCAAATCCAAACCCCCAGCAGAGTGACTGAGACACCTAGTGTATTGCTTTGGTTCTTTGGTGCAGCATGTAAACCCAAAGAATAAAATGGCTGCGGAAGCAATCTCACGATCGTCCATACGCTTGGCCCACTTGCCCCCCAGTTTGCTACATGTGCAACCAAGATGCTCCCACCCAGTTCACTCCAGTTAGATGACACATTAAATTCACCTTTCATTTTCTGAGTACTCAACGCTTAACTCGTACTTTTGAAAAACCAGATGTAGAGCTTTTTGCTTCAAATTGATAGTAGTCAAGTGCTGCTGACAGAAATCAAACTTAGATTCCTTCATTCCAATATGCAATGGAATTTTTTTACTTGGGAGTGCAGGAGAGAAGCAACTTTTGTGCACCTGACTGACTTCAAAGCAGCACAAGGCAGACTGTGTTAATGGCATCTAGGCACGCTCCTTCAGAAGCCACACCAGCTCAGGACGGTACCATTTCACTTGACTGCAAACCATCATGTTCAAACACGAGAGAATGTTGTAATCCAGATGAGTCTTACATGTCCTCGCAGCTGCTTGGGTGTTATGACATAAAGTCAATTTTAGTTTTGGATGCCAAGGGCGTGATGCAGCAAGATAACACACTGGACCAAAGTGACCCACGGGCAGAGGCTGCCAGATGAATGTCTCCCAGCACAATACTTTCACAATCCCTAAATCTTTTAAGAAAAGGCAACCACATTACTGTCTCAAACTACAGCCGGCTTCCTGAGGGCGTTATGCAGAAACAGCCTCCATTCGAGGCCCCAAACACAGCAGAACTGCTGCAAGATCAAAAATGGCTGTTCAGCTAGTGCCTGTACTGTTCACCTACCCCCAGGATTTTGGGGAATCAAATTCAGCTCCCAGGTAACTCTCAACGGGACACATAAAACAAGAGACGGATGCTGTGGGCTGCTTACACTGTGGGAGGCTCAAGAAGAAGAGTGCATCTGCATGCAGATGCTCCCAGCAGGCTGGTTAAGAGAGCACTGCCTACAATGGTTGCAGATAAACTTGAAAAGCAATGGGAAACAAAAGGCCAACAAGGCAGTATCCAGTTCTGGAGGCTAAACAAGACCTGAAAGGCAGTTTGATGCCCCCTTTTTTTCTTATCTTCTTTAATACATCTCCTTTTTGGTAAAGATTGCTTTCCAGTTTTGATTAAATCTTCCTCTTGCATGTGCCTGTCTGTCCTCCCACCGCAGAGAGAGGCAGACAGACTCACGGTCTGTGTGCTTATCCTGCTGGCAGTTTGGCTGGTATCTAGCCAGTATGAGTTGGCCGGTTACTTTCAGAGAGGGAAAGAATGAAAGCAATCAAGCTAAATCCCATTCAGCCAGAAAACAAACAAACGACAACAAAAATACTGCTATACATAAAGTGTGGGACTTTTTGTTTCTATTTTCAAGTCTCCTCTGTGTCAGAGAGAATTCCTGTTAGTAGATACCCATTGAAAATAGCTTCCTTAGGGCTAAGTTATTTTCCCCTGCTCTTCGCCCATCTGCTTAGCTCTGCCTGCTTTGATGGAGCTGCACCTACGGGAGAGGGGTGCAATGGCATATCCACAGTGTCTGTACGACAGGAGAAACTGTCGGTAATTACAGATAACTGCAAGTCCAGCCTGGCACCTCTGCCTGCCTCAACACAATACATGCAAACACGCTGGCTCCTGCAAGTCCCAAAAGCAGTCCAGCCACGTCTGCAATAAAATGACTACTAATACGGCAGGGCTTGTTAACCTGGGTGCAGCAGTGCAGTGACTGCGCTTAGCTACACCCGGTGTTGAAGCCATCAGCTGCCCTCAGCCTGCAGTTTTCCTTCCTGCATACCCATGCATACTTTTGCCATGCCCGGAAAGCACGAGCAAAATCCATACCCACAGCAAGGAATGTGGTAATCCCTTCATGTTTTGGTTTTGCATATTTGAAAGGAAGCAGCCTGAGCTATTGAGCTATAAACAGGAAGACACCCTGACTGCACCTTTGACTTTTACTGTGTAGGTCAGATATCACAGACACCACGATAGTTCTGTGCATGCAGTCATTAAGGAAGAGAAAAATCTGAAGCTAAATTAGCAGGTTCCAGAGTTCTCGAGGAGAGTCACAACCTGCCCACGTTACACTGAGCAGGTTTATTCCTTTGACAGGTTAAGCAAGTTTCACTACATCAAGTCAAGGGTGGAGAGGAAAAAGATTACTAGAGCTACGACCCAAGATAAGCAGGAAGATAAAACCAAGCAGTACAAAGGATAGACACAATCTTCATCTCTCTCTTTTACTTTGTAACATGGATGTCATTCTGCCTCAAGAAAACATTTATCACCCAACTTGGGTAGAACTGCAGCAGATGCCAAGTCACATCCATAACCATCCTGTGGAACACTCCCTTCACCAAGACTCCTTTTACTTTAAAAGGTTCCTGACTAAAACTAAAGGTGGGAAGTAATGGAAGTATTTGTGCTGCCTTATCCCTTATCCTCCTTTAGAAGAGTTTGCCTTGATTGGATCTTAAATCTAACACCAAAAATGCTCAACTTCACTGTTTAGCCTGCCAAGACACAAGAACAGGAACAAAGCTGTGCTTAGAAGTTATTTTCCCATTGTGACTATAACAACATATTTTGGCCCGACAACACTGGCATACTTTGAATACGACAGCCACGCTTGTAAGTCAGCCTGGCTTTCAGCATCTGCAGTGATAAAGGAAAATGATGCAACATTCATCAAATCTAGGGGGGAAAAAAGATCAACACTCAACACTTTAAGTGAGAATGGAATGCAAAGTAAGGACATGCATGGAAATGTTCACATCCAGCCACAGACCTGCATTAAAGTATCACCTGCCAAGGCACTGATGCAACCACTACCTTGACTCAATAGATACTACCTCAGAGGAAGTGGTGGAACTCTGTTTAGAATGAGTCCAGACACAGAGCCAGAAAAATCAGCAAAGAATAACCCTGAAACTGCAAGAGAAAATTAAATCTTTTCCAAACAAGGTCTGATTCACCTCTGAACTGAACTCTTCACGTTTTAAGAACTGCTATGCAAAAAATGCAGATAACTCGCTACACGCTCTGCTTCTCACAGCACAGCTGTATGTGAAAAAGTTCTCATAATCCGTTCCCTCCCCCTCACAAAAGGAATTTCACAGGTGAGCCAAGAGGATCCAACTTTGCTATGACTGAGTGCCAGTCAGCCTGCCCAGAATAATCATATTTTTCAACCGCTTCATTGCGTTTCATTTCATCCTCCCTGCGAGAATCACCTTCCGCTTCCCCTCTTGTGCCACAACTTTCTTCTTCCCTCTGATGTCATGTGAACGGGATGAGTAAGATGACAGTCGCACCAGAATTCCCCTAGCTTCTGAAAAAGCAAACGGGCTGAAAAACCTTCTGTCCCAACACTGCAATGCAAAAAAAGCACGACTTTGGAAGGGTGAATATTGGACCAGAACAATGACAAGTGAATACTTCAGTGCTTTTCACTGGAGAAGAGACTTCTGTGAAAACAAACACATGCACAGCTCGAGTGCCTTACTCCTTTTTTTCCCCCTCGGGTGGTGTTGGATCAGCGCCTAAGGGAGGTGACTCACAGCGAGGGGGAAAAAAAAGAGCATGTGCCCTACTGAACCAATAGGCAGTTTCTATTGGTCACATCCCAATCTTTACTGCATCTCCAAAAAGGGCTGCTGTATTTTCTTAACGCAGAGGGGATTTGCATGTTGATCATATAAGCCTTCTGGAAGACTCAAAACAGGGCAGCCCACGGCTCCGATGCCAAAACCAGAACGTGGGAAGGTTTTGACTGGCTGGCTCAAGGCTAGAATGAGGAGTCAAAGCATCCTGAAAGAGGCAACTGCACAACGCAGCTGCTCCCAGCTTCAGGTCCTGCTGAATTACGAATGAAACCAGGAGCTCCTGCTTTGCATGCACATAACCCCATCAGCACCTCTCTGGCTCCTAGGAAGGAAGCATCCCACAGCATGTGTGGGAATCCCTCACCTCAGTCGCCAGGGAGAAAAACCACACCATCACTGCACCCCAAGTTTTCAAGGCTGCTGATGTGCTCCACATCCCTAAAGAAAGGGCCTGCCTCCCTCAGAGGCCCAGGGAAAAGGAAGGTGTGGAACAAAAGGGTGGATGTGCAGCCCATGAGCGGGGACCGCAGTTAAAGCCTCTCCCTTCTAACCACGGCAGCACAAGCGCTGCTGGCTTTCAGTCAAGAGGTTTATGCCAGGTAGGTCTGATTAGAAGGAGTAGCGTGTCCAGAGGGGAGCAGCAAGCAATTTCAGTGGGGCCCGGTTGGGAAAGTCCCAGCATCTAAATCAAGATTAATTCTTGAACACAGGATCCAGTGCATGTATAAACACCCTCCTCCTCCCTCACATCTCCACTCCTGTGAAAACGCAGTGGGGAGGCCAATGAATCTGGGCATTATCAGCCCAGAGCGATCATCTGACAGTATCAAGTTCAGGTTCTGGTTTCATATCCCACATATTATTCTAAGTTTCTCCACTTTACCACTAGATGTACCCTACACGCTGTTGCACACTGCGGTTCCTCATCTCCCTCGTGACTTTTGAGCAGTCTGGTATCAGAATCTAGAGGATGATTCTCACACATCTGATGCTTATCTAAAGACACATCCAACCACTCAGAGACTGGAGGTAAAAACCAACGCCTTCTATGCTTTACCTTAAGTAAAATATAGTACTGTTTTTTATTTAAAATACAATACTTTTTTTTTCCTCCCAGAGTAAAGAGTTGCTCAAATACACCAAGCCAGCCTGGGAGGGACTGAACTGGTCAGATGCCCAAAGTACAGTTTAGCTGATATAATTGCCTGACCTCTTCCGTTGTTACCTTCCCTGAGATCTTTCACTTACTTCGCTAATTTCAAGTAACAGTAAACACTTTCTGAAGAATCACAACAACGTATATTCAGTAATATCCAGTAAATAGCATACTTATATTTAAACAGATGAGCAATTATATTTGTTTAAATACTTATATATATCTTTTGTCTAAGCTTCAATTTTGTGCCACTGTATCAGAATCAACAAGAGTGCAGGATGCACTCAAGCAGGTTGGAAACTGGACTGCGATGTTCCTCAGGGTCAGAGAGGAAGAGAAGATACGACTTCAAAACTGCACCGATGTCTCTTCTGAGCCATATCTGTGCCATGCCACCTTTGTCAGTGTGGTTTTGTTCTGCTTAACAAATCTCACTTCAGCCCAAACGGTCTAGAAATGTAGGAAAACACAGGAACTCCTCTTCAAGGCTCCTGCCATTTGACATACATGAGGAATAAATCCTAAGCAAACAGAAAGCAAAGCAGCAGCATTTCTAGGAGCAATCACTTAATAAACTGCTGCTAACCCCCTCCTTTGTGTCTCGTGAACATGACTGGAACTTAAGTCAAAAGTACAGTAACATTATACCCTTGGGTTAGAAAGTTTAGTCAGTTGTTTGTTTGTTAAAACATGTAGAGAATCTGTATCGACAATGAATTTCCAGTGCTAATTACAAACAGCAGCCACTTAAGAGAGCGATTCACTCAGCTCTTGCCAGCCGTAATCACAGGAACCAGAAAGACTCAGGTAATTTTGCAAATCAGACCTGATTTGTACTTGGATGAGTTTCTGTTTGTCTTCTCTTCTTGGCTCCTTCGCTATTTTTATCTTCAAAACAACAAAAATGACCCCAAAAGCCCTCAGACATGCATGCACACTTCGGAGCAAACCAAAAGACACGCCAATACTGAAAGCTCAACCATTTGGGAAATGCCTTCTTATAACTCAAAACAGATTTCAAGTACCACCAAGCAATCGACTCCTAACCAGCAGTGAACGCTAACGTGCGGTGAGGGACCAGCTGCAGTGCTAAGGGAGGGAGCCCTTGCAACACAAGCCATTCAGTCGAAAAAGAGCCGGGTGGGGCAAGCAGGTCCCAGGGAGGATCAGCTCAGGAAGGACTGACTCATTTTAGCCGCACGCCTGCAAGCAGGAGATGCTCCAGCAAGTGCTCACCGGCCTGCAATCTCGCGGCGCAGTGGCACAGCTCGTTATCCCCACAGAGGCCCCAGCGCTTGTGAGCTCCCTGTCTATCAGGGCTAGCAGGGCCCCGCCAGCCTCCCCATGCAGCAGCATTCCCCTCAGCACCCTTGGGAATTGATGCATCCCACGAGGCCACACTGACGTGCCTTCGGCATCCTCTGGGCAGCCTTCTGGGCCATCTAGACCGGCTTATTCCCTTGTGTAATGAGGCAAAGCAGAGCCAGCCTCGCAGCAGGGTGGCAGGCAGCATCATTAGGGCGACGTGAGCATTATTATTCAGCTGTGCCGGGACTACCCGCATGCACCTGTGGTTACGTTCACATGACAGCCCAGAAACCCTTTTTCAGTCTGCAAAGTTAACCAGCGCCATGCAGCCGCCAATACATGATACCTAAACATAGATACGTGATACATCTACATGCACACAAAGCATTTTGTATTTTTATCCTAGAATAAAATTCTGCTTTGCTGTGAATAAAGTCCAGTTGCACGCATGTGTGAGAGGTAAGATACACATCTACTCATCCAGAAAGTGGGGGGGAGGTACCATTTCTGAATAATTATGGTGCATTCACAGATATTTAAGCAACTACTTGCTACGCAGAATTAGCAAGTCAGAACAGGTTGAGATTGATACAACTGCATTCCCAGCCTGGCTCAAAGTCACTCCTGTTCTCTACCAGAAGCGTTGTCAGAACACCCCAAAGGAAAACAGGGAGACAAACATTTGCCTGCTGATGCTGTGACAGGGAAGTGATTCAAAACATGCTCATGAAGCAAAGCTTACCAAAGGACAGCAAAAGAAAGCATCCATTTGCCCATCACATCAAACCTTGCATAAGTGAGGTCAGAAGAGGTGAGAAATGCAGCGTGAGCCTCCCAGTATCACTGCACCCAACTGCCTGCAGCCTGCATCAAATTCAGAGCAGACCTAAATCGGCATTGCCAAATAGCGCACGGAGACTTCTAAGCCATAAGAAACTCCCTAATAAGTATTAAACGAGATCCTTCTGAGGCCCCCATGCTTCTTTAAGCTTGGAGACAAAAGTTTATTAACAACAGTAAAACTAAGCAGGAATAAGCTTTCAAAAAGCACACAAAAAAACCTGGCCTGGGACATTCTGAACTGCTGTTTTATTTCATCTTTTTGGAAATATGTGGTTTTCAGGCACCTCCTTTAGTTATCACTTGTCTAAAAGCTTAATTAAACGTTAAAAGGAAACAAGTGTGATTAGATGGTAAGGACAATTGGAGCAATGGTTAATAACAGCATCAGGGGGGAAAGAAAAAGAGAGAGAGAAAATCAGAAAGGGATGTCAGAAGGAGGAAAAGGTCTGTCCTCAGAGCAAACAAGGCTGGAGAAGTCCCAGGTACATCTTGCCTCCCCCCAGGCTGCACCCCTTGAACAACCAAGCAAACAGACGCCTCTGCAACTTCCCAGAAACAGGCAGAGTCCTCCTGCAGTTGCTGCCCTGTCACACTCCACTGTTGAGCAATCCTCATGGCACACAGCAGAGAACAACTTGCTGCGTCACACAGCTCGAGGAGGAAAAAATAGACAGCCACAGCACTGCTGGGGACACCGTGCAGATGGAGCTTAGTACCTCCCCCCACAAGCACGCCTGCAAACAAGGAAGCTGTACGAGATAACAGAGGCACATCTCTATTAAAGCAGGGTCTCCACGTTACCCTGGTATCAGCAGTCACCATGCAACTCGAAGGGCAAGGAAGTGAGGGTTATCGGGGCACGCATGAGCTGTGTAAACTTCTCCTAGTGCTGAGGACGGCACCCCAGCACACGAGGCTTCACGTGTTTAGCCCATTTCCTCTCCTGTTCCTGAACATGTGGTCCTCCTTCCTCACCAGCGGTGATCTCACAGCACCAGGAAAAGGTTTCTCATCATGTTCCACAGCACCACTTTCGACAAGCACAGCAGCTGGAAACAAAAGTCCCCGCACAACTAGTGCTGTTTGAGAGGAATCAGCAGGAACCGCTGCAGAATGTGGGGGATTTGGGACATCTTTCCATGCAATGCACTGGAGAGCTGACAAAGAAGAATCACTAGAAATCACTGCAAGCATTTAGAAAACCTTCACCTAAGAGAGCAGCCTGACAAAGGCAGCCCACTTGTTGATGCCCTCAAGGAGAAAGCAGTGTTGGTACACTGTGTGCTGTTTACTTGTTGCATGGCACGAGCACCTGATCATGCCTTTGCCAGAGCTGTGCATCATGCAGGTGAGCAATGCAGCTCAGAAACATGAGCAGAAGGCCCTGGCTAAGACCATTTTTTAAAGCTAGAGATGTTTCTCCAAATGCTGACAAGTCCGCTATGAATGAACAGTGTATTTGTAAAAGAGGGGAAAAAGGAGGAAGGCAAAGAACCCACTGACCCTGAGAGGGGGTACATACTGCAACGTACCAGTTGCAGCACGCAGAGCTAGAACAGGTTGAGCGGGTTGGATACTTGGGGGGAGAAGAGGTAAAGCTAGAAGATATACATTAAAGGTGGAACGACAGCAACCACAAACAAGGTACAAGACTGACTTTTCCCTCCTTCTCTTTGTACTTGGCCCAGGAGTCTTTTCAGACAACACTGAGCACACACTCATTAGGGAAGCGATGCAAGTATTTCCGACATGCACACACAACAAGCTAAGCAAAGATGACCTTAACACAGAAACCTTCCCAGCCAACTTTCTCAGCAGACAGCATTTACTACACAGAATTGTCCCAAATGAAGTACACAGGCTGGAAGACAAGCCACTGGCTGAAAAGCCAACCAGACAATGCATCGCTCGTTAACCTTGAGAGCTCACAGCTCTGCAAGCCTCATGTTACCACCGGGCTTATGGCAAAGGAATAACTGGTTGCTGAGACTGCCTGGATTTTCTAACGCTTGCAAAGCTGAAGCTTCTATTCATTCTGTAACTCCTCAATGTAAGAAGAGAAGGCAGCATCCCCGAGCATACTAAACCTTTGGAGGAGGTAACGTTCCCAAAAAGGTACTAATGCAGAAAGATCAAGGCCTCGTGCAGCAATGTGCTCTGCGACCACTGTCTAATCTGTCAAGTGGTTTGTGCTCGTTTGAACTGTGACATGGTTAACAAAGCATCGCTAAGCTACGCTGAATGCACTCTGTTACATGGAGATTTATGTTGCTGCCCGTGAAGAGGGTGGCACTACTCTTGATGTCAGACCACCTTCCCCTCAAGCACCACTCACACCACAAGCCTCAGCTCACCACTGAAGGCAGCGTCCCCTCCTTGTCTGCAGAAAACTAAAGCCTAAAAATCCACAACCTTACAAAATACAAGCGCAGATTTAGATATTAATGAAAGGCAGCGCATGCAAAATCTACGGCTGAAAAGCACAATGAATTCCTTCTTATGTTTAGGTACTGAAGAGCTGTGGAGATGCAAGTATAATGTTCCTCATTGTGTATGCTTCAGCTCTCAAGAACAATAGAGCTAATTAAGGTTAGCATATAAATCTTAACTCCGCACTTCCTTGCTTCGCTTGATTCTAATCAGATCTCAACATTACTGTTTTTGTGTTCACTTCCTTTGCTGGTCTTTAATGATAACTGAAGGGGGATGCTGTCCAAGGCTACAAGCAGTGTTTAACGCGTCTGAAATCATAGCATCTCCTCACAG
This sequence comes from Excalfactoria chinensis, assembly GCF_039878825.1. NCBI lineage: Eukaryota > Metazoa > Chordata > Aves > Galliformes > Phasianidae > Excalfactoria > Excalfactoria chinensis. The sequence goes on along the minus strand of NC_092826.1, from coordinate 80,421,178 downwards.
CTCTCAGGGCTGACAGCGGTACTGTGACACAAATGCTCCTTTAGGAGCAACAGTGAGAAAGACGAAAGCTTCTGCCTGGACTATTGGTAACAATTTGTCCTTCTCATTCTCACCTAAAACACAGAGAAACAGGCTCTTACTGCTAGACACTGCTGTTGAAAAATCCCGGCCTTTTTCCTTCTTTTTGATATCTTCTTCAAAACACAGAAGTCCCAGCAGGGTACCAAACATTTACTCTGGACATCCCTGCTGACAGCAGAGACCGAAAACATTTCTCTCCGTTTCCCCACCTTTATTTACAAAACTTATTAACGAAAATATAAGAAATGGTTTTTAACCACAAAGAAAACTCAAGCAGGTATCATATCTCGCTCTTCTTCTACAGCTCTGGTTATCAATGACTAGAAACTGCAATTAGCCCTTTGTGTTAGTTATCCCTGCTCAAGAATTAGGGCACTTGTATTTGCTGAAGCTTATCTTTTACTAGCACACTGACAGCAGTTAAATCATCCCCCACATGTAAGGAATGGATTTGAAAGCCTGTAATACATCCTGCTTCTTCGTATTTAAGGGCGCTGAAATAAAAGCTCCTCAGGAGATGACCGAAGAGACATTTCCATTGTGCAAGACAATAAACAAGGGCCTCTTCACACATGTGAAGTGTCAGTCATTTGCAGTGTGGCGAGTTCCTTGGGCGCTCGTTTTTAGCTTCGAGGTTTTATGTGTCCCATCTCCCAAAGCTACCAAAAATTTAACACCAAATTTCCAACTGGCCATCTGCGCGCCAGAAAACAAAACGACGCTGTAATAAGACAGTTCCCTTCTGAGATGCTAAACAACAACAACATACAGTTCATCATCCCATTTGGCTAGAATCTGCCTCCAAAAATCTCCGTATTAGGCAAATGCCAGACCGCATGCATGTGCTACGCTGCAGAGATCCTACTTGTACTTTGAGGCTGGGCATTGTTACTGCACTGCACCCCACAAAGCACACACAGCTTACTGGAAGCAAGCCAGCATCATAAATAACATAGGAGAATTCACAGGTGGAACACAGGGAGAGGATGGATTTAGCCAGATCTTGATGCTAAAACATCGGCATTCACAGGTTCCCCTCCAGCATGTGCATCTTCCATTTTTTCTCCACAAAACCCACACTATGGAACACACACATACACAAGGTGCCATCCCAAAAATGTCAGTAGCAGAGCAGTACCATGCACAGAGATAACAAAACCAGCTGTTTTTCTCTTCACATGATGTTAAGAAACAAAACAGTTTGGCAAAATTATCTAACACTGGGAGTAAGACTGAGAAAGAAAAGCGCCTTCTTAATTAAAAGAAGAAATACCTTCTTTGATAGGAACCTTTGTAAGCACGCTTCAAAGCGTAGCTTCTGCAATCCAGATCTTCCAATTTGATTTTCAAAGACTTCTGCATGTGGCTGTTGCATGTGGTGTTCTGCATGGGCCAAAAAAGAAAATCTCCAAACTTGGAGACCTGTTCTTGAGACAGTATGTAAACAGCCTACAAGTAGGATGTAACAAAAATGCCACTATGAAGAATTCTTCCAGGCAGGATGGAAGGACAGAAAGAAGTTCGATAGCTGTGGCATTCTGGTTTCATACAGAACAACACTGCAGTCAGTCTGCACTATCACACGTACAGACAGCCTGGTGAACACCAGCCATAGACACTGCAGTTTAGTTTACCAAACTTGGGAAGTTGTGGTTGAAATACATGTATTATCCCTTAGCTCTTTTCAAACTTGCCACGGAGCCTGTAATTGCTACCCACTGGAAACTGGCAGGAAGGTCATTTCTCGCCTCTCTCCTGGCATTTATATCCTATTAACGTTTCCAAGTTGCGTGGAGAACGTGTCTTTGGCAGGGATGGAAATCTGATTTTAAAGTGACAGGTACAGACCATCCTTAGTTACAGAAACGGAGTAAGAGCTGTTGGCAGTGTCTCCTACCCTGAAGGAAACCCATCTGGAGCAAGTGGAGGCATCGCTCTTCCCTCTGAAGTGAGACACATGCTCTACTGGAATGCAGTACAGTAAATCAAGAGAACTCATTTCTCTACCTTCAGGCCCCTTGCTAAAGCTTACGAATCACCACCACCAAGACCCACATCCGCAGACTAACTCATCTGTTCATATTCTGGGGACATGCAGTGATGAAGATAGAACAAGAGGCTCGCAACTTCCTATTTGGCAGCAGAGTCCAGACCCAAAAGAGCTCCTCAGAGTTGGCGTGATTCACAGATAAACTCCTTAAGAGTGCTACAGTGATAGTACACATGGACAGCCTTCAGTAACTGCAAGCTATTGATTTCAAGCACTTCTCTGGAAATCCCCAGACTTCTCAGAGTCACAGAAAACTCTTTATACACACGACTTCTTTCCATAAGAGTTCATGCTCCTGCTAGAGATCTGAGAGCATTCAGCTTTAATTTACTGTGACCGAGACAAAGCTGCAGAGTCTCTGTGTCTCTGGTGGAGAAGTGTGAGGATTAGCATGCTCTGTACTACACATTTTCTGATGTACAAATCACAGTAGCACTCCAGTTACAGGAATTCAGAACTCAAAATCACTGTGATCTCCCTTCCTCTGAATTCCTAAAGGCCCCAAGAAAATAAGCCATCCAAACCCCACATCAGGCCCTAACACTCCAAGGCTTGCTCCTTCCAGTTCTGTTCAGCTTCCGTTAAAAAGGCACCATCCTCTCCAGTTGTACTTTGTCTCAGCAAATTGTGTTTCTGGTACAGATCCCAGACACGGATGGGAATCTCCCATCCCAGTTATCACAGCAGACTGCAACAACCCTCCTCAAATGGGAGTGGCAGCACTGAGATGGAGGCAGCTAGGCTGACAGCACATTCAAAGGAAAGAGGGAATATAGCTTTTCAGGCTATACACTGAGCACTCTCCAGAGATCCTTGCTCTCTCCAACTGTGACTGTCCCCATTGGAGGCTCAGGCCACTCTGGAGCAATCTGGCAGCTATAAGAGAGCTTTCTGAGATGCCCCGAGCTCACAGTTCCTTGTTGAAAATCCTGGCCAAGAGTCACCCTGGTCAGAAAAGGAAGCAGGTTTTAACCTCCTTTACTGAATGGTGCTGCACACGAGAACCTTCCTTCTCCACCCCTCTATTTGCAGTGCCCATTCAACTCGACTTGTTGACAAGGAGCCAAGGAGCACAACAAAAAGAAACTGGACCTTATGTGAGAGGCTCTGACTCATTTACAAATGAAGTGTTCGCTTGTATTGTGGGAGTCAGGAAGGGCAGCATCGATTTAAACAGGTAAAGAGTACAGGCAACACCCCAGCAGAGCTAGATGAAGGCAGAGAAAATAGTGTTCTCACTTGACAAAAACTGGGTATTGCCAAGAAAGCCTTGCTGTGATGCAAAAAAGCAACAAATGAGCACTATGGAGGGTTTTTAATCCCTCCACAAAATACATGGAGGGGGGGAGAAAAATTACCTTTCAGGATGACCCTGGCACTGATACTTCCTAATGGCAAAAAAGCAACTGGAACTTTCTCCCCTCCTCCTCTGCTCTGCTGAATGTCTAATGGCCTGGCTGCCAGAGGTGGAAAAATGGATCCGAAATTTCATCCTCTCAGAACAGAAGTAAGCACAGAAGAACAGACGTGGTACCACCATCAGGAAGGCCTTTGGAAGCAGCACACGAGGCAGCTCCAGGATCCTGAAGCAGAAGGTTCTGAACGTGATATTAAAAGCATTCATCCATAGCACTGAGACACGATGCTCCAGCCAGGCCTGAGGTGCCTATGGAATAATTCCCTTGAGACCATCTTAGACCAGAAATACCTGTTTCTGAAGGAAGTGCCTAGTGGGCAAAACCAACATCTTCCTTGTGAGTCTGCTATAGTAGCAGATAACAAATTTCATTTCACTTTGTATTTATCCTCATCTGCCTTCTTGTACATTCATACTTTTCACTTCAGCATCAGGATTCAGTATCATAGCCTGTTACAGCATCAAGAAATGGTTATTCACTGCAAACAATTGGTTCAGCACCATCCTGCCCAGCAGTACATTTCCTTGGCAAAGTTGCCCTGTTTCAGTAGACTCAAGATCTTTCCTATCACAGGCCTGAGGCCACTTGGTACAGTGCCAGTGAGCTCAGCAACACATTTTTGCAGTGTTCCACCATGCTGCTGCAATATAAGTCTACACAGAGAGGAGGAGTTTTACAGAGCAGACAGGAGCTGACACCTATGAGATGGAAAGAGCTTGCAACAGAAATCTGTTCCTTGCACAACTTAGGTTCTTCCTAGCATGGACAGTAAACAGCGCTCGATCCTGGCAACATCAGACAACACCCCATTAAGAGGAAAAATTTTAAATGAACAACCTTTTCATCGGAAGGATTTGATCTATAGTTACTTCTTTTGGGCAAGTCATTCAGTCTGGCAGATTTACTGCTAAAGCAAGATAACAGTTGCTATACAGGGAAACCTCGATAAGCAAAGGATACTACATCAACATCTGGCAGGCCTGGAGCAATGTCCCACAGGAAGTCTCCCTGCTTCTGGAGAGGACGAGGAGATGCCTAGTGAGCAAAAAGCTAAACAAACCCTGCAACCCTTCAGCAAGTAGCCTACTGAGGAACAGGACACAACGGCATCCAACATGAGGGTCTTGGTGCTGAAATTCACCCTCTGGTGCCAATGCTGGCACCAGCTGTAACCCAGAAGCCGCCCTGCCTTCCTGAGGAATGACCCAATTTGGAAAACGTTGCTCACAACTGACTCAGTAGAGACAGACATGATTTATTCAGTGCCCAAAGCCAGTATCTCCTCTGAGCATCTTTACGTCTTCCTCTTCTCATCTGATGTTTCTTTCTCCATCGCTCCTCAATTCTAATCAAGTATAGGTTAAATGAACACACGGATACAAAATTGCACACACTCCTATTTCTCCCCTTTCGCGTGACTGCTGAAACTGTCAGTAAGATCCAGATAGAGGCAGAGCTGCAAGCAGATATTACTTCCATTGGGTAGGATTATATTCTCTCTCCTGTTGTCACTGAAGTAATGCCTTTCATTCAGCCTATAGCACACAGCTTGGAAAACTCCTGGTAATAACCAGTGAAACAAAGTATCTTCCCTCGCACACAGAACCAATTTGTAACCATCACTCTTGCTACGCTGCTTATAAGCTACACTCCTTTTCCCTGCTTGCCTTCCAGTTTTTTGTAGGTTGCAAACTCTTATGAGATGGGGGTGAAAGCAACGTGGGAATTCACAAACTCTTTATCAGTTCTGAGGTGCTCCACCCATGCAAATAAATGAATACTGAACTGGGAGATGAGAGAGGGGAAGGACCATACAAAGAGTGGCAAGGAATTGGAACAGATAGTCCAGAGAAGCGGTGGAGATACAGTCCCTGGAGATGTTAAAGGAAATGTGTAAATGTGGTACTTAGGGATGTGGTTTGGTGAGCAATATTGGTGGTGGATGGATGGTTGGACTAGATGACCTCAGGGGGCTTTTCCAACTTAATGATTCTACGATTCCAGAGCAGTTTTAGAAATGCATGCCCAGCAGGAAGGGGGGAGCACGTTTCCAAGGAGCAAGAAGGCAACAGCAAGAGGGATGGCCCCAGCCAGGATGCTCCAGGCGCTGCTGGAGTAATAAACACAAATCCATACTTTCTTCATCCTATAAAGTTATGTTCTATTTCATAGGGCTGTCCTAGAGCTGTGTTACAGTTAGTGCAACTGTAACTAACCAGTAAATTCTGTTTGGTCTAGTGCAGAGTCAGGAGGTGCATTTGATGATCCTTCTGGGACCAGTGCAAATTCAGATATTCTATGACTCTATGTGATTTTACATTGTTTCCCTAGTTGTCAACTGTTGACATACTGCTACATCCCTACGAGAGAAACTACATGAATTATGTTTGGACACTCTGGTCACAGATAATTTCTTGGATCTGCAGTTCAGTAAGTTGCCTACAGAGCAAGTACTGACGTACGTATTTACAAATAAGACTGATTATTCTAAAGAGGCATCTCCACAGTGGTACTTGGATTCTTCACTGCTTAAGATCCACCACCACCACCACAGATGCCCCAGTACAACCATTCACATCTCCTCTTCAGAAGCTACAGAATTAGAAGTCCCTCTACAGCTCGGCTATATGTTTTTATCCTTAGAGAAAAATCCATCCTGTTTGCCAAAATAATGATAATAATAATAATAAAACCAAAATAGCAATACTTCTAGATATCCACAACAACTGAATACTATGTGAAGAAAACTAGAAGCCCTTTCTCAATTTTGGCTCCCTCCCACAACATAATCATCCTGGCAGTTGTGTGCGTGAGCTTGTGTCACTCCATACTCATATATCAGAATCCACGCTTTCTGCCTAAGTAAAGGTCTTTAGCTCGCTTCAAAGCTCTTCCAAGGAAACAAACCCAGCCCCCTATCCTGTAGTGCTTTCCAAACTCTTGGATCACGATCAGCACTCACCTGTGCATGTTTCCATTGGTGGTGAAGGACTGTCCACACACTGAACATTTATAAGGCCTTTCACCTGAGTGCACCAGCATGTGGCGATCAAGGGAGCTCGCTGAGCTCAGAGACTTTCCACAGATGCTGCAGGAATGGTCTGTCCCTCCAGTGTCAGTGTTATGCTAGAGAAAGCAATGATTTTTTTTCATTGAATGACTTACGAAGGGTGAGTAAAATATCTGAGAGTACTGTAAACATCTTAAAAGCAGCTTCCGAGAGCCACTTGACACAATACCTTATATTAGGTGTGCCCCATTGCCAATTTTTTTTTCACAGCCCTCCCCCTTAACTCCACCCTCTCCCTTTGCTTTTAACTCCTTAATGCAGCTGTTTTGTTGCAGCCTGGAATGCCCACCACACACTGTACTTTCACTGAGTGTGCAGCAGAAGAGGATAGATAGGGATCCAGCAACATCTGCTCCAACAAGTGGTACCTTGGAATATGTTAAGCCATGTAGTGGTTTGGAGTAGGGTAAATGGTAAGGGGAAAAAAAGAAAGAGAATGTAATTATAAACTTGATTTCAGAAGACACTTAAAAATAATCTTTGAAGACATTAATTTCAAAGTGACTGTGCAGTAAGAAAACAGAAGCAAGTGCTTCTGTTTTACAGGGAAAACATGGCTATCAGCTTACTGTGTTATATGTACCACTCATTCTTGCCTGCATTTGGAGAACTGAACATTTCTTCACACACCAAAAAGAAAACAACAAACAAAAGCAAACAAACAAACAAAAAAATCCAAGCTAACAAAACAAAACAGAATGGAGAATAAGGAAAAAAGTAACAGAAGGGAAAACTGAAGTAATATCTAGTGGGCTCACAGTTGGTGAGCCACAACTTCAACATCCCAAGGAGAACTTCCTGACATAGAAAAAGCCAAAGCTCCTCGTAACACACATATACATATTTCAAAAGGAGCAAGATGAGGCCTGTATCTGACAGGAATAAAGAGCATCATACATCTGAAATGGGTATTTTAAATTCTGCCTCCCAAAATTGCTGTATCCTGTAAAGGACACAGAGGCTCTTTAACACCGAGATGATTTTAAAGTTGTTTCTTCCTGCTTCTTATTTGCATGAACAGTAAAGGGAACTGTATTCAAACAAGATAACAAAACAGGACTTATGCCTCATGATGGAAGTGGTTTTCCGGATCCTTAAGATACCTTAAGCTGTGCAGAACAGGACACACATCCTTATTTGAGCCACTGGGGGAGTAGGGAGGGGAAGGAAAGGAGAGAAAGAGAGGAGAATTATCCACCTCCTGGTTGGGGATGATTTTTTTTTTTATTATTAATACCATGGGAAAGCTTAAAGAAAAGCAAAACAATTGTGGAAAGTTATATCCGAGCATTTCTGATTCTCGTGTAGAATTGTTTTTCAGTGCTGCAAAATGCATGCTGGCAATTGAGACACTCTTAATAAAACAGGGAATCGAGAGCTTGTACTTTACATACCTGACGAATGTGCATAGTTAGCTGGTGCTGTGTAGTGCAAATCTTTTCACACAGAGGACAGGTATAGGAAGACTTCTCTTCTTTTGTTTCCTGCGAAGAAAGCAAAATAAAAAATCAGGAGGGGTACAGATATTAAAGAACTGGAAAGTTGTTACTGCTGTGGATGGAAAAAGTACAAGCCACCTCCAGTACAAAAGGCCACTGCTAAGAGAACAACTTGTATGTGCATTTATCATCCCAGTAGATCCCTCAGGGAAGTTTCAGAAACTTCTGAATTTATAAATAGGGGCCATTTCAACGACCACAGAAGAACAGCAGCTGTTTTAACAGCACACAGATACTCAGCAGTAGCAGTTTAGGACAGGAAGTGAAGGCAATTACTGCAACCAGCTCAAACTGCCAAGAGGAATTTAGGTGAGCAGAAAGCAATTACCCAGGCTGGAATCCTGCCAGAATATGCTGGCAAATGCAACTAATCTTCCAAAAAGATCTTTAGGAAGCATAAGTCTTCAGGACTTTGGGTTTTCCACCCCACCTTGATGGCAAGTTGCTAGGCCAGTGCCCTTTTCTCAGAGCTCTGACTCAGAAGGAAGAACAGCATTTACTGAATCACCAGCACCACTTCCTTGAGCATCCTGTGTTTCTCCTGGAAGCATCCCATCCAGGCACACTGGCCAGGCCCAACCCTTCTTAAGCTTGCAAGATCTGATGAGGTCATAACAAGAAAGAGGTGACAATGTGGGAGACTACGTGACTCCAAAAGAACACATTATGAACCCGGTTATTCTCCACCCAGGTGAGAAGGAGGAGTAACCACAGTCAAACCATGAGTACAAACAATGCAGAAGACCTGACCCGGATTGCTCAGTCTGATTTAAGTATGCCTTTGAGACACTGGGGAAAGCCTCCACTCTTGCACAGCTGAGGATGGAATGGCACTCTCACAGAAACCAAAGGCATCTGCCTGAGTTGTCTGCAAGGATGACATACGGTCATTTTCACCAGATGTGGCTTGTGAACCAAAGCCTGTATGACTCAAAGCAAGAAGGTCCAGCACTGAAAATGAAACCTCTGTTTTCTGCAGAACTAGGCACAGCTTTACCAGCTAGGGGTCCACCATTTGTTACCTAAGTTCACGTGATGAGAATACAAAAACCATCTCTGCATGACTGATGGGAAGCTATAATATTTATGCTAAAATGATGTATTCTATTGAATCTCTCTGCTGGCTATTTTAGGTAGCATTAGTGAAAACAAGACAAAAAAACAACAAACAACAGCAAAAAACCCCCCAACAAACCTAAGTAGCTCTTTAGTCAGAAACAGGAGGGAGCTGATGTGTGTATATCTACGTGTTTCCTCTTTCCAAACAATTTTTTCCCCCTTTGCTGTCCTACAAGCTATCAACTGAGAAAGGACCACTTCCAGGCCATTAGACACAAGCATTTGTATGGAGCACCAACAGTGACTGGCCTAGGCCTCTGCCATCAATCCTGTGTCATTTTACGAGGAAAGACACTGACACGGTGTTAGAAAAGGGTTTTTTTCTTGATGTCTTGATTTTTTTAAAACGTTTCAACTTAATAAAGCGATATTCCTCTCAACGCAATCTGAGGAAACACACTGTGGAGAGTTCCTGGCTAAAATCTAACATTACGTTTTCCAAAGCGGGGTCGTGATATTTTTCCATTAACTCCAGTGACTCGTGGATGTGGATGCAGAGCTAGTTTCTCATTTTGCCTCAAGTAAACAAAGCGACTGACCTCCCTTATAGAAGCATTAGGAACTGCAACCACTAGGCTCTCCCAGCCCCCCGCCCCGTTTCCCTTGCAAGGCTCTCCATGCTGAAGGTGATCACTGTAGGCCGCCACGCACACAGGCCAAGGCTCAATGCCCTGTTACTCACAAAACGTTAGAAAGCAAGTAAGAAAGACTGCCATTACAAAGTCTGAACACCCCAACAAGATGAAAACACATTATCCCTGTGGCCCACACACACATACAGTTCACACGTATGCATTCCATCCTACTGATACAACTTTAATTTTACTACATGCAACCAGTCTGTGGAGTAGTGTTCAGCTCCAATTATATTGCAGCCCTGTTAAAGTTGGCTCAGGACAGAGAACAAACACAGTGCACTGTGAGGAAAATCCCTGCAGCTGTGCTGACAGTTTAGATCATGTTTAATCCCCAGGGTATTTATGTGAAATTATCAACCTACTACTTCTTTTTTGCCCCCCGTTTAAATAAGTGATACAGTTCTACGCGATGCAATCAATGAGCCTGCATTCTCAACTGCCTGCTCTTCGAATCAGCAAATTAACAGCAGATAGAGTAATTGCTGGTTCACCTTGAAGCAAAGATCAGAAACACACTATAGCTCTGCCAGAGCTGATTAGTATTGAATCTGGGGTTTATTATTAACTAAAACCCAAACTTTCTCCAGTGGTCACCCAGGGTACATGCTGCATACCGTAACACAGCTCAAGCAAATCAAGGGTAGCTACAAGAGGAACACTGTTGACTGACTCGATCCAGACCAAAATACATTAGCATCCCTACTCCAAATCACCTCCAGAGAACACAGCACTCAGCCACCTCACTGGAGCCAGGGTGGGGAAAACACACTTCCTGAATCAAAAGATAAAACTAACAGTTAATTTGTTACCTGCTTTCTTTTCAGTCAACCTGGTAAGACTGCTCTGTATTCAACTGATGGCAAATGCTTTGGGAACTGTGCACAAGGGCTGCTTTTCTCCAGCTCACATTTGTCACCTTTTTCCTTATTCTCTTATAGAGCAAAGCAAATGAGAAGTTAAAGTGGATGCAGGTTGATGAGAGCACATGTTTATTAGACTATAGGTAGACCAGAGCCAAGATAAAGCCAGCATTATAAAGAGAACCATAGACTTAGGACAAAGGTCCACAGCAAAGTATTTCACTGCCAAGAAACACCAGTCAGACCCAGAAAACTAACAAACTGCTACTATCCTTGCAATTAAAATCAGGGGCACGTTCTGATTGGAATCGGAGATCTGCATGCTGCTAAACACTGAAACAAATCAGTGCTTTCATACTGCTATGCTGAAAATGGAAATTCACTGTACTAGATGTTGTTAAACAGATTGATACCCATTTATTATTTCGCAACTTACTTCTAATACCTCAGTAACGCAGCCATTTGCCCCTCTGGCAATAATGGTCTTTCAGCCTAATAACAACAAGGCTATTTACTGTGTTTTCCATGTATTTATTTATTTTTACACCATAAGAATCCCTCTTAATCCTGTCACATTTACTCCAGAGCTTCCTTTGATTCAATGCCCATCGAAGTATCAGGTGGAATAAAGGTCACCAACACTAATAAACTTCTCCGAAGCCAAGCCACATGGTGTACCAGCAGACAGCAGTGCAACAGCACTGCCTCTGAGTCTCATCTGAACTCCAGTCCGTACTTCACACGATGAAATCAAGGAAATAGGGTAGCTCTTAACAGGGAACACTGCAAATAAACCATGAATTCAGATGCTAGACGGTGTGACCCCACCAACACAGTTGCCTGTACACAGCCCAGGCTCTTCAATTAAGAATTCCTATGTTCATTTATTATGCCTATGTTCATTTCTTATTAACGATTTTTGACTCATTTTAAGCAAGAAAATTCAAGACGAGTCATGAGTATGTCAGTTGGGCAGCCACACTGAAAGTTATTAACGAAATACTATAGGACCATCATGAGTCACACTTCTCAGCCTTTCTGATCCCGTTTACATCTTGATTCATTTACAAATTCTCTGTGCTAAAGTCAAATAGATGCAGGGATTTGGGGTATTGCTTGCTGTTCTGCAGCACCTTAATTATAGTAAGGCTTAACTCAGCAAATGAGAAACATGGATGTCAATAATCACAGCTTGAACTGGCTCTCTCACTTCTCCAGATCAATAACAGCTATCAACTGGTGCCATCAACTGGTAAATGGAAAAAAAAAAAATAATCTGATAAAAGCTACATAGATTTGCTCTGCAAGATTTACACATAGCATTCTGCAACAGTTCTTCACATTTTCATTAACTACAACTAAGGGCACCTTACGGTACAACTAACTGTGTGAACTGAGCGCCTTTATGGACATTTTGTTCTAGCACCAACCTTGAAGGGACCCTCTCAACAACTGAGTCAAGCCCCACAGCCCCCTGGGTCAGGCCATTCCCTCACTGAACTACTTCAGTTTCAGATATTTTCTCCTAGGTTAATGAAATTAACTGTCCTTCTCAACAAATCAGGGAAATGCAAGAACATGGACAATGGATGTAGCAGGAAAGAAGCGGCAATTCTGGTTTTGCTGCTGCTGGTGTCAGCTGGTAGATCAGCTTGCCCACTGTATAAGCCCAAGTAAGCAGACCCCTTCCACTCCCAGTTGTCTTAAGTGAAGTTCTGAAGGGCCATCAGGAAACATGCAGAAAGAAGCAATGACAAAGACAAAACAAACTCACTGAGTGCAAAAAAAAAGACAAAACCACCAACGAAACATAATCGCATCATTTTCCATGCAGCTGTTTGACTTCCCAGCATCTCCCTGTACTTGGGTTTACAAACCTGATTCCTCCTACCAATCCGATTTGGTGCAGGAGACTTCGAGGGAGATTTGACAGTCTGAGAGGTCCCCCCATTTTCAGCTATCTTCCCCACATTCATTACTGCTGACATCATGGCATCAATGGAGGACAAGTCTGCTCCGTCCGAACTGTTCGGTGAACTTGGTGTCACCTTGTAACTGTTTAAAGTTTCCAGCTGCTTCTCTGGAATTGAAAAGAAAAAGCACACTTAAAGAGTTGCTAGGCCATCTGAAAAATTAAACTAAAAACAATGCAAACAACATAAAAAAAACCAAAGCAAACATTGAAGACCCCAAGGTATTTTCAGCTGCCTGCAACTCGCATCACACTGCCTGATTTCATGGACAACAGCTCATAGGAACTGAAGATTTTCTTGTTATAGTGAAAGTTTCTCCTATTGGAAGGCACAGGACAAGGTGCAAATCTCTCCTTAAAGGACGTTCACATCATCTTGACTTCCAAACTGAATTCAGTATGGGAATTATGGAGTGATTTACCTGCTGTAAAATGGTATTAACTACAGTACCTTGCAATCACAACGAGTCATCAGATCAGTGCCAATGAATGAATGCTCTGGCAAACACCATCATTCAAGCAAGCCTGTATTTTAAGCAGAACTGCAGAACCGAGGCATCAGTAGCACAGTCTACCAGTTTCTCTGTCTCTCTTACATAGCTTAAGTCAGATTTGCAGAAGCAAAAGGCTAAATTTGAAAAAATCCAACTTCAAATCCCCTAAAATATGTTTTACTGCCACAGCTGGCAATGATATAATTTTCTTTTTCATTTTGTTCTACCCACTCGTATCAGTCCATAGAGTATATGTTACAGCCACGGCTGATGTTGCCCTGCAGGCAAAGCTGTTCAGATTCAGACTTTTCCATCTCGTTTTGTACATAGCTTGTCAAACACAAAGGTAAGGTCCTCCACTTTCCCCTTAAGGAGTTAAAAAGGAAAATGCTTTCAAACTGAACATTCCCTCCTCCAAGAAAGAATCTCTCAATCAAATAGGAACACTCTGCAAATCCACAGCTCTGTCATCTCAGGTGGACAGCACAGGATCTTCGTGTGCTTGAGTCATTCTAACACAGAGGACGTGAGGGTGAACAAAGAGAAACATGTTTGCTTGTGAACATTTCATCTCTGTATAATACTGCTTTTGGAAGATAAGTTTGAGCACAACAAACAGGTGTTTTTTGAGGCTAAGTAACGTGGTGCCGAGCTACCTGGAGCCAAGAAAATCTTAGTTAGGAAGCCTACAGTGCTAGCTGAGTATGTATGTGCCCACATTTCTACTCACTGAATTTTATATACTTCAGGCAGATAAAGGTTAGGGACAAGGAAAGAAATGCATGCACCAGTGCCACTGCTCAGTGTATGTTATATCTTTGACACAGATAAGGGTTATGGATTGGGTAAGAAATACTTCTACAAGTCTTAATCAATGCCCTAAATTAAAATTAAAGAGTCACTTGGAGCTAGTCGGACCAGTTACCTTCATTGCTATCCCCTGATTGACTGAGGCTCTCTTCTTGCTTGCTGGTCTCCTCACTTAGTGTAGTAGGTTTAGTAGCATCAGGCTCTTCAGCCTCTTCTTCAGTAGCACCCTCTAGCACTATGTGAGGGAGACAGGAAAAAGAGAAAGAGATTAAGTTTTGGTGGAAGCTGTTTTAGCAGAGTCTAAAGCCCCATTTTTTTTTTGAGAGCTCTACTGATGGCTACATAGGTTTGATGGTGGAAGCGTGTCAACAGAGCCAATGCAATCAAGCGCCCATAGCCTGAAGCATCCTGGCACAGGAGTGGGAGATGCTGCTGCTGCTGCCACCAGCAGTGAAATCTGGGCAAAGAGAGGAAACCCTTACTCAGCTTGATCCCCAGCATTCAACCACAAAAAAAAAGGAGGAGGGAACAAAGGACTGAGCAAGCCAAAATACCACTGACAGTCATGAGATATGGTAAAGAACCTGGAAGAGTATTCTGCTGTTGGAGATTCACTAAATAATTCAGTTCCACTCACAAGCATCCCACCCCTCAATTTCTCTTCTTGGAGGATTAATATTTACACCATTAGATGAATTCAGGGCAACCTTCTTCCTTCCAGCAGCAGAGAAATGACTACTGAGGTTTTTGGGGCCATCTGGCACATTCCTTACACCCACTGCCCAAGGGTTTTAGATGGACAAAAGACAAACAACCACCATATCACCTGGCAGAATTTCTCCACACCCCTTTCTGAGACCACAGTCTTATCGTGCTTTCCTTGGGGTTTGGGGAGGGATTCCTGCTCTGGCTGGAGAATGACAACGCAGTTGAACGTCACTGATAGAGGTGAAGGTGAATCATCAACACCTAACAAAGAGAGGAGTTCTCTCTTTGTGGCACTTGTGGTCATAGCCTCTGAAAGAAGGTGATACATAACACGGAGATACCAGTATCTTTTTACCAGAGAAATATGCTTTTATAACCTCATATTGGAAAGCTCCAGATAAAATCAACACCATTTTCAGTCTGCATCTTCAGAAACCAAGACTATTTTGATGCTATCCTGAACAGCTCAAGATAACTCTTTGAAGGTAACTCCTGTATGCTTCTCTGCTAAGCGAAACGCTAGTGTTCCATGTGATGGCAGGGACTTCTTGATTCAAGAAGCCAAGCATCCATCCTCCTGTATTTTCTCAAACAAGTATAGGACCTGCTTATTTGATAGGGTCTTCAAAAGAGGTCATTTAAGAGCAACACAGTCACTTCTTTCGACCACATTAGTGCTTAAAAAGAAAGTAAGCGATTTAAGCTTGAAGAGAACAAGTACTAAGGTGTCACTTGCAAGTTGCTTGCTGTATCTGCTTAGTACCACCAAGAACAACGATCAGTTGATATTATTTGGAAGGGCTTCTGTTCAAACAAGTAAGTGCTTTACTACTTAAAAACAAGCAAACAAACACGTCAACAAAAAACAGCTCCTTCTGAAGTAGACTTAACCTTTCCTCTTTCAGTCAATACCTCTAACATTAATGTTACCACCGTTATGACCTGGAAAAAGTTACTCTATAGAGTAACCCTGAAGATTCAGCATTTCTTAATTTTAAGCAGTTGAAAGACCGAAATTCAGGTTCTGCAAAAATAGGATAATTGTCTCATATGTATTTTACTCACATACGTATTTTCCATTTTCTTTGCATGAAGCAAAAACGCACCACTTAAACAAAGATAACCACATGAGCAGGACACACTGATTTCAGAGGCATAACTTTCTATTTGCAATAGGATATAGAAACAATAAGGATACTGGGCCAAATCACTCCTTCCTGTGGGAAAACCCATGGCAGAAAGCCTTCAGGCAAGAGAATACGGAGAGGTTTCTCTTGCAGCTTTTTTTTTCTTTTTTCTTTTATTTATTTATTATTATTTTTTTAATAAATGCATCACTGAGAACGAGGAAATGGTTTTTTTTCCACAGCACCTATGAGATCCCAGTGATCGGCAGGGATGCCCTGTGGCCCTGCCCTCAGGACTCTAAACACCACAGCTCGGAGGTCACACTGATGGAGCCTCCTTCCTCCCTTTCCCCAAAAGAGAACAAAGACCTCCAGGAAAGAGAGACAAACAGGAAAGAGGCTGGCAAACAGCATGGCCTCAAGTTGCGTTCAACATCTGAGCAAAGCCTCTAGGAAACAGGGAACTGGTTAACAAGCATTCAAGTCATCTATTCTGGAGACCCTCCCTGAGCATCGCAGTCACCCTCTCTTACGAAAGCAGAGGGTATACATGTGAGGGGGCAATGAGCAAAACAAAATCCTAACAGCCTTCTATCCATGGCTACAGAAAGGGACCCGGCTCCCTCCTCTTGGTGTTGTTTCTGAAGCCATGAACCTGGGCAGCTGCAATCCCACACAGAAGGCTGCAGGGCCTTCAGCTCCTCCTTGTGCTGGAGGCCCGCCCTGATGCCTCACATAACAGGAGAGCTGCTGAGAAACAGCGAGCTCGGGGAAAAAAAATGCATGAAAAAAGCCTTGTTGCTTCCCATTCAGTCTGTACAGGAAGACACTTGCTAGACCTACTTCCTCCTCTGGGATAAAGTGTGACTCCACTGTATGCTAAAGCTGAGTCCATCAGCAGCTACTTCCCCACTCTGCTTATGTGGATTTGTTTATATTTAATTTTTTTCTTTAAAGACCACTCTCAACTGTTACAGCTGTTTCTCCTTCTGGGGACAAGCATCACAGATGAAGCACACAAAAAAAGAACACAGGCCAGCACGGGCCACGGGGGAAGGAAGAATAAAGGAGAAGAGATGATAAGCCTTCAGAGTCACGGTCACTTGACTTGCCATTGAGAGGCAACCGCACTAACATGGAGCTGGTACAAGTCCCTGCTCTGGTCTACTCCCCTGTCTCTGCACAGGAGCTCTCCCTTTGGAATAGGTAGGAAGAAACACACAATACAGGCAAGGAGGGTGAAAACCTGGTGTGTAGCACAAAGCTGCTCATTGTTCTGCCTTAAAAAAAAAAATGTTCACATCAATGTTAAATTGGAAGCCACGCACTAATTGGACCAGGGCAAGATTAACACTCTCAGCCAAGTACCTTTATTGGTTTCATTAAACACGCCATAGTATGCAGCACAGAACGCGGTGGGAGGAGCAGAAACAGGGGAAACAAATGATAGCTTTAGGAATGCACCCCCCACACACATGCATCTCAAACCACGCTTTCCTGTGAGGCCCAAACAGGAATCCTGGACCTTCTTCATCATTTCCATCTTAGCAACGCTATTATCTTACTCACGGCTTTCCCACTGATTTTTGTTTGGTTTTGTTTTTGTCTTCTTAGTGGTAGAAAAAAACAAAAACATATCCAACGATCATTTAAATGAAGGCCAGACCTTCCTAGTATACAAATTTAGACACGAACAGAACTTCAAAGAGAGAGGCTGCATTTGAATAAACAAAAGTTTATGGTTTACCCTCGAGATTATAATACCTAAGAATCACTACATCGCTTTCAGAAAGGTATCTGATGCACTGGTCTTGTACTGAGCTCCCACCAAAGGAGTAGATTTCCTTCCCGCAGCACACAGAGACTCTCCCAAGCACAAAAGCTCACTCCCACCCCAAGAGATGTGCGCAGCCACCCAAACTACTTTCTGAATGCGATTTGGCTTCAAAGCTGGCAGGAAGGAAAAGAAGATGAAAAAAATGTGTTGTGTGGGAAGCAAAAGGGGTTAACACTATTGAAAGCCACTGCCTCAAGGCAAAGGAAAACCAAAAGAAAAAAGTCTTCCCAACTGACCTTTTTAATACCAACTGTGCCCTTGCTACTGAAGTGTTGGTGCTGACTCGGCACCCCAGCGGTAGAGAAATATACTGGCAGCATCACCTCACTGTCACCACTGCTGGAGCACCAGTACAGAGCAGCCTACGGGGAAAGGAAGACAAGCATAAAAAAAAACAGTGGCATGGGAGTAGCTGGTGGTCGGTTATTTGTTTAGTATTCAGAACAAGACAGGCACTAGAAGGATATTACCCCAAAGCTTTTGAACTTGTGCCTCTAACTCAAATTCTCCTCTGGGGTTAAAAACAAAAACAACAATACGAACAACCCAACAACAAACGAAACCTCAAAGACAGCAAACCAAAGGAACAGCACCTCAGGACGCGCGCTTTCTGGGTACTAAAAGGCAGACCGCTCATCTTACGATGATCTCTTGGGGTTCTTACTGACACAGCTGTCTCACCCCTATTAGCATGTGTGGAGTACTTCATTCTGCAGAAGAACTCTACAAATCCACCACATCCACGTGCCTCTTCTAATTTAACACACACACCAGCAGATAGGCACAGACGCTGACTACACAAGTGAAGCATGTGCTCATCGCTGTGCCTTGACGCAAGGGTTGGTTGCACCACCTGTTTTAGGGGCAGGGCAAATAAGAGCAAGAAGACCTCCATTATTTATGGATTATTTTGTACACTGTTGCCACCACACCTAACAGCCTGAATTTTGAATATTCAGAGACATTTACTTCTTCAGTTTGATTCCCTAGCATGCATGACGAGACCTGTGGGTGCATTCGTTTTTTCACTAGGTTCTGAAATCTGCATTCTCATGATCTATGGACCATTAGCGGTGCTCAGGACTTTGGCTTGGATGACCAGAAGCATCACTCCACAAAACATACCGGAATTTGAACTTTGCTACTGCTTTAAGCAAACTACAGCTCTGAATCAGCATGATGCCCTGGTACGATGCTGATAAGTCACAGGGAAAATGAGGAAGCTGTACTAATGCAACAGTGAGACGCTGTGCTGGAAAAGCAGGGGCTTCCTGGATGGAATTTTCCTGCATTGTTCAATGGGTTTACAGCAACACAGGGAGAAAAGGGGCAGCTTTTATATAAGATGCATTCATACCTGTCTTCCTGGCCCTGCAGTTTGCAAACTTAAAGAGCAAGCACACTCCCATCTGCTCTTGCATGCAGTGGGGATGGCACGACATGCAGCAGCCTGTGGTCTTGCTAGGCTAGAAAGGAGAAGCAAAGCACACGCTGCTGCACTGCTGAGAGCGAAACCAAAATCTGACAGCCCCATCTCCTGATGGGAAAGCTTTATTCTCTGTAACCACGCTTTGCACATCTGAGGGTCTGATCCAAGCCCACAATGAATTCCTGCCCAGCACCACTGTGCCCAAAATGGCAACATCACACAACTGACCTGCTCCTGATGAATTCTGAGCTCTTCTAACGTCTTATTCCTCTTTCCTTGTATCAAAGATCTATCTAAAAGCTGTTCCTCATCCTCTCTATCAGCTTGTGGGTTAGCACCTGGCCTGCCAGGAAGCCTCTGTCACCAAACTGCAGTCAGCCTTGAGAACGTGCTCAGACAAAAAGAATACTGGGATTTCAAGACAGTTTAGCAAACCTGGAGCCACAAGAGCTGATTTCAGACACGCACAAAAAAATGAAATCAGGAAAACAGCAAAGCAAAAGTTGTTAGCACACATCCTTCTACTCTCTCCACATACAAACTCCCCTCCATCCTCATCTTGTCAGCTCCCCATGCAGCCATTGGGGTGTAGGAGGCCACTGGGGAGGCTGTCCAGCCCTCCCAGCTCACTGTGGCAAAGGAAGCACATTGGACAAGACAGACCTTAGGCATCACCGAGTATGCCCTGCCCCTGCTCCCTCCCCTCGTGCTGAGAAGGGACACAAAAGCAATACTGTCTGTCCTTATAAGCTCTGCTTTGCATGTGTTCAGCAAGCTAGGACAGCTGTGTGGACAGCTTGCAGAGTTCCAGGAAGTTGATGTGTTTCTTGGCTTCGACACCAGTTTATTTGCCTTAGATGAAGTGGCGACCCGAGAAAGTCTCTCTGCATCCCCCTGGGCTGGCAGGCTATGGGACAGTGGCATGTCTCAAGACGAGGCGCGGGGTCTCTCCCCACATGGATGGGCCTTCCCCAGCCTGACTGCCGAGGCTCTTGCTCAGGCTGGGGCTGGCCCACATCCTGCTGTGTGAAGAGACACGGTGGAACATGGTGCAGGACAGCCTGAGAGTCTGGGACCACATTCCTCAGAGCCAGGGGCTGCCAAGCCTGGCCCTGAAGGCTTCCTGCTGAGGTGGGAGGTGGGTCTGAGCCCCCCCTGCAACTCTCAGGGAAGCAAAACCTCACTGCTGCTGCTGCCTTGGAAGGGCAAGGAAGGTAAAGGGAGGAAACAATCTCAAATGTAGTAAGTAGAAAGCCCTGTGGTTTCTTTCAATTTTTTTTTTGCCTTGTGCCAAAGGGTAGAACCACAAACCCAGTGAATTTAATACCTTGGAGGAAAGAAAAGAAGGGAAAAAAACAAAAAAAAAAGCTATCCATTGATGTACCATCGCCTAGATGGCTAAGCAAGCAAGGACTGTGCTGAGGTAATGGGGTGCTTGTCGCAGGGCCTGAGGGGCGAGCTAGACAAATTGCACTTGGGAGAACCAGACAGAAAACATTTCAGTGTCAGAGAGAAGAAAAGCCACCTCCTCTCCAGCCAAGGCAAGCTGCAGCTCCCTTCAGCTCTGGAGAAGAAAATGCTGCAGGATTCAGTGTGAAGCGGGACACTCGGTTCTGCTGGGAGATGCTGGCATCCCCAGCAATATACAGCCTGTTTGAACCACGGGATGTCTTGTCCTTTTAAGGTGGGCCAACAGCAAGCATCTGTGCAGCAGCAGCACAGCTCGAGCCTGCAATCAATAGCCCCCGGTGTCACATTAAAAAACAGGGGCTTCTGTGCCTTACCAACTGGCCGTGCAGATGCCCAGGCACCCACCCGGGGGGGAGACAATCAGTCTGGTTGTTCCTCCTCGCGGCTTTGTGGAAACAAGAAGAAACAGCAGCGGCGAGAGGAAGAAAAGCCACGAAGCTATGCGGCTGTGCCGCTCGCTGGCAATCGGTGCCTGCAGCTGTCGGGTCAGGAGGGGGGCCTGCAACCCCACAGCTTGGCCCAAAGCAGCCCCAGGCCCAAGGATGCAGGCAAAAGTCCCAGGCAAATCTCTGGAGGATGGGGTGGGAGAAACGAGCAAGCATTTTGCTGCCTCATGCTTGTTTTTCACACATAGCTGGAGCCGCATGTGTGCAGCAGGACAGGTTTGGAAGGGATTACTGAGAGGCAGGATGAATCACGCAGAGGAAGACGTAGCAAATCTCCTGTGCTAGTGCCCTGCATCTTGCGTGGTGAGCTGCTTGTGATCCTTTTCCTCCAGGGATGTGTTTAAAGAGGGCTTCACCCACCAAAGGGGACAGCACTGGTTTGCGCCCTGCAGAGCCCCAAGTGAGAGCATCCTTTGCAGGTGATGGCAGTGTGCTCTGTGCAGCACCTTTTACCAGGCAGCGCGTCAAAGCACAGCACATCTCACAGGGTAGTGCAGCAATGCTATGTGCAAAGGGAGAGAAGAGACAGAAATTACAGTGCTCAGAACTCATTTCCTGGTGGTGGCGGTGCTGTCAATCATTAAGACCTCATCTCAAGCCTTGTAAAAATCTGATGGTATTTACTGCACAAGAATTACCAACTTATTTTCAGTGAAAATTCTAGTTTTCCAGGTTGCATAGAAAGGATACAAAAACATTAAAAAAAAAAAACCAACAAATTAAGGTATTTATACTTTAAAGCCTCAAGCCACAAAGGATAATCACGACCTCGGACACTCAGCCTATAACTTCTTAACACATGGCAATACCAACACAGAGCAACCCGTCTTTACAAAGCAGCGTATTTTATACCCATGAACACACATCCTCCAAAACCAAAATGGCTTTTTCTTTTATCAGAGGGGAAAAAGAAAAAAAGGTCGCAACATCTCGATGCGTCTCTAACATTCAAAAGCCAAGGCAGTTGTACCCTAGCGCTACTTAAAGATGAGAGCCTCCACCAACTTACCAAACTCATTTTAAGCAGAAAGGGATTCAACATGCAAATGTTTTGCAGGGAGAATGACTCAAGAGTCTGCTGCTCTCCTCGCTGCTCTTTTCCAGGGAGCATGACTTGCTGACAGGATTAACTACTGCCAGGCTCACGAAGCTGGGAGACAGCTGCCACATGGCAGCCATTTATTACAAAGCTCCGCTCCTCTCAAGTTAGGAAAGAGGCAGACTATTTCATCTGTGTTATCAGCAGGGTTCCTCTGCTCCGCAGGCTTTGGAGACCAGGCTTCTTCTAAACAAACACCTCCTTTTCTAACTCCACCTTGTTAACATCCTTATCTTCCCGTCTTCTGTTTCTGGTCAGCACAGGAACTATTCCCTCCATCACACTCTCCAAACAAATAAACAATACATTTATAAGTCCATTTATAAGCCGATTTAAAATGTTCAGAAACACACGCACTGAAAGGGATTTTCAGAGAGTTTTAGGTTGATGTTTTAGGAGGGGGAACCTCCTGTCACAGGGAGGAAAGAGAGAAGTGTTGGAGCAAAGGGATTCAGAAAGATTCAGTGCAGGCCTCACTCTTCTGTCCACCTCAGATAGCATTTTTAATGCCAACCTCCAGTATAACATCCAAAGCAGCTACACAGCCTTTTGTGAGCAAGATAACCTGCAGTGCTGCTTCATACTTATATCTCCACACCAGGCAGACCTCACACAGACCCACAAGCCAAAGCCACACTCCTGCCTTTTACCACACAAGGCACAAGAGGCTTCAAGACAACCACCTCCTACAGTCTGTTAATGACCAGGAACAGATAGGCACCACCAATGTCACCACGTGGTATTAAATTTAGATGACCGTTGATTGCCATTCTCCCATCATCCTGAGCCAGAACTAAAAGATACGAGCTAGCTGTTCAATTTTACCTGGAGCATTCTAATCAGATATTTGCCATAGGCGCCAGAGTATCACAAATCACTCAAAGTGGAGTTTATCACTTTCTCATGGTGAAGGAAGAACCCAGCCTTGAGAAGAATGTCTCTCCCCCGTTGCTGATGAACACGCTGCTGCAGCCTTGTGAGCACTCACAACCGGCTTACAGCAGCTGGGCAGGCAGCCTTGCTTCAGCGTTGTTTGGAGAGCTCTGCATTCTGAAAGTCAGTGTTTGTTTTTTGTTTGCGTTAGGTAAATTAATTACAGCAGTAGATTGCTCTGGCAAGTAGGCAAAGCATCTCCAAGCTGAGACCCACACAGGAGAGCCACCAGGGAAATTTTAAACAACAACGCTACTTGTCAATAGTGCTCTTCGCTGCGAGTTCTCTTTCTATTTTGATGTAAGTACACTGAAACTAACCCGTGGGAGGTGTTTCCTGCACACTAACAAAACGAAACAGCATCTCTTAATTTTCATAGACTGCAACACACATGCTAAAAAAAAAAGAGCACGGGAATCCAGTTCTGCAATTTCTTTCCTTTACCAGATGAGCAGAAGAAGCATCCTCAGAAGAGACCTCTCTCCATCTGACCTGAAAAAGATGCATTCTAAACCAAGAATTGCCTGTACTCACACAAACACAAATCCCCTTCATCCACAACTATATCCAGCTGCCTGATCTTCTATGTTCCTTGCCACATAGTTTTTGCTCGGGGACTTTAAAAGCCTAGGAGGCATTTCAAAAGGATTTTACAAAGTACACAGGCCCAGCCTTGCAAAAGCTCATGAGGAATCCACGGAGGTCATCATGGAGCTTAGACAGTCTGCAAACAGCATAATCCACGTGCTGGTGGGGTGAGGAATGCCCACGGTCAGGCGGATGGGCCTGAAGACTTCTGCAGCAGTGGGCTCCTCCAACAATGCAGTAAACTGTGAGGAAACGCCTGCTGATCTTCAAAGCACGTCAAAGGGAACAGTGTTAAGTTCGCTGAACAGGAGCATTTTGGTGGCAAGGCCACAATCCTCTTATATGCTCAGAGAAAAACAAAAAAACCCATGGTAAACGAACAAACATCCACTAACGTTAATAACTGCAAATACTGGCAAGACTGACTCTCTGCTCTGCAACAAGCCTCCAGATCCATACAGTACAGTTCTGAAGCTCCTCAGCACAACAGGCACAGGGATTAGGCGAGCAGCTTACAGCCTCTGCAGCCTTCTTTTTTTCTATTATGGGCAGTCCTACCCACATGCAGACTCCTGGAATGCAACTCTCAGTTGTTCAGACAAAGGGAGATGCTGCAGCCTGTAGGTGTAAAAGGTACCCAGTGTAACTCCGTCAAGACCAATGCAATGCATGGCCCCATCGGCAGAATGCTAGGTGCAGCCCTCAGCTGTCTGGCAGGCTGTACAAGTCACTGTGAGTAAAGGGGAGTCTGGACACCTGCACACTGCAAAGAATTGCAGGAAGTTTATTTCAGGAAAGTGGAGGGGAGGAAAAAAAATAAATAAATAAAAATAAAATAAAAAGAAAACAGACCAAAATGTGAACAGGTTTCTTCAGTAAGTGAAGTTTCAAGATGCTGTTCCTCCAGCCAAAAATGTCTGCTGCTGGTCCAAAACCATCCTCCTCTTCCAAAAGAACAGTTCCACTACTTCACACATTGCCACCAAACAGATGATACAGACAATTCTTTCCAAACTCACGTATGAAAAGGACAGTTCACTTCCTTCTGCTCAGTCCCTCTGACAGATAAGATCGCACACCCCAAAACATTCATCTGAAACAAAGTAGTACAAATTATGCTCAGCTCGATTGTGTCGCAGTTGCAAATGTTAACCACAAAGAGAAACACAGAATCATGGGCTACCCCAAGTTGGAAGGGACCCATAAGGACTATAGAGTCCAACTCCTGACAGACTCCAAAACAACCGAGCTCACACACACGGAACAGATCAAGTGACCAGTGCATCCACTCACAGCCATCTCAGCTTCTGCAGCAGGATAGCAAGAGTTTGCTAAGAGGAACCTTGACTCATCTCTTTCAGATACACACGCACAGCAAAGCAACATTAAAGGATCACAGTAGGAGTCAAGATACTGAAATTCATACATACTTTCATGAGGGATGTTCCCATGTGAACATCTTCCCAGTCATATATATACATACGTACACACTCACACAGCCACTCTCTTTTAATTCCAAGAATAAAATCACCTTGCTTTACAGTTTTAAGCCAATCTGTACTGTGGTAATATGTTGCACTAAAAGTAACGCCTTCTATGTCTTTCCACGTACATTGCAACCAATATAAAGAGTACAACAACACTGCTTGATAGAGCAGATTCTCAGCTACAAAACCCTATGTTTCAAGACAGTCACCACCATTACCACTGTACTTCCACCAGTGATGAACAAGACCCAGCATCTGCACCAGTGGAGGTGACTATCTCTGCCGCCACTGCTGAAACACACCACTTGCTGCCTCACTGTGCTTAATTCCACTGTTTGGTCTCCATCAACATTCAGCAAACATCAATGAATGCCAGTGGGTGCCATTTTTCTCCACATGGAGGAATCCAATGGCACACCTCTGCTTCATACACACTTCCACGTCAGATGCCATTTTGTCAGATTGCCCCTCTGCTGCCATCTGTCCCACAGCAACAACACTTAACGGAATACTGGTGGGAATGTTCAGCCTCTACTGCCATAGCAACCAACATCCACTTCTGACATTGTGGGCCTACATCAAAAATTGGAGGCACAAAATGTGCTTCTACCCAAAGTCCCCCCAAACTTCATATGTAATAGATGTTAATTCTACGCAAAAGCAAGGGACAAAGAACATCTCAATGGCAGAAAAACCTTAATTCATACTTTCCCCTCAGATACTAAATTGCAGGAGCTATTTTTCTTCTCCAGTTCAGGCATCATTGCTTTTCACAAAGTTTCATAAGCTCAAATATTACACATAAAGAGGTACAGGGGAAGAATTCAAGGAATTAGTACCACTTTCACCTGTGGAGAAGACAAGTGTGTATTTTAATGAGTTTAAACAAGCAACTAAAGGAGAAACCAAACAAAACCGCCGGTTAAATAAATAATTTTTCACTGTAAGGTGAAAAACGTTTCTCAGCCTACCCACTCATTTCACACATGGTAATGTGGAGGTATAATTCTACCAAAAACTAGAAGACAGTCGCCAGATTTGTTTCGCTTGTTTGTTCATCTGAACTTCAAAGAGGGTTTCCGAAGCCAGAAGATTTCGCCAGCCCGACTTTACTGACAGCTGAAGACAGAAAGGGGCCTTCCTTCATCTGTTAGGGTCTTGCACCACACGGAGGCTATGGAGGTAGCCACTTTTTGAAACAGAAGGAGCAGCAACGTGTTCAGCATATTTCACAGTGAACTCAAAACATTATTCAGTACAGATCCGACATTAAAAAATATGGAAGCTGACAAGTTCAGAGGTTCCTCAGTAAATACACCGCTATTCAGCTTCCTAAACATGCTAAAACAGGGATCATTTCTGAAATAGCAAGGTTTTTAAAGTAAGCAAGCTCCAACAAGGGTTCAGTACTTGAGAGGGTTATCAGACCTCTGGGGGAAGTCAGGGGCTCCATCTTGGCAGTGTTTCATCCCTTCATATACCCAAGAGACCGATTACTCCATGATAAGCAATTAGGAACCCCAGGGAGGACAGTTAACTGTCCTACCAAAACAAAAAGGCTGCACAAATGTAAGTCTCACCAGATTAAAGGAACACTATCTGAAGAAAAGCAAATTGGTGTTTGCTCCTTTCTACTGGAACTTGCAAAGATTACGCTTTGCCTACATATGGCACACAAAGATCTCCGAAATCCCAAATTTGAGCACGTACTTGCTGCTAAATTGGTAACAAATGCTCTGAAGCATTTTCTTTCCCAAGACACCAGCGCCGTGATGCAGGAAAAAAGGAGGAGGGATGGAGGGGAAGAATACAGTAAATAGTGATTAGAAGACTTGAAATAGTAATCTCATTCAGTTAAATTTGTTTTCCTCATTGTTAAAACTATGCCCAGTCGAGGGTAAGCTACAAAAGAGAGACCTGGGGAAGGGCTGTGGGAGGCTCCTGCTTGCAGCAAGGCACCTATGTGTATCACCATCCTGCCCATGTTAAACATTTATCTCCAGCAAAGCCGAGGGCCGAATTCACCTTTCGCCTGCCAGCTGATGTAGAAGCTCCAGCACACACTGCCACTGCCAGTGACAGAGTAAGTTCTGACTTACGTCAGGCACAGTACATTTCAAAGTACTTTGACAGCTTAAAATATGAAGGAACGCTTTCCAATAAGACGACCCCCTGTTCGTTTCTGCCCTTTTATCTTTTCTTAACAGTTTGCCATCCAGTGATAGGAGGGAACTCCAGCTGCATAGCCTGAGCTTTTATCTTCTGCTGACCATGCAACAACACAAAGCTCAGCGCTGGATTTCCTGCTGCTTGCCTAAAGGGGCTGTTCAGCTTGTTTAAATATTACTTGCCTTGAGAGCCTTGGAGTTGTGCCCAAGCGCTGTACTGTATCTTCCCAGCATCCATTTCAGCATGTACTTTAAAGGTCTTTAGGTTCGATGTACTATGCTCTCCCTTGCGACAGGAGGAGCCTGATGCCTCCAGGAAAAAAAGAAAACCCACACAACTCCTCCCTCTCCCCCCAGTTAATCCCCACGCCTCATTCTGTTACACAGCGAAAAGAAGTCCCTCTTCATCCCAAAAGCATGCAAACATATTTAGTTCAGTAAACTGAACCAATTACAACCAAGGCAAAGACATTCCAGCATGAAAGTCGGCAGCTAGAAGAAATCAGATGCCATGTATCACTTACGGCAAGCTATCAGAGCCCTGTGAGCAAACAGCCGACAAGGTACAGGACCAAAAGAGGACTTTTAAGGCGAGCTGTGGCTTGGTAGCCTCCTGTCATGCTGAGTTTAGGAAGTCTCCACAGTGGATTTTAGAAAGTAAAAATCTTCAGATGGGACCTCCTCAGAATTTGTGAACAAAACACCGTATTGCTATATTGCTGTCTTTCCTACTTCAGAGCGGGGATGCAAATAAACTGCAGCTTTTACAAAAGCAAGAAAGGATCGGTCTGTGCAGACTCTTTCAAAGTCCCTCATGTTCACAATTACCATGCCACAGAAAGGCTGAGCTCTGCTACAAGGTCAGCAGTAAGATAACCTTGGCTGAACAAGAAGCCCTGTGCCAGCCAGCCCGGCAGAGCATAAGGTGGCTGCCATGTGGCCCAGCAGGCCCGTGCTGCTCCCCAGCCCATTCCAGGGGAAAAGGATGGCAGGCAAGCCCAGGCTAAAATAAACTCGTGGAACTTGTGGATACAGACATGCTAGTAAGGAAAACTTTAGCCAATGCTGACTGCCAGAACTGTCCTGGAAGAAGATGCCTCTCATACCCCATCTTGCTCCTGAGATGCAGTGATACACGTCCCCCCACAAGCTGATTTAGAACTACGGCTGCAAGGAATCTCAAGGCTAGATACTGAAAACAGTTTTTAATCCATTCCGCTTTGCCTCAGTCTGCAGAGCACAGACTGACTTAACCTGATGTAAGCCATGGCTGTCATTCAGAAGGACGGACAGCCAGTCCTTGCTTAACCTCTCAGCTCCCGCTGCACCCTTTTCCCTCAGGCCTAGCAGTGATCTGGGACCGTGGAATCAGCCATAGATTTGTGGTGTTTGTATTTTGTGTGTTTCTCTATACGTGCATGCAAACATATTTCACCATCAGCCTTCGAACAGGGTAGCTGAAGCATCGTCAAATTACACCCTCTATTTGAGTGCGGGATGAGAGACCTGAGCAAGAATGTTGTCTGTAACTCTACTCCTGCGGTGCTGCAGTACCAGCGAAAGATGAAAAGATGTCGTGGAACAAACTCTCAGCCAGATCCATCTGCAGAGTCCCTCCTCCTGCTTCCCTTCGCTTCCTTCCCTCCAGCTCAGAGCTCATTTGCAGTCCTTCTGGCATAGAGAACACCTCTTACCATTTAAAATTCTACCTGAAGTTCAGCTCAGGTAAATATATTACCACAATTACAATGTTCTGCACTGCATCTCTTCCACGGCATCCCTGGAAGAGGGGAGCAAGAGAGCAAGAGCAGTCCCAGGCAGTCTGTCAGTCATTTTACTGCTTGTCTATCCAATCTCTCCCAGATCAAGGACTGGGTGTACCTTTTGTGCAGCACTAAGCACAAAGCAAACAAAACTCCAGAATATCTCCACCCTCGGCCTCCCCCAGAGTTCTCAGGGCTGATTTAAAGTGCATTTTCCACATTTTTGTTGGTTCACAAGCAGCTGTAAAGGGCCCTGTCCCCATGCACAAAGTTATCCCTGCCCCCCCCCAAAGAAAAAACAGCTCATGATTCATTAAGCTACGTCAGCAACAATGCTGGAACAGTCTGCCACCATGTACCACTACGTGTCTCAACCAGAGCTACAGAACGGTAAGCAGGGCAAAAAGCTCACCTGGAGTTCTCAGTTACTTTAGAAAAAATATTTACAAACCTTGGAGCCTTGGACTTAACCTGCAGCTCAGTGGGAATGGCACACATGCTCCAACACTGGCAGCTGACCGACTCCAGAGAGCGGCCTTTACTGCACAGTGCATCACCTTAAGGGGATGGAATGGGACAGAAGTGGAGAAAAGAAACCAAAGCTGCACGGAGCAAGGACATGCAGCCTGGCTGCGTGTCCTCAGGCGCTGCTAGCTCACATTGCTTGCACCATCTGATCGCTCAAAGCTAAACATGGAATGTAGGTAGCAAGTCATAACGCTGTGCAGGGCTGGAGACGTGACTATCAGCTGTTTCTGCATTATAATTACTGCACTGAGGTACAGCAGGACCAAACGTTTGCCTGTGCGGATTTCTGTACTGCTTTAATTCATTAAAAATAACAACGAAGGCTGCAGATCACTTACAGATTCAAGATCACCATCACTTTTCTGCGGGCCTGGAATTTAAGTTCTCAGTCATCCAGACAAGAGAAGGGAGCAGTATTATTTTGCTTTATTCAAAACAGCATTAAGAAATCATTTCCTTATATTATCATATTCTCTGGTGAACTGAATAATACTGACCCTCGGCTCCCACTGGGCCTTAACTGATGCAAACTGTTTCCTCAGGTTCTTTCTTTCTCCATGTTATTTTTGTCCTAACATGCACAAAGTACAAGCACGGGGCTGGGTTTTGCAACTCTGGGCTGAAAATGCAAATATCTTCATTGGTACAGCTGGAAGGGAAGGCTTAACTTTTAGGCAATTTGTTACTGTATCACGTTCAGAATTAAGCCAAGCTCAAAGCACTCACGTCAGTGAGGAAATGATTTAAGCCAGTGATTCAACACAACTTACTGTCCAGGCTTTGCCTTGCATGTGAAGATTAAGTTATTGCGAGCACAAACTGTCAGACAGTGCCATTAATTTTAGTACAACACATCAGCAGAAGAACAAGAAAAACAGTACTAGAATCGACCGAGAACTTGCAGCAGTATGGACACAAACCTTTTATGTTACATAAAACAATACAGGCAGCACAAACCAAGACAGCACAGACTCTTTCCAAACGACTGAAGGCCAAGGGATGCTTCCAAGAGATTATTCCAGAGCTACCTCCATCTTCCTGCTGGAGAGTGGGCTCCCCTCACCCACCCATCCCTTAACAGAAACAAATGAAGGAGCACATTAGCACTTTTCTAGATAAAGATGCTTTCACAGCAGAATCCCTGTGAGGGCTGAATACAAAGGGATGCCCTCCCCCCTCACTTCAAAGTTGCCATTTTTTGCATGAGCAGCGATGCACCCGGATGCAAGGTGGTTATCAGGAAGGTGGCAGGAAGGGACCAGTGCAGCATGAGCCACAGCTGTGCTCTAGCAGGTCAGAGAAGCGCGCTGGTGGCCAGCAGACCAGAACTTCTGTTAGCAGCAGCAGAACACCAGCTCTAAGAAACCACTTCCTATCCGATTCTCCCTCCTGACGCCTTGCTTCCTACTGCCATTCAGAACAGCCAGGCAACTGATCTCTAGCCATCCAGCAGAATTGGCCAACACAACCTCACCCAGCCTACCGCACCAACAAAAACCACCAACGAATCGAGCTGGTGGTTAACTGCAAACTTGTGCTTCACTGGCGGCATTGAAGCAAGGGTTCTCTCTTTCCCATTCCACAGACGCTGCTCTCTCAGAAATCCACTCCGCACAACCTCTGATTTACAACTACAAACATCCCACACATCTGCTTCCACCTGGTGGATTACCAGAGATTCAGACTATAGCACTTCTCAAAACAGTCGTGTAAACTCACCCCTGAAATTGGCAGCACGGTAATGCTGTGGGCAGCACCAGAGGGGAGGAGCATTGGGTTTTGGGGGGGAAAGGGGAGCTGGTGAGAAAAGGAATACCAATCACTCTTAAACACCTTCTCAGACTTCATCTTTTCTCTCTTGAAAAGCAAAGAAGGGACTTTTCTTTCATTCTGATGAGTTCCTCAAAACAGAAGAGAGCAAAGCTATTCAATCTTGCTCCTTGCTGCTTAGCACGAATGAATATCCTCAGCCAAAAATCTTGTCCAACAACTTAGAAAACACTCTTTCTGCAGTTTCTACTTCCATAACCAAGCAAAAAAAAAGAGTTATTTTTTTTTAAAGTGTATATTAAAAACACACACTACACATACATACTGCTCATAATCCAAGCAAATATACATACATATATATATATATACATATATATATATATATACATATATCCTGAAAAGTTTTATTTATTGCTAGCTTTAACTATGGAAACCTGGGGCTATTGTAACACTTCAGCAAAGAAAATGAAACAGGCCAAGGAGCATCCTGAAATACTCTCTGCTGTAAAACCTTTCAGACCTTGCTTCAAAACATGTCTTTGCTATGGTACCTGTAAATGCAGCTCTGCAGCACCTTCTAATTCCATTCTCATATGCATGTTTTTATAGTTCCAGCACTGGTGGTATCTCATTCTCAGCACTTGCAAGCCCAGCAAGACCCACTCTGGAGACCCACACTTTCTGCTGCTGCAGTTTCCCCTGAATGGAAGAAAAGGTGAGCAGTGCTACAGCCTTACTCCTTTCTCTCACTATGATGCATGCAGGCCATTGCAAATCACGCTGAAGGGCTATATACAAACCAAGGCTACAGTCTTGGTCTACTCAGGCCTCTGTCTCCTTCTACTGAGTTGACCCACTAACTTTCACAGAAGCTTCAAACAGACACTACCAAAGGCTCCTAGGGCCAGCTATGGTCTGCAACAGAGGGCTACTGGGGACCATGCACTACATGTCCAGGTACTTAGGAACTTCTATGCCTTTGTTTTAATTTAAGAATCATAGAATGGCCTGGGTTGAAAACGACTTCAAAGATCACATAGTTTCTAGCCCCCTGCCATGGGCAGAGTCACCAACCACCAGACCAGGCTGCCCAGAGCCACATCCAGGCTGGCCTTGAATGCCTCCATGGATGGGACACCCACAACCTCCTTGGGCAACCTGTTCCAGTGTGTCATCAGCCTCTGTGTGAAGAATTTCCTCCTAATATCTAACCTATATCTCCCCTGTCTCAGTTTAAAACCATTCCCCTTTGTCCTATCACTATCCACCCTCATAAACAGCCATTCCTCCTCCTGTTTATATGCTTCCTTCAAATACTGGAAGACCACAATGAGGTCTCCCCAGAGCCTTCTCTTCCCCAAAGAGACCAGCTGTGTTTGGCAAGGTGTGCAAATCTTGCCTGACTGCTTTCAAGCTACTCATACATGGAACAGAAGCACCAGTAAAGTTAAATACAACCAACAGAACAGCTTTTTTGGTCTGACACCAGCAAACCCCTCATGCAGAAATTCTATACCTCTGGGTCACAGCACTGGAGAAAATATTTGGGCATTCACCGTGTTGTTTGCTAGTGAAACAGCACACAGATATACAGGTACAGAAAGCTGCTAAATTGCTACATCAATGCCAACCTGAGCATTCACAGAGATGATCCAGCTTACCCCAGTCTGGAGTCAGAGGGACAAGAGGATGCTTGGCTTTCATGGGATCATGTGCAGGCTTTTTCCCCCACACATACTGCATCAGACATAAAGAGCAGAACACGCCATAGTATGCGCTGCTGCTGACACCTCTGCCAGCTTATTTCATCAACTGCTGTACCTGCAATCTCCCACCCCCTTCCCACATCTCAGCACTCCTGCAGTAGAACTCTGAGGACTAGAAAAAATGGTCGGACACCTCCCACTCCCCACCTTTTTTTAGGGTAGCATAGATTTGCTTTGTCTTCTAATAAGAAAAGAGAGGACATGAAAAAGAATTCAAAACCTGAAGTTATTTTCCCTTAGTTGCACACTTAGAAATGGCTGAAGTCCTTTTTTTTATTATTAGTTTTATTACGTATTTCTCTTTCAACCCAAACAAATGTGGCCTGAAGCTAAACACCTGAAATGTGGTGTTCCAGTACAACTGGTTAAAGCTTAGTAGAGCTGCATGCAAGTGAAAACAAGGCTCAGAATAAAGGTGCCCAGTGATCTCTGACTGAAATACCCGTGGCAGCCCAGCTTCTTGCTCACATTGGAATTTACCAGCATTATTGTCCCATCTGGCTCTCTATGTATACCTTGACATTAGGTAGCTGACTAAGCTCCCTACAAACTGGCCTGGTCAGTCCCAGTCACCCCCATCCCAAACCAGTGAAAGCTGACAGCTTGACATCCTCTCAAAAGGTGAAATGAAGTCTTGAACCACAATGGTGGAAATGCCAGCAAATACTACAGGTATCTTTTACCTCTTCTCTAGTTGCTGTCCTAGCCCCTCGTCCCAGAATTCAAGAGGGATGTTCAGGGCATTTTTGGGTTTGCTGACTTTAGTTCCATTGGATAAACTCCAATCCTGGTTGTTCACAAGTCGAAAAATGTTTGCTTGGAAAAGAAAGCAGAAATATGCTGCACTTCTCTCACAGTCACTCCATTCCAAGAGCCACAGCTTTAGCACTTCCAGTTTCCCATCTCATTAAGTGTCTTGCAATACTTGTTTTTGTAACCATTTTCCATGCTGTCTACACAAAAAACTATCTCGGAAGCCAGAAGAACTACATTCCTTACATATGGACCCTTTCCAGACTCATTCCAATACTTTCTGTGCTTAAGGTCCTATACACTCATGAACACAGATCACTACAGGCCCAGCAGTTAATTCATTTTCAAGTTGCCCTAATTTTGAGGCTAAACACTTTTTAAACTTCTCAGTCTCTCATGTTCCCATAACTTCTTAAGGAAGTTAAATTGCCTCCCAAATTCTCTCAGTTCTCTGTTGCAACAATGGCATTTCAGCATCCTCACTTGCCCTCTGATAAGCCACTGAGCCAGTCTGCATTTCCGTGCACGCAGAGGGCAACTTGTATTAACTACAACAGACACAGCATCTTTCTTTCCAAGGACTTCTGAGTGAGATGCCACTTGTTTTCCAGCTTTTCCTTTTCAATTCTTTCAGGACAGGAATACTTCCTCTTTCCGCTCTTTCCTCATCACCTTCATTCTGGAAGTTTACAGCTCACGGACCCCATGGTAGACACCAAGGCCTTTGGCGAATCAGTGCATGGCTATTAGCTACGACATTAAGGTTCAGACAAGATACAAAGCATAAACATGCTTCCAAAAACTTTAAAACCCAAATGCAAATGTTCTGCCCATCTTCTTGAATGTCAGACAATAGAAAATGGTAATAAAGGATGCCACAGCAAGAGAAGCCGTCAGCCAGCTGTCCATGGTCTGATGACAAGTCCTTGGCAGGAGGGGATGGAGACCCAGCCACCACTGGTGAGACATATGGGCCTTCGAAATTCATGCCCACCTCAGTCTCTGCACAAGATCTGGTCCTGCTGACCAGGCCCCACGTTCATCTCACCGTGATCCTTACACTGTGATCTCTTTGACACAATGAATGATCACTGAGCATCACTGGCGGCAACCTGAATCTCCCGTGGATGGCATATACGACTTCTCTTTCTCCAGCTACGGCACTACCATTCTGGGGCTCAACAGCGCAAACTCAAGAGTTACAGCAATAAGTAAACAGGTGGTCACTTCCTGAGGTCAAAACGTACCTGCAAATGCAGGTTCACAATGCAATGCACAAATATTTATTTTCTCTGCGTACTTTTACATCCTCTATGCCTTGGAAAGCTTTGGTGGTTTTGTATTTTGTTTTGGTTTTTTAAAGGAAGAAAAAGAAAGAACAAAAATCCCCAGTTCTTCCAGTTTCTGTACAGGGAGCAAATCCTCCAATACTCCCTTTGTGTGCTCGGGCCCCAGAAAGCTGCCAGAAACAGTCGAAGGATGGGGGATGAAGGAAGTTCTCTGTGATTAATCCCGCTTTCAAAAGGCTTTAGAAGTAACTATGATCAAGCACATGCAATGCATTGCTGAAATCAATATGAAAACTCAGAATGGAAACCATTTTAGAAATCACTACAGCTTTAGGTTTTGTATTTATTTACATGTTTGACAGTAAATGATGAATGGGTTCCCATAGAATCAAACAGATTTTCGAATTCAAGATATAATCCCACACAAACTGGTATCCTTACGTCTTTCTTGTACATCTGTATCATAGGATCAGTGGTACAAACATGAGGATGAATACCTACGAGGTTTATAATCAGACCTTTGCATCAAAATCTTTACTGAACAATCTGACAAAAGGATGCCTACTTTTAGTATATATGGTTCCACATGACTTGACTCATTTACAACCTGTAGTATTTAGCTCTGGAGACAAAAGGAGACACGCTTCTCCCCCAGTCAGATGTAGTAAATCCATGGCAGTCAACACAAAACCCATCAGAGACACAAGAATCAGGCCTTTGGGATGGTACGCTACCGGCTCCTGCATGGTTAAGCCTGATGAGTTTGCTGAGGCACAGCTTTTAGCCAAGTGCTTTTTCATACTAACTCACCCACAGAGCAAAGACGATTAATCACCATTTATTACTCACCTTCTGGCAACACCCACTCTAAGCTAGGCACCGTCCAGACACATCAGGAAGACAGTCCTCATCTGAAGGGTCTGCCATAAAAGGGAGCCATTTCTGAGACCCGATCCCAACAGATACGGCTGCCAGGATCCACCAGATTAAAGCTGCTCACAGGATACCTTAAACGTGAACGCAGTTCTTTCAGAAAGTGACAGGACTTGTAGTAAATACACCAGCTGTACCTGGTTGGCACTGCCTGCCAACTCCACTGGAGTTACAGTACAAATAATTCTTATGAAAGGATGTTGCTGAAGAAATATGGAGAACCTTCACAAGACTATCACAGCACTCAAATGACCAGAGCCCATCACTTGGTTACAGTACATAGGAAAGTTGTTATTCTCTTCTTCTGCAGCATTAGTAACTTCTCAAACAAAGAAGCCTGATTGAGGCAGACAGTGAGGGGCTTATCAGCTTAGGAAATGGGAAGGATGGTCCAATTAACCGCCAAGCAGTCAGACATAATTCAGTCTGACGAGGCCAATGAGAGACGAGTCAGAGAAATACATGTCCTGTCCATTTACATAACACCTAAACATTCCCCCACCGCAAACTCTTCTCTTCTGCAGCACAGGCCGCCAGGGGAAAACCTCCCTGCACCCATCTGCAGCTAATTGGCACTCTCTCTGACTAAGAAACCATCTCTGAGGTACTGGAGGCATCACCACGCACTAAGCTGCCAGGCACTAAAGAGCTGCCACAAGGCAGGGACAGAAAGCTCCGAGCAAGGTTACCTGGGGTCCTCACCACCACACTGTCACCTCACAGTCCAGGGAATGGGGAAAGAAGTAGAGAGCACAAAAAAAAGGCAAACAAAACCTACCCCGGTCTAGGTTGACAGGCTTCGTCTCCTTTTCCCAAACCACTTCAGAAAGAGTCAGAACAACACTAAAGTCATTTCACAATGTTTAACAAAAAGAAAAAAAAAAAGAAAAAAAGAAAAAAGCTGAAGGCAATCCATATGTAACAGCTGATGAAGAAAGCTGTGAATCCAGCCTGAGAGCTGCTTCTCACATTCTCTGCTGCGCTGAGTGCACTGCTGGCACCAGGTGAGCAAACGGGAGGCAGAGAGAAATTCCATGAAAGATGCTAGAATGAAAAGAGAAAGCTCTCAATGGATCGTACCTTAAGCATCACCTAGGAGGCAACAGGTATCTGAAACAGAGAGGGAGAAAAGGAAAATGCCTCAAAAAGAGTCCCTGAGCCATTGATTCATAAACATGAGCCTTGCATGACATTTATGGCAAGAGCAGCATCTTTACTCTGCAACAACAACACACGCACAGGACTCAGCCCATCCTTTGATAACTTGTGTGTAACCCCCCCATTTCTCAAAGTGCCAGACTTCAGGCTACTGTAATCCAAAACACAGGCTGATAAAAAAAACAAGTCACTGGTGGGATATATTTACGTTACACATGGTGACATCCTATTTGCCAGCTGGTTACCAGGAGCTAAGGAATTTGCACGGTACCACTGAAGTTGCAGCAGGGTGTTATGGCGAGCACTCACCAGGCTATATATGGTATGTTTACTGAAGGATCAGGCATAAACATGTTACAGAAGGACTGATGTCGTGCACCGGACACCGAGCTTGCTGCTTGGAAAGCAGTCTGTCACATACCCCTCGTGCTCCTGGCCACAGGTGCAAGTGAAACCTCTAGAAAACAGGAACAGGTTATGCTGCGAGTAATGATTAACTGCTGGGAGTATCAGCACAGCCAGCTCCACCCGCCTGCACTCTCCATCTCCTCTCTGCCTCCACGGGTACTTCGGGGCCCGGGGAAGTCCACAAGGCAGCCAGGCGCATGCTGTGCTGTGCAGAAGGGATGATGGGCACAAACAAGTGCACCCGCTCCTTCTCCACAAACAGCTGGCAGCAGGCGAGCCAGCGCCGCAGCTCCCCGCCTGCCAGCGATGAAGCCGAGTCCGCACAGGCCTATTTCATAACAGGGGGGAGAAAAATCCTGAAAGGGCAGAGGGAGGAGGGTGGACTAAAGATGCCTTAAAGCGCAGCAGAAGGTTCGTATCTGGCTTCAGAGTCCTGCCTAACCTGTTCTATGGTATGTTCCGTTTAACTCTCGTTTTGTTGGTTTGCTTTTCTGTTGGCAGCCGGAGCCCAGCTGCAGCCCCTTCTCTGCTCCGACACCTTTCACACCCTGTCACGCTCCAGCACAAACACCGGCCCACGGGAAGGGGATGCCAGAAAACAAAACGTTGAGCCCAACACAGGCTGATCCTGGACACGTGGCTTCTTTATGACAGGGAACAGAAGCAAACTGACCAACCCAGCGACACTGCCAGCCCACCGGTGTCAGCTTGTTGCCTTCATCGCTACTCCTCTAGCGCCTCAAAAATACAAGCTACACAAACAGTAAGGGGGTGGGGAAGTAAAGCAGAGAAAACCCCAAACCACACGCTCAGAAGACTGCATGCCCCGAAAATCTAAGCAGAGAGTGGGGGTGGAAGCACCGGGACACGTTCTCACCACTGCAGCAGATTTATGTCTTCACTGTGTGCAGTACCCACGGGGTTAATGGACAGCCCAAAGATCAGCCATCTACCTGCTAAGCAACACAGGCATCAACTCAAAGCTCTGCGGGGGGTTTGACATGGGCTGAACAGTTTCTGACCGATGGCAAGAACGTGGGCTTGCTCAGTAGCCATTTTAAGCAACAGATGCATTCATCACGGGAGCACGGTAACAAAGGAACCGGGGGCAAAAACATGGGGCAGAAACACAGACCCCTAAAAGCTCAGTAACACACAGACGGCTCGATCACAGCAGCAGCATGCGTGAAATGCACTGAAAGAAACCAACAAAGAAGAGAGATGATTAAACGACCTTCCGAGCACAGCAAATCACTCGGAGCAAAAGCAAATCCCTCAGAGCAATGAGTGCAGGGCACAAGAAATGGCCTGGTTTCCCGTCAGTTGTTTCATATGTTTTCCAGGGAGCTCTCGTGCTGTGGGAAAGATTTCTGCGTGCATTGAAAGTAAGCCTGCAACATCCCCTTCCACTCCCACAGCAAGTATGCAATCCATAAAAGATTAAAGTGCTGCAGACATATGCTTCAGCTAAGACTCTTCTTTTTTCTTCTTTTAATCATATCAACAGTTTAGCACTTGCTGCGTTTTATCAAGCTATTTTGCCATCCCTTTTTAAGGCAGTAAGGGACAAGGGGAAGAGATGGAGTGCAAGTGCGTGAGCCGCAGGCAGCCTGTAACTCAAACGCTGCTTTACAGATGTATTTACTACACGATTTGTCTTTGGGGGCTTTTCAGGCCAGGGAGGCCTTTGTTTCTGCACGCTATGCACTTGCCAGCTCCTAACAAATGAGCAATCACACGGAGAGCAGATCTGCATCCTTCCGTGGGCCGTCCAAGCTGAGACATGGAGATGTGCCTGAGAAATTCCCCACCAGCTACTAGAAACCATCTACCACCTTGGTCACGCGAGCACCTAAAGCCTGCTGCAGTTCTTAACTGTGCTGCAGTCACATGAAAGAGAACAAGTTTCCTCCTCCCACCCGCATCTCGTGGGTAACATTACGTGGGCAGTGAATATACAGAGGAACACGGTGAGGGTGGGCTGTAAAGTTCTACGTATTTCTTTTTGGTGGGGGGATTATTATGTTTCAGTCAAACCTGCCCAAGGCTCAGAATGAGTATCCAGAAGAGGGTGAGGTGGGGAATCCTCATCTTCTGCACCACCGCCTTCCTACAAGTGGGCACTACTAGTTTCCCCTGCTTATTAAATATGGTGGAGGAGCATGGAAAGGATTTCTACATAGTACAAGCTCCGAGGTGGCAGGGCCGCCTTAGGGGTGTTCTTATTTGTTGGAGGCACTCAGCAGGTAAGTAAGCAGAGAGGCGAGAAGAGGGCACTGCGCTTCTGAGGAGAAAAGCCAGGCACTGTGACAAAGGCAGCAAGCAGAGAGTGTGGATGAGCAGTGATTTAGCTGCTGGGGCCAGACCCTCACACAGCCTCCCTTGTGGCTGCGATGGAGCTCTGTGCCACGCAGCCCCTTCTGCTGCCCCAGGCACAGTATGGCCGAGGGCTGCAGGCCTGTGCTATGGCCAAACTACACTTACCACAGGCAGGGAGTAATTGGGGAGAGCAGCAAAGAGAAGCACCGAGTTTCACATGAGATGCCATTTCCTCAGACACCGAAGCACACAGCATCATCTATACAGTCCCTAGCAAAATAAGCAGCAGGTAGGAGGGGAAATAGAGCGGTTCGATGAAACAGAATAAACATAGGTAAGCACCAACATGTTCAGTGTGCTAAATGCATTTCCACTGAAGTTATAACTGAGAGTGCCCCCGATAACACAACTACATCTGTAACGTTACACTCCGTATCCACTTCATAAAACATTTAAAAACTTGTTTTTTGCCTCGGCCCGCCTACACAAAACAAGGAAGAAATCATCAGGAACTCCCTAAGAAAAATCAGCCTTCAAGTGGCAACGTACGCTCACTGAGTAACACTTATTTCTGCAAAACTACTGTTCTTTATACATTTTGCATCTGAAAGCTGCAAGTCTCACACGCGCGCACACAAAAGACAGACAGACTGCTGCTGTGGACAAAATGGTGCCATTTAATACAAAAATCTGGTTTATGCACAGACTGGCTGTAGTGCATGCTGGTCCGAAGCAGAGTGGGATGCAGCCAGTTATATCGAACAGTTGTGCCCTCAGCAACAAACGGTGCATTCATAAAGCTGGGAAAGCCTCTGTCTAGGGGCTCTAAGCACTGCAAAGGAAACAATCGGTTGCTGACATTTTCTGAGGGAGGGGATGGTGAAAAGAGGTTGAGGGGGAGCAGTATGATCTACAGGAAAGTTATGTGCTGAAGAAATATCAAAACACAGGGAATGAAACAAACTGCCACTGAGCTACCTTTGTACCCTGACTGCATTAGCTAGCATGTAACAAATGAGCAACACCACCTGAAAAAGACAAGCACTTGGAAAACACTTGGCCAGTCAAGAGTGCAGAAGAAAAGGAAGAAGAGAAACTCCAGCCTTCTTGTAGAACACTGGCCCATGAAGACGCGACAGACATCACGCAGGCTGCAGCACACAAAGCCGCATCTGACAGCTTCACACAAGTCTTTTACCCTCGCCTTTATTAGCTATGCCACCTCCACACTGGTAACGAAAAGCCAACATCTGGTGCTAGCTAAATGTCAGCACAGACAATCCCTTTAATAAAAATTTAAAGAGTCTGCATCCTAACGAGGAAGTCCCTCGTGCTTTGAATGTACGACCCTCCACCAGAGCTGCAAGGCTGAAGCAAGCTAGGCTCTTTGGCTGCAGAACTTTGTTGGGCCCCCTGCTACCTCAGCATGGGGATGCTGGCCCTGTGTGGCCCATCTGGAGGATTCACCTGGTCAACAATCCACACCCAGCTGTCTACCAACAAGCCACAGGATGGAGAAACCCCGCCAAAGTGGCGGCCCTGACCAGGCTCCTACAGGAACAGCAGGTCGTACGTCTTATGCTTCCCACTTCATAACGCTCCTGGCCTGAGGGCTGCCAGATGCAGGCTGTGGGTGTACTCCTGAAGTCCCAGAACGTCCCTTGTGCGCAGACATGGTCTGTGGGTGCCCAGGTTCTGCTGCAAAGTGGGACCGTGCCGTACTGCCTGCCCTCAACCCAGGAAGTGGGTACCAGGCATCCTCCAAACTGCAGTGCTGAGGTTAAATCCTCAGATACGTGAGACACACACAGAAGTGAACATAAAAGTCTTCCTAAATGGAAAAGTACAGCATATTAATAAACGCATACAACCTCCTCTACTGAGACTGAGTTCTACTGAGACTGGCCACTAAAAACCAACCCCAAAAATCACAGACTGTACCTGAAGTTCAGTGGGAAGGCCAGGGAGAGTTCCTCTCAGAGGAGAAATGAGCTGAGGCCTGCCTGCACACTGATCAAAAAGGAGAAATGTCTCATTAATCATTCTTGGCTGCCCCAAGGCTACAACAAGGCATCCATCGTGTTTTCTGCAAGCATTTGCATGGCACAGAGGTCTCTCGTGTCTTACAGGAAGACAAAAGTTTTGTAGTAAGCTGAGCCTGAACATGGTAGTTAAAGGGTAAAGGGATATCTTCTCCAGACAGGAAAGACCCAGTTAAAGGACAGACTGCAGAAAACTTGGGTAAGAGTTGACAGAGTCCCTATATGATAATATCAAAGGACTTTCTACACCACAGATTTCAGAGAACGCACTGAAGACTTTGCGAGGGCATCTAGAAAAGGACATACGTAATTCTTCCTGCCCACTGCGTACCTGACCATTCTTTGAGATCCTTCCATGAAACAGGACTGCGGCACTGACAATATATGTGTTTTTCCACAGAACTTCTTTTTTTTTTCTAAAAACAGGATGAGTGGTTCATCAAGAGCGAGCCCTTCCTGTGCCTCTATGATACGAGGCAGACAAAACCCATGAGTCTGTTGGAAACGAGGAACAAAAGCCGGGAGCACACCCAGCCAGTTATGGCAGGGAAAACTGAGCAGGCTTTCCACAGGGTATATCAAGGCAAGAGATGAATGGTAATGCTTTGGTTTACCAACCGAGAATTGTAAATAATTGCTATTGCAATAAACACTGCACTGTATTTGCATAAATAATCTCAAAAAAAAACCAACAACAAAAACCTGCATGAAAAGCCACTTTGTTAGTGCTTCTTATCAGTTGAGGACCTACAGCAGCTACATAACTGCTGAAGTCTTTGCAGAGGCATTAAAACAATCTAAAAACCGTCTTTCCTGCTTTATTCCTTGGAAAGTTTCCAGATAAGGCCAAAGTTGACACACACATTCCCATTAAACTTGCCCTTAGTACTAAATCAATATATTTTAGAATTCAAATTCATAGAATCATAGAAACGTTGAGGGTGGAAAAGTTCACTAAGCTCATCTAGTCCAACCATTAACCCATCCCCACCATGCCCACTAACCATGTCTCTGAGTGCCATATCCACATGTTTCTTGAACACCTCCAGTGACGGTGATTCAACCACCCCCTGGGCAGCCTGTGCCACTGCCTCACCACTCTTTCTTTTTCCTAGCATCCAACTTGAACCACTCCTGGCATAATGGATGGCTATTACCTCGCATCCTATTACTGTGACCTAGGAAAAGAGGCTGACATCCACCTCACTACAATCAGTCACCTTTCAGGGAGCTGTAGAGAGTGATAAGGTTTCCCCTGAGCCTCCTCTTCTCCAGACTGAACAATCCAAGCGCTCTCAGCCGCTCCCCCATAAGACTTGTGTTCCAGATCCCTCACAGCTTCATTGCCCTTCTCTGGACACACTCTAGGGCCCCAATGTCTTTCTTGTAGTGGGAGGCCCAAAAATCAAACACAATACTTGAAACGCTGATTACAGGGTGATGATCACCTCGCACATACGATTCAGTTTCTCTTCAGACTTACACAAAAGCTGATAATACCATACATGACCTGCTTATTAAGAAAGGAAGGGAGATTTTTTTGTGTTATTTGGAGTGGGGGGGAGAAATCACTGGGACAGCTATGGAAGAACATTAATAGAACTAAAAAGAAAACCACACACCGGCCTCCTGAAAAACTGTAATGCTCTTTTAAGGGAATTTTGTGAACAAGAGATGAACAAAGAATTGCTCGAATTCAGAAAAAATGCCTTCAAATCTGAACACCGAGTCACACGATACGAGTGTCCACACCACCTTACAGAAGAAAAACAAAAAGGAAAATCCTGCCTTAAATGTGTTGCTTTTAGCTGCTGTTTACTTTGTAGTGGTTTGCTGAAATCCCACAAATATTTAAGACCAAAACCACAGTCTGTATTTTATATTTAGATGAATGAGAGTCACTTCGATGAGGCTGCGATCGCAAGCCTTCACCCACAGCTCTTCTCCCCCCACCACTCCTAGCAGGGAGCCACTGCCAGAGGAAGGACATGAGCCACAAGCAATGTGGCACCAATGGTCTCCATCCACCAGCCTGCCACCCTGCACCTCCTGTCACAAGGCACTGCTAATATCCACAGTTAAAATTAAAAGAAACCAACAGCTACCGATTCCCCTTTTGCCTTTCTTTGCTCTCTCAGCTGATCCAAGTTACAGCGAAGAAGAAGGGATTTGCCTCTCGCACGATGCTTCAGGTAGCAACCCTGATTCAGATCAGCAGAACATTCAGGATAGAAAGGAGCCCGAAGCCCTCTAACCGGGTGTGCCGAAACACCACGAACCTCACACCCCCGCCCCACAAATGCTTAGCTGCTGAATGAGATCCTTCTCGTTTCCTGCACTGAATCATCTGTGTCACCACAAAGATGAGATTTTTAACCGTGCCTACAGACGTTTCTGATTTGAGGGGCACGCAGAAGAGGGTGTTTCTCAAACTACCGTCAGATCATTCACAGGCAGCTTGGATTTCTTTCGCGTTTGATGTGTCACTTGAGGAAATCTGTGTTTTTCCAACGAGTACAACCTCTCGACGATTTTATCTTCTAGGAAACACGCAGGTGAACCCTGCCGCTTCTTTCTTTCACAGAACGTTATTTGACTGGAGTTAGGAGGGGACAGGATACGTTGATTTGCACAATTAAAAATAACTTCAGAATTTGCCAACAGGTCAAGGGAAGTTTTTCTCTTCCTCTGCACTGCTCCGCTGAGGCCTTATCTGAAGTAGTGGGTCCACATCTGGGCTCCTCAGTTCCAGAAAGACAGGGAATTTCTAGAGAGAGTCCAGCGGAGGGCTACCAAGATGGGGCCTGGAGCATCTTCCTTAGGAGAAAAGGCTGAGAGACCCGGGGCTGTTCAGCCTGGAGAAGACTGAGGGGGGGATCATATCAATGCTTATAAATACCTGAAAGATAGAAGATGAATGGATGGGGC
Organism: Excalfactoria chinensis; assembly: GCF_039878825.1. Taxonomy (NCBI): domain Eukaryota; kingdom Metazoa; phylum Chordata; class Aves; order Galliformes; family Phasianidae; genus Excalfactoria; species Excalfactoria chinensis. Next base: position 80,376,218 of record NC_092826.1, on the reverse strand, counting down.
CAGGCTCTCATTTCAGTGACACAATAAGGGGCAATGGGCACAAACTGGAACACAGGAAGTTCCATCTGAACTTAAAACAAACAAACAAACAAACAAAATCCAACCTCTTTAAGGGTGACAGAGCACTGGAACAGGCTGTCCAGAGAGGCTGTAGAGTCCCCTCCTCTGGAGATGCTCAAGATCCACCCAGACACCTACCTATGCAATGTACTGCAAGGAACCTGCCTTTAAGCAGGAGGGTTGGACTTGTTGATCCCCCAACGTCCCTTCCAACCCCTACAGCTCTTGATTCTGTGATCAGATGCTTCAACCAAGCTCACTGAGGTAGGTCACGTGTTCTTTTCAAAACTTTCACATCTCCACTTCAAATCACTTAATTAACTTCAGTTTTCCCCATTTTCATCACTAAGCTGATCAACTATTTTTTCATCACTACAGCAAAAATCACTTTGCAACAAAATTAGCAGCGCTGCACCCCTCAGAAGCAATAACAAAACATCCAAGCCACCCATGAGGAAGAAAGGTGAGGCAAATTGCTAAACCACACAGTTTCTTAGCCAACTCCTCTAATCAGGATGGCTTTGTGTCACTGCTTCACGCAGGCAGAGAGGGGAGGAAATCACAACCTCCTGCTGCCTGTGAGCACTGCTGAAGTCAGTGCAAGCTTTGTGGATGCTGGGCAGGAGCAGGTCTATATAAGGATATGACAGTGATAGCAGAGATCATACTTTGCTCGGGACTGGTCCAGGGCATAAAGAGTTCATGTTGCCCTGAATATGAGCATGAGGAAAGTTGACAACCTGAGTATCCCACTAGAGTAGAGAAATACTGATGATGCGCATCCTCTTCACAGAACACCCAGCTGCCTTCACTCAGACAGAAGTCGAAGGGCAAGAACCAGGTTTCTCACACAGACCTACTTTTTCCACCGAGTATCGTCAACCTTCTCCACCATGTACTTTAATGAAGGAAAAATCTACCATCCTTTTGACCTTGGACTTGTTCATTTTCTCTGTCCCTCTCAGTACATGCTCTTTGCTAACCATTCAGCATGCTGTGAGCCCTGATAAAAGTGGTTAATGTTTACTGAAACCTGTGTATGAACTGTACAAAACCTGATGGGGAGGAAGGCAAAGTTCTGCTAGCAGCATCCGTGACCAATTAAAAAAAGTTGCTGTTTTTTCTCCCCAACTTACCCTCCCCTATACTAAGCAGATATATCAGTAGATCAGCAGGCAGCACAGGGAGAACACACTAAAATGCTTCTAATCCATCCACCTAGATGTTCAAAAGCGAGGCGCTACTCTGAGAATCGTATAGGTAGAATGATGGAATGCAAGACTGCACAAAAGCAGCAACAGAACTGACTGCTGGGAGTTTCTCTCCGGGGATGTGTATTTTACTGCCAAATAATCATTTTCCAAAACAATCTGAAAATCCACAAGTCTAGCAGAACTGCTAGTATTCCCTTCCAGCTTTCCTTTCAGGAAGCAGATATATCTCCACTTGAGCAACATCTTTAATATATCCTCTGACTTAAGTAATTGAAAAAGCAGAATATTCCTACTGTAAACCGAAATGAAAACTAACATCTGTCCAATATGTTTGAAAGGTCCTATGTTCGCTGGCATCCTTATTATTAAGTGTTTCAATGGCTGTATCTGTGTACTATGTATGGGTTATGTTTTGTAATATAAACCAAATGCATGCATCTCCGCTTCTTAGATAACTGACATTATCTTTGCCTTTTTTTCTAATAAACAGGCCAGAGATCAATACCAATCTGCTCTTTCCTCCTTCCCACCATCTCTAGTGACAGTGGGATGCTCTCAGGTGTTTAAAGCCATTTTAATTTTGTACTAGAGGGCAGCAACAGAGCCACAGTCACCTTGGAAACAAACATCACCCTCTGTTTGCAGAACAAACAATGGTACCTTTTCAGCCAGTATGAGGCAGGCAGGGCAAGGGGCAGCCAAGCAATTCTGGGGCTTACAGGAGCGTTAACATATTGCATTCATTCACTGCGTCAAAAAATAGTTCAGCACGAGAAGCAAGTCTTTCTCAAAGTGGGAGCCTTTGGCTGAAAACCCAGACAAGCGCATGAGGCTAAGGAGGTCAAACACATCTCCCATGTCAGCAGTGAGGACTTTCCTCCATTTCTGTTTTCACTTGCCCTTCTGTTCCCCTCTCTCATAAACACACAGAAGCTAGAAAAACTCACCTATTTCAACTGTTCTTAGCCAGAAGAAGTCTAGTGTACAGCTCTCAAGTAGCACCCACTGAAGTTTTCTCAGCGTGCCAAAATATTTTTGAGAACTATTTACCTGCACTTGTAGTGCTTTGTACCCGGAGCATCAAGAGCCGTTTCCAGAAGGGTCCCTTGTGAAGCCAGCGGGAATTGCGGTTGTTCAGCATTTCAGACCCTGTGTCTGAGTGCTCAAGCAGTCACACAGCCCTCATCTCAAAATCATTCCACCTTCATAGAACCAAGGACCACCTGACTGTTTAAAAACCAGACAACGCACAGCTGGCTTAACAGTAACCAGTGAGTGGTTTCCTATCTCCAGAAGACTTTTTTTTCCCCCGGTTTCAAAATAAAATCAAAACAAAACCAAGCCTTTCTACCTACTATAAGCAGGAAAAAGAGGTAGACGTTTAGGGGGTCCACATTTTATCAGCTGTAATACTCTTTCATCAAGTTCTTGCTCTTTTGGTCTGTCATAAGTGGAACATTTAAAAGAAGAAAGCCCAGCTGCCCTGGTCATCTGTAAGGCCGCTCAGCAAAGCATTTCAAGGTACAATGCAATCATGCTGCCATTTAACTTGTGCATAGAATAGCATTCAGGTGTGCTGTGAAGGAGTGCCAGGCACAACACACCCATGTAAGAACTGCACCAAGGTGATGAGAGCTGCACAAAGGCCAAAAAGAAAAAAAAAGCATCTCCTGGTTTAGATCCATAGATTTCAACATCGCAAATATGAACCTTTTCCTACGGCTTTGGGGAGGGAAAAAGAAACAAAAAAGGCAGACGATCTTAAATCATCTTAACTAGGCCATTAGAAAGACTGGAGCTGGTCCTGCTAACTTAAGCAAGCTTGTCCATGTGGGCAAGACGGGTTCGCTGAGGGCTACCTCCATGTCAGCTCAATTGAGTCAGATTAACACTTCTAAAAACCCACCTTAATGTTCATTAAGACGCAGGTTAACACAGTAGATGGTCTCACACAGCCACAAGCACAGCTTCAGACACGGCAGGCTGTACCTAAGGAGCATCAAGAGGGCTCCGTGTGTTTTTTTTTTACTGCGTTCAGCTAACTCAGCTGACCTCACGCAATTGAGACACACACCCTTTCTGCCTGTCAGGACAGCGGCCTTCTCTGTCTTTTGCTGCTGGGACAGGAGAAGTTAGGTAGGCGCAGAGGTGATTCACAATGCAACCCGTCCTTCACTTACTCCTGGTGGGGGGAGGAGGAGGAGGAGGAGGAGGAGAGGAAAGCACACAGGTGAAAAGCCACAGCTGCACCAAGGCTATTCCAGTTTTACAGCACCTGATTTATGGAAAACAAAACAAGAACAGAAAAACGGGATTTAAACACCAGCAACCTGCAGGAATCATTATAAATGCCTCCTGCTCTGCCCAAAGGCTAGCCTGGACTCCATCTGCCTTCAAGGCCAAGGAAGGAAACACTCCACTTGAACGGCAGCCAGGATTCACAGTCCACTTTCCAGCAGCTCACACGGGGGGGGCTGTCCCTGCGGCAGGACAGCAGGTAGCACCTCAGTGCAGTTTCAACACCTCTATTTGGGACTTCTGTGAGCACGGCAAGGGGGACAGAGGGGCTGCTCTGTTCCACAGTGCTGCCGCAGCACCTGGCAGCAGCACCCAGCACGCTGGGCTCCTTGTGCCATATGAGTTGTGTGCGCAGCTCAGCAGGCAGGGCTGGAAGGCCCTCCCGCACTTTATGACAGGCTGCACTCTGAGATGCTGTGACTGTTTCAACAAGCATGTTCCCTGTTGCTTGGGCACGGCTGTAAAAGCTTCCCAGCAAGGCTTGCAGCCAGGCCTCTGTCCCCTGCGCCACGGCAGGCAGGCAGGAGCAGCAATTGCTGCTGCTTGCTGCACGGCCGGCCCTTCCCTTCCCCTCCCTTCCCCCCGCACAGCCGCCCCCACCCTCCAGGAGCTATCGCAAATCCCCAGGCTGCTCCGACTGCCAGCTGACATAACTGTTTAGTCAGCAAGCAGGCAGAGCAGCGACCGGCCCCCTCCATCCTTCCCCTGCTCCTTCCCGTGGTACTTTCCATGCTGCCCGCCTGCAGAAACAATCTCTGTCCCTCCACAGCGAAGCATTCTGGAAAGTTGGTCTTGCTTCACCCGTAGTCCACAAATTTGGACTTTTCCTGTTGTCTCCACCTTGGTGCTGTATGTACCCACATCCAGCCCCACAGTGTAAGAACATCCAGCACGAGGGCTGCTGCCAGCACCACTTCCTCCATTTGCTGCAAGAACGTGGCCAGGCAGCCCTGCTCCGCACAAGGGAAGTGCAGCCTAACAGCCAGACCTCAGGCACCAACTGCTCATCCTTCTCCTCTCCCCAAGGTGACTTACAGACTTCATGGAGGTTGAGCAACCATCTTCAAAGCAGAGATATGCGATCCTGGCCAGCACAACAGCAGCACAGTCAGCCCCTACCTGCCTGCTCAGACTAAACAGTTGCAGGTGGATAGCTGTACCTCTACAAACCTAAAGGAGATCGTAGGACTGCTGGGTTCTGACTCCTCAGGCAAATTCCACCTACCTAACTGACTGCCTGTACAAGAAACGGCTCTCACCTGGACACCTTGAAGTGGGTCATCTCACCTCTCCTGTGCCATTCTGCTGGACACCCACATGCCCTGGAACACAAGTGTTCCCAGTGTCACGTCTCCTCTGTCAGCAGGGGAGGTTAAAGGCGTTATGATGCCATCCATAGTTTGTACAGAACCAGCTTAAACACTGCTGAAATGATATTACCTGCGCTGACATTCCTAAACCAAAACAACATTTGGCTTACACACAAGCCTATATCACTGATAAAGCGTTCAGCCTCCTCTTTCCTCCTCTCTTCCCCTGAAGAAATACACACATCCTCTTTTTCACGTTTCCTCCCAGCTGGGTATCAATGCAACTGACTATAATTCATCTGATAGAATAAACTGTAGAACAACTGAGAAAAGAGTTACTGACCTGTCTCAGTTTCTCGTGTTTTGAGTCTAAAGAATTACTGAAAGAAATAAACACCTCTGCAAATAGCCTCCAAATAATTAAGCGATGATGAAGACTGAAATCCCCTGGAGAAGAAAACCATTTTAAGTCCTGAACTCCTTAATTCACTCTTTCATGCTTCAGCGCTGAAACATCACATTCTACACCACGCTGCCTGCTGCCAAGAGATAGACAGCTGCAACACGCTGACACAAAAAGGAGGTGTCTTTTGGCTGGAGTTCTGGCTTTCTACGGGTCGTCCTGTTTTACGTGCTGCTCCCTGGAGAAGCTGGAACTTCAGAAATCTAAAAACAAATGGACTATTGGCACTGGCGACAGCCGCTGACGGAGCCTGTACCAAACGTGTATATGCCACAAAGCCCCTTCACAGTCCATCTTTGCTCGCAATATGGCAGCTTTCTTGGAAACATGCTGTTGCAGCATTTAGTTGGCCTTTAATATAAATGTACCCCTCACAAGAGAAGTTTGGGCTCTCTGTGCGTCCTCACTGTTAGTTCAGCTCCACGGGTACATCCTCTCTGCAGCGACTGATACTCTGCTCCCGATACTTGCTGCAAACTGACTTCCCCCACTAAAGACACTGCACCAACGTTGGCAAGGATGCGTGAGATTTGTACCAGCTCAGCCAGAACAAAACCTGGACCACAATCTGACATGATGAAACACGACTTCCTTACACAATATCAAGCGTAATTAAGAAAGATACTCTCTCTTAAGATGGAAATGACTCTGGTAGCAGAAAGAACAGCCGAAGACGATGCAGTTTACAGAAGCAACAGATTTTTTGCACAGCTAATGCAATAAAGAGCTTTGCATCAACGCATGGTACAGTGGGAAGAAGAGACCAGCTTCACAGCTGAAACTCTCAGGTCTATTTGTGCAAACAGCACGTCGTTTGGTGATTCCTGCACGGAGGGTAAGCACCTCCCAGAAGCTCTTCCTTTCTCCCCAGCTGCTCATTCCCATACTGGGAAAGCCTACAGTTTGCTTCCCTTTTAGCAACCAAAACAAAAGTTTGCAGGGCGTGACTGCTGTAAGACAGAAAAGAATGGAAGAGGACTGTCGACTCAGACCGTTTCCGTGATTTCATTCCCAGAGGAAAGCCCACAAACACTTGTATCAGCACCTCTGAAGAGGATGCAAGCTAAAGTACATGGGCAGGAACCAACAGCCAGAGGTGAGGAGATAAATTGTGGAAAACAAAAAACAGAAACCCCTCCTTAAGCTGGTTTTGCTGTAGATTATAAACTGCTTCTTCATGCTGTGATGTCAAACGCGCATTCGTGTTGCCAAGGAAATAATTCTGGGGTCACTACTTTGACACTAGTTTGTCACCAGCCTTTTAGTTATCCTGGCAAAGATGCACCAGAAAAGGGAAAGAGGGGAGGAAATGCCTAAATATCAAAAGAGTCCTAAGAAAAAGGCAGCTTCAAAGAGATAACAAACATCACGCGCAGATCTCTGCTGAGATTGCTCCCCTTGCATTGTTTGTAGTCACATACCTGGAAGAATACTTGCCTTGAAGTGGTGGTAAGGGGGAAGCCTTAAACACCAATGGTGTTAAATACAATCTTTGAAGGCAAGTACCACAATGTACCTGAAAGACAGGGCCAAGTGGGAAAAGAAAAGGGGCAAAAGAGGGGAAAGTGACTCTATTTAACATAAGCCTACCACTCTTTCAATACCTTACTGATATCACGGTACAAAGACGCCGATGAACTGATAACAACCATGGAGTGGATGCTCGCGCTTACCTTCAGTGAAGCTGGAAGCCACAATGAAGGTAAGAATACACTAATATTAAAAACAAAGCACCTAAAGGACCACGCAGTTCTTTCCACAGTGCAACTCCAAGACACTAAAGATTTAAGCCCCGCAAGAGAAACAGAGCAGATGCAGTTCCTATGCACCAAGACAGATAAAACAGACACAGCTAATGATCCCCCACCCATGGAGCAGAGCCTGGATTAGGCTCTGTGAGCAGGAATTAATCGACCCAGCAGCAGAGCTGCATGGATTCCAGGATCCATCCCAGTAAGCAACGCTTTCTGGTTCATCCGAGGTTGATTTGGGAACCCAGCAAAGATAAACTGGCAAAAAGAGATTCTCCTTGGTCCTTCCACTTATCCTCCTGCCCCTTGCTTTGTTAGAAGATGTAGGCATTTCAATGCTTTGAGCACTGTGTTCAAGAAACATGCAGATGTGGCACTGAGGGACATGGGTTAGAGGACATGGTGGTGAAGGGTTGATGGTTGGATTAGATGATCTTAGTGGTCTTTTCCAACCTTAACGATTCTAGGATTGCAAGAAAACAATTATAATCAAAGCAACACAGACGCGCTCTCCTGTTCAAACATATACAATGCAAAACCATGACACCTTCACATTACATTTTAGATTTTCCTGCTTTAACACCCAAGAGTAGAGAGGTCCTTGCAAAGTACATGCCACGCTAGAGCTACATTTCTCAGTCCCTATGCAAGCCTTTGGATACTATATTTAAATGCAGGATAGTAAATGCATACATCACCAGCAGAGCACTACAAGATGAGCTTCAGATTCAACAGTCAGAGCTACAAACACAGCTTGACAGTTTAAAAGGACAGCCTTAACCTCCTCTCTCTGAACAGATATGCTAGCTACTTCCAAACACAACATAAATCACGGGGCCCACAGAGCACTGGACTAAGTGCTCAACAGCTTGTTAGAATGGTTTTATACACAGCGACGCTGAAAGATTATCATTATAAAGCAGCAATACATGATGAATAGGGTTTCTCACAAGATTGCTATATTTCATAAATCTTGAGATGCTTAATAGAGGGAATATGTAACCTAGACAAATTTCGTTTCTGGCTGTAAGATGCTTTCTTTACTAAAGGGTTTGAAATCACCATCGTCACCGTTCGAATTACCTGCAATGAAGTTCCCAGTTCTAGCAAGCTGGAATAAAGTTTTGTCCACAAACTAAACACAAATCAAGGAGCACGCATAATTTGGGATACAGGTTAAGTAAGGTAGGGCTTTAAAAGCCGTGGTTCCCTTTCAGGCTGTGTCAGTACTGAAGAATGTGCAACACTTTACACAGAGAAAAGGGTTAGCATGACCTGATCTCAACCTCTCCTTTTTTTACCTTCTACTTCAGAAGTGGCTGCATTTCAGTAGTACCGATTTGCAACGTGCCCTGGGAGCAATCTAACGTAAGTAAACACCAGCAGCATGGTTAGTGTTGAAGCAAAATTCTTCTGGTTGCAAGAAGGTAAAATTGTCAGGTTCAGCAACAGGCAGCAATCCTACAGGTGGACAAGTAGGTTAGGAGATCATCAAAAGAAGAGGACAGGAGTATAACAGAGTTACAGCCATAAGCAATTCACTTCAAGGAGCACAAAGCAATTCCTCTGACAGCTGCTGAGACCATACAGATGGATGAATCCCAGCTACCACCCTGGGAAAGCAGTACAGCATCTAGACAAGGAAAGCAGGCTAACTTTTGGTGGCAGTACCACTTGGTTTGGGCAGAGCTCAAAGAAATACCCCCACAGCTGGCAAGGACTGATGCCCCTGTCTCTGAATGGATTCCACTCCCTAAACTTTCAGATGTGCAGTGTACGCTTCAGGCTGCCATCTGTAGGAGTAAAAAGATATTTAGTGGAGGGATGCAGGGACACCACTCCTAGAAACCAGGAGCGTACGTGGGGAGGACGGCAGAGAGCAAAGCGTGCTCTAAACAAGCAGCTCTCAAGTTATCGGGATGAATGCAGCTGAGCCAGACCTTCACACACCCTCAGCAGTCAGCATCTCCTGTCTGTCATGTGCCAGAACTGAGAAAGTTCCCCCCCAAAAAAGAAACTGCTGAAGAAAAGAATCCTGGCCAGCACCTGTAAATCTTTAAGCCTGTCCAAGTATATGTCTTACAGAAATAAACATGTAGGCAAATAAAGTACGTTTGGCATGTGTCTGTGATAGATGCTAACAAGGCAAACCATAGCTTTCACAGGTGAACAGCGTAATCAAGAGCATGGAACAGCTTCTGCATAATCACTGACACTCAGATGGAGACTCCAGCATGAGAGGAAGGCCACTGAGGTGATGCAACAGAGATCCACGCAGTCCTGAAAGGCATGGAGAAGGTCAGCAGTGATGCATTACTTATTATTTCCTACAGCCACAAATGGTATCAAGTGGAAGATATCCAATGGCGGGTTTAGAAAGCTGGGTTTTTACCTCTTCTCCAACAAAGCACGCAGCTGAAGTGCAAAGCTCACCTCAACATGCCAACTGTCTGTGCAGGTTCAAAAAGCCAAGCTCAGGAAAAAGAATTCTTGAACCCAAATACCGAACTGCTCTAAAAATTCACTGGCTCAAGATTCCAGAAGCCGTGCCTGGAAGACTACACCAGGAAAGCACCAACAACAGGTATCCCTTTGCCACGCTCTATCCTGATAGATCCACATCATCCTGAGCTAGAAGGGATTCTGGCCTGCCTTGTTATTAGACACAAACAGGATTCCCTTCAGTATTCAGTTTCGCAGGTGAACGCAGCCTGACTTACTCCACAGGACTGAAAAACCTTCAGCCAAAGATCCAGAGGCATTTCTTCCAGCAGCAGCACCAGCTCCAAGAGGCATTCCCTGCTCTGACCCCAAGTTTCAGTGGAGGAGGAGGTACCAGGAACTGCTAATTCCAGGACAGGGCAGAGCTGGCGAAACATCGCTGGAACCGCAGCTTCAGCATGGTTCAGGTCAGGACGAATTCAGAGGTTACCACACGACAGCTGTCTTCCCTGTCTGATGGCCAGAGATTACCATGCTTGCAGCAGGGACATGTCCAACACCAGAGATGCCCATAACTGAAGTTCAACTCAACTGAATTTAAGCACGGTGAACTCTGAAATGCAGCACACAGGAGGAACAAGACACGCTCACCCTTCCGCCTTCTCATCTACGCTAACCAAGCCCTTCACCTGGGGCCAGAGCAAGCAGCAGGATGAGAAACCTCCAGAAACACTGAGGTCATTTCTATAGCAAACATTTGCCTAAGGCCCTCACCTAGGCAGCGAGCTCAGGCGCTCTTATTTTCCAGAACTCATGTGAAGGCTTTTGGGCACGGATAGCAGTGAGAGACACATCTACAGACCACCTCCATCAGAAGAGCCCAGCACAAAGCCAAGCCTCTTGCTGGCATGGCCGCAGGCCATATTAACTTGTCGCCTTCAATATGCACCCAGCAGAGTTCAGGTCATGGATTTGTTGGAAGTTCATCGCTTATTCAAGCTTTTGTGCGAGGGGTCATTGCTGTCAAACCGTCTGCTTTCACAAGCACAAAAGCTCATGTTAAAATGTAAATACTTACAGGTGTTCCACCAGGCACTCAAGATGAAAGACAGAGCAAATATATTAGCCCTAGCTGTATTTTACCACGCTGTAGTACTTGAAAGTCATCTGCTTCTGAACCAGGGGTTTTATGTGGGTTCATCTGCCTAGACAGGAAGCGTGATCTAATGGTGAAGACACAGCATTGGATACAGAGCATTTGGGTTCTTTTGCTGACTCTGTTACTGTCTCTGTCACCTTCATTAAACATGTTTTTCATGCCATTGTCTGGATTGAAAAGAACACAAGCAGATGCTTATTCTGTCTCATACAACTGCTGTGACCCTGTGTCATTTCTGCTAATTACTACAAGAATACCCAAATGACATAGGAAATGTTAATCCAACTTGTAAGTTAACCTGAGTTAACAAAGAGCATCGGCCATATAAAAGAGCACAAAGTCCTTCCCAAATGCCTGTGCCTGTGCTGTTTGTTTTTCAAGACAGACTCTCTGCAACTTATTATTATTTCAGTCTTGATGGAGACAGTGTTTTGCACATTCAGCTTTCCAACAAGCCTGGATAGGCTGGCTTACCCCTGTCACCTGTATTGGTGCACTGTATGGCCCTTGAAAGCCATTCAGATACAACTTCTGCGCAGGGGTGACACTACAATTCGAACAGCAACATTGAGCTGGCACAGCCCTACTGGGAAAATCAACTCCCCAACTGTGGGAAGAAGCAAAGCCAATGGAGGCAGCAATCACCACGTCACCCTGGAATCCAGTTTCATGTCCAGTCCAACCATGTTTTGCGATTGAGCAGCACAGTACTGGAAAAGCTGGTATCTTCCTCCTTCAGCATTTCAGGCCACATGTTGTGACTTTGGGAAGCTGCACGAACACTAAATCAGGAGTCTGATTTAGTAAATCTACGGCCTGACAGCAACTTGCATTCACTTCATTATCAGGAAATTTTGCACTGTGAATCCCACATCAGAGAGGCCAGAGAGCCCCACAGCCCTCACTCACAGAGCCTTTCACCATCAGGGACTCTTGCTATGAACACACAAGGAAAGGCAGCTTCAATAAACCACAGCAGTGGTGCGGGTGTCATCTCTGCAACAGCACAGGGGAGCGGAAGGGAGCTGCCAACAACAACATGATTGATGTGCACTCCCCTCCCCTGCTCAAGTAATGGCAGGAGGGAAAGGGAGCGCACACAGGACTGCAACCTGCTGTATCTCATTCAGCATCCCGAGGCAAACCAGATACTTCTCAAACACAGTATGATGTATGAAAGTACGATCTGCCACAGTACAGCAACTTCTCAGAGACAACACGGGACAAGAGAGAAGGGAATGGTACTGACGGATTTATCCAACGGCACCCAACTGTTCCCAGTCCTATTTCTCTCAGAAGAAAAGAGCAAGCAAACTGACACATTGCAGACACTCACAAACCTTACAGTGTTTCTCCTTCCTGCTCCTTGCTTTTGGTAACTCGCTCTACTTCAACGCATTTCTCCTAACTCTCACTCACTCATGCAAAACGTTCCCATCCCTACAGAAAGGTCTGTTTCAGAGAGCAAAAAAAAAAACACACAACCAACCCAACATAAAAGCAGTAATGTTTTTTACGCCCTGCCTTCTCCTCTTACTGCAGCTCCCAGCTGTGCCCCCCGGCCCCCCGCATGCGGTGCGGGCTTTAAGGAGCGCTGGTTCTGCTGACATCAGTGAGGCTCCGGGGGCCATCCCGGCAGCTGCTGTTGCTCCTGTTGGTGGCGGTGAGCCAAGGCGCTGCTGTGCCGTTTGGTGATGTTCCCTCCTGCTGGCTGCCCCCCCCCCCCCTCCCACCCACACGTCTGCAGGGCTGGGTGAGGTGGTCACAGGCAACCTCTCTGAGGAGACCTAAGCGGGGGAAAAAAAAAGAGCACCTTTCATTTCCAGACTCTGGTCTAAAAGCAGTCGGTGACGTCTGACAGCCGCACCATAAGGTGAAGGAATAGCAGTTCTCCTTACCGGATGGCCAAGGTCCACACTGCCCTTAGGACTTTGCCACGTAAAGGAGAGAAATGCACGCTCTTTCTCTTCCTACTCTTCCCAGAGTCCCGCTCCGTACAGCTGTTGCCCTGTCTTAAACCAGACCCCATCCTCAGAGGCAGCTGTTCCCCAGCCAAATGCTGACAGCAGAGCAGCAGAGCTCGCCCAAGAGCGCGACGTGTGTGCAAAGCCATCTTCCAGCAGCAGCAGAGGGGCCACGCTGCAGCCCTTCCCCTTCACTCTGCCTCTCCCTTGTGAAGGCAGAGTGGGCTGTGCCAGGGCACCCTTTGGCCCAGCTGACCCCACAGGCACAAGATTTCTGCAGCCAACGATCCCAGCAGCGGGGAGCATCCCCACACTGAGCCGCAGCCAGATTCGGAGAGAAGAAAGGTGGCAGCCAACTTCACGCACGCCTTCAGAGCCTGCAGCTCAGACCCCATGTCAAGATTAGGAAAGTATGCACACACAGAGAACACATGAGCTGCCCGAGCGTTCGGCTTTAACTCTTGCAGGCACTGCCCGTGGATGGAGCTGGAGCTCAGCTCAGAGCCACTGCTGTCACCACATCTCATCCAAGCCGGCCCCTCTCAGGCCACAAGAGCAGCCGCACAGCCTCGAGCTGAGCAGTGCCTTCTCAAGTAGGTCAGAAACTGAAGCCAGCGAGACGCGCTCGGAGCTGCAGCTCACATGGGTTAAAGATTCTGGCTTGTGTCATGAATACTTTTTCTGCAAGTTAAACACAGGCCCCAGTCCTGAAACACTTCCCTTCGCTTCACCCATGCCAGTATTTTGACTTAAATGGAACAACCTCCTTAAGTAGAATTATATCTATGTTTGAAGTGTCTGCAGGATCAGCGCTTGGCATGATCCACGCTTGCCTCCGACGTACACGCACACCAGCACATTTTAAACATACCTGAAGAGCCACTAGGCTGAGCTGTGCTACGATGGAGGGGAAAAAAAAGAAAGATGGTAAGTCCCTCCACAGCAAATGTTCCGTGTTTGTGTGTGGTAGGGTGGTTCCTTGGGACAGGAGAAGTAGGGATGTCTAAAGGCTACGGCTGGAAGCAAGAGGAGGGACCCCGACCCTTGGTTTGGCTGGGCAAAGCTGAACCTCAAAGCTGAGCACACACGTACACCATCAGCTCCAGAAACAATTCTAGGTGTCACTTATGATTATTATTGTTTTTAAGTTATTATTCCTTAGAAGAGGTACAATTTAGTGCAGCAATGTCAGCAGTCCTAAACTGCAAAGAAACCTCCTTTAGCCAAGAAACCGAATCATCACCTTACTCTCCCGTAGCCTGAACAAACACAGCAGATATCAGCACGAGTTCCTCTGGAACAAACCAGTCAAATTCATTCAAATCTTCATGAAGAGCAGCAGGGCAAAACCCATTCCTGTTTCCAGAGCTTATTACAGTAACATGACTAAACATGCTCAGCAGCCCAATGTGATAGGATGCATCCATTTGCTGATGCCAGACGAAGATGCATGTCTCTTACACATGGCACCCGCTCTCAGAGGCTGCTTTTCAAAAGATGTTTTGAAAAGCGACCTGCTGCGTACATTCTTAACAAGTCATAGTATCACCGGCTGTGCGAGTGTTTGACCTCTACTTGCTATGTGCTGCGGACAAAAATCTGACATCAGCTTATTCCAACCTTAGCAACACCAAAGCGCTCCGACAAAGCTGACAGCAACAGGCTACTGCAACGCACCCACATCGCCCAGACGGGACCCCCGACGTGCTGAGAATGCAACTGGTTTAGTACGTGAGCCACATGTTTTAAATTTGGGTTGGTTTAATCCCGGTAAGTAACCTGATTAAAATGGGAGTCTTCTCTGGAGGTCTAATTTCTAGCTGTTTCCATTACTCCATATGCTTTCATGTTGTATAAACATAACAAATGATACATACATCACTGTTGGGGTGACTTAAGAATCCAGTTTAAAGCTACGATGCAAGTCACTCGAGGCAGGAGAATTAGATTACATTCTGAATGGCAAGAGCCAGCAACCGCACTTCATTTCACTCCTGGGAACATGATGTATCAAGGGGGTGATTCCTTTCTATTCCCAGTTTCTTCTAATTTCTGCCTTTCAGAATAGTAACACTTGCCATTTCTACATACAGGCCTATAGGTAAAATGAAAGAGAAGGACACGGTCTGATCGCGATGCCTTAAGACTGGTATTAAACTGCAGAGCATTTCTGCTTCTAAATCAAGCAACACACCACCTCCTGAATATAAACTTGTACTACTACCCAGGAAACAATCCTGACTCTTTGTCCCTCACGTGCAGTCCAGGCGTTTATGATGAGAATGTTCTGAATTCTGCCTTGCAACCAAAGCTCTCCGTCAAATAGGCAGACACCTCAGCAGCAGCGCAGGTTTCCCAGCATGCCTCAACCTTGATATCTGGAAAGCCTCCGCTACGGCGTAAGAGGATAGTTATAATTAAACATTTATACTGAGGTAGTGCTGAGCGGGTCAGTTCCACAGTGTGTTAGGTGGCTTTTCAAAACTCGGTAATTGAATGCTGATCCCTGCCCCGAAGAGTTTATAGTGTAGGAAATCAAAGCGTAACACTTGGCATCTGTATACTGGGAATTAAACAAAGACCACCACCCGCTCACTTTGAGGGTCTCTGGACTACGCGCCTCCTATAAACATCCATTACCAGAAATAGTGGAAATTTTTAAATCAGCACCCTGGACTTTCCTACTACGCATCTGTGCTACTGAGTTGTGTCTGAATTACTCACCGGGACAGCAAACACAGCGTGCAGTTTGTACAGTGTGCTGACATCTTCTTGCCCAATGTAAATCATTTTTGGCCCAAATACCTTTTAGCGATCATTCGGAAAAGAAAGCCAGTGAGCACACAAACAGAAGCGCTTACTGCATGCAAGTCACACGACTGAGGCACTGCTGGCAAGAAGGGCTGCCAATGCGCCCAGTCACAAGCCAGGCATCAGCAGCTCCTCCTGCACAGGGTCACTTCAGGCTCCCAGCCGACCCCAGGCAGGCACCAGCACACGTTGGCTATTGGACCAACTGCAGCCACAGGCAAGCCCGTGGCATTCCCAATCTATTGACCCACATCTTTTCCTATGGAGCTCGAGAGTTACGCAAGGGCGTAAATAAAAACTCTGCCCCCAAACACGCAGGGGCAATCTGCCCCATGTCCATCCTCAGGGAAAATTCTCCACACTCCCCTTTTCCTGGGGGGAAGGATTGGCCTGGGAAGGACAAGTCTCTTCCCTCTCATCAGAGAGAATGCATTCATGAAAGCTAAACCACAGCCTCTACGGTCAAGAGAAAGGATGCAGCAATGCCCATGCTGTATCAGTGATGTTCAAACCCAAGACAGAAGAGAGTTTCATCTAACGGGCTATTACAGCTCAAGGTCAGTTTGCTGTTTATCAAACCGAAGTCCTAAAGTAGATGCACTGATTTTATAAGTACACCTGTAGGAATTCTGAGCACCAGAAAAACACAAAGGCACTATCAGTGCTTCTGTTTTTTAAAGTTTCCTGGTATCTTTCGTGCTATGAATGCTCAGGAGCTTTCAGCTGTGTACGCCCCACATAAAACCTTCGAGACAGTGAAATCTGAAAGAATGCCGATTCAAACGAAGCCACGTTTTCCACCTCTACATGCTATTTACACATCTGGTTTATTAAACATGTCAATGCAGCCAGAATGAGACACGGCCTGTGTTCAGCTTGGCCCACTTGACAGTTCTGCCAACACCTCAACTTTCATTTGCTGACTATAGAGTATTGAAGATGAGAACCCTTACCACTTACTCCAATCTTTTTTCTTTTTTTTTGCCTTAGGAACTATGGAAAATCCTCAGTCAGCTTACACGTTCCAGGAGCTTTCAAAGAAGAGACTGAGAATGGCTTGAGTTGTCTTTAATAGGCGTGCTGAGCTCATGGAATCCACCAGTTTCTTCCTGCAGAGTTCACAATGGGCATGGCTTGTTCCCAGGGTAACTGGCATCCATGGGGAGGTACAGGTCACCTCACCCGCCCCCAGGAAGTGGGGACAGACAAGATTTCTCCCACGAAACGCAGGTAACGTTGATACAGAAATAACAACTTCTTCACGACTTAAAGAAGAGCACAGTTCCCATCAATAACCTACATTTACAGCAGGGAAGGAGCATGGTGATACAGCTCTCAGCCATGTCACAACACGGCAGTAAGGCTCCTGCCAATTCAAGCACTGTTAAGAGACCTTCCCAAGCAGAAAAGCCACCTATCTGCTGTGAAAGCTGGATGTTGATCCAAGACCTGTTCCACAAGCTGCTCAGGACCACAGTTTTGAATCTTACTTGGAAACCGGTAAGTTGTACTGACACCTGGTTGGATCACCTGATAAGGAAGAAGAACCACTGACACCTGCAGCTGTTTGAAAAAGAAGCCAAAAGAAATACATCCTCCAAATCAACTAAATGCAAGGCGTAAGGTGTATCTTCATCGAGAAGCACTTGTCATTGCACTCACACTTCTTCCCCTGGAACGTACAGACAAACCTCATAAAGGGGAGCCTTAGTAACACAGCTATATCTCTCCCACTCTCTGGACCTGCAGTGTTTCACCTGCAAAGCAATCCTCCTCGCACAGCTTTCCTTCCTCCTGTCCAAAAGCAGCAGGACCTATAAACTGCAAGATACTTGCGTTGCACTACAAAGTTACTGATGAGAACATCAATGCAGGATATCTTCAGGTTTTTGGAGTTAAGGAGGGGGACAAAGCTGGCAAGGGCATGCACAAGATGCCACAGCCACCTGTTGTCCTCAATACACACACAACTGCATCACCATCAGAAAGAAACAATGCACACACAGAGGAAGAACAGCACACTGGTATTCACATCCTGGTGCTTCACATCTGCTGAGAGACAGTGAATTGAATTTGATGAAGAAAACACATTCTGTGCAGAAAACAAGGAACTTTAGCTAGGCTCTTTCCCCTGCCCAAAGCTGTAAGTGGTCCAAATTAAAAGCGATGTTGCTCCCTAAAGGAAATGAAACAAAGTACTGCTGCTTAATGTGCAAAACACAAAGCAGTTCTTCCTTGTCCAAGCAGCAGCAATAGCAGTGTGAAGGAGCACGACCTCAACACAGGAATGGAATTTATTGCTGTGATGCAAGTACTCCGAGCAGAACACTCCCAGGCACCGATACATCTGCACACTGACATCACCTGCTGTATGGAACGGGACTAACAGGGGCCCTCGCTCATACCAGCTAATTGCACACGATAAAAGAAAAGGCAGCCATGCTTTAATGTGAGCATTTTGTTCCTCTCATCTTGAGGGAGCAGGCATCTACCTATGTTAACAAAAAGGAGGTTTGTCAGCGGTTGACCATCCTGTTTTCAAAGGATGGATGATGCTGACAACCCACTCCTACAGCACCTACAAGCAAGTCCGCGCTGAATCAAGAAGGCATGTGCTATTGCACCTGTTAAAATCTCCACCAGCAGGTGACAACTGGAGAAGCCTTACGTCTATCAGGGACTGACACCTGTATTATGAACCACAAAACACATTAATTTTCAGAGGCAAATGAGCAAGTCACCCAGGCACACCAGCTCCGAAGACATCTCTGAGATGCTTTTTACTTACAAGTGCCTTAAAAGCCAGAATTTCATCTTTCCAAGCCAATAGCAATTGCACCGTCCGAGTCCTTCAGCCACAGAGCGAAAGCAGCTCACCCAGCACTTTCTGAGGGCTCTACACAAAGTAACATCCCCTGTGCAAACAGATGTTTATAGAGACTCCAGACCCCAAGACCAGGGGATGCCTTCTTCAAAGGCAAAGTCGTCCAACAAGATGCTAAGATTAAACATATGTGATTAAATAACTAAATAAATACAAAACGTTGTGGTTTTTTGCCGAGGAAGGTTTGATGCAGGAAAAGGATGGAATTTCAAAGTTGCATTCCAGCTGCAGCAAAGGAGATGGCGATCAAAGTGTTAAAGGCCCCTCTCCCTAATGGTCCTTGGAGTACCTGCTTCAATCCAGGAGCCTAACAACGCCCCTGGGGGACTCTGGCTGCTTTTCTTTTCCCTGCCTCTAGCATCTCTATGGATGGCCAGGGCTCCTCAGGTGAATCCTGCTGTTAAAACAGCTGCCTTTCTCTGCATCTTTAAAGAGGCATTCAGAGTCCCTTAGCATTACTTAGTTGAATCACTCTGAATAAACAGCCTCCACCCATCAACTCCTTCTTTTGTGTAAAGCACCTATTCAAAGGCAGCCACCTTTATTGATTGCTAGGCTGGCCAACCTGAAAGCAGAAATACCACTATTAAAAAAACAAGAAGTTAAAAAAAAGCACAACAGGATACAGCAGAGCACCTGCGCTCATTTCTAAAGGAAGCACAGGTCCAGGTGTTGCTCAGTTGCATCGGACAATTCATCTCTGCCTTCAGCAAGTATCTGTGAGCCCGGGATCCCACTGACTCTTCTCACTTTTGTCCAGGCCCTTTTCCTCGTTCTGACCATCTCCCACTGTTGCAAGAGAGCAGCACGAGACAAACCAGCCATCCAACACCAGTTCGCAGCCTACGCTCCAACTGGCAATTATTGGCACTTGTAACATTTCATCACAAAACATCAGCAGGAGCTCTGAGCAAGTTTTGTCACCTTGCTGGGAGTGAGACATGAAGGGGAAAGAGAATGGGATGCTCTGGTGCTGCTGCCCCAAGCTCACTGCTATGTCCTGGGCCCTCAGGGCTGTGATAGGGACAGCCGGAGGGGAGGGAAGGACTTGGGGTGGGAAAATGCCACAGCTGGCAGACATCAAAGATGAGCCACCAGAGCTCTTGCACTGAAAAGCAAAGAGGCAACGCTCCTGAAATTCCTGTTCAGAAGTACCCCAGAGCCAGACCAGCGCTTCCCACCCCAATCTCACCTATTTTCATTTGTAATAAAACACTGATAACCAAACCTGACCTGGCAAAGCTCTCCAAGCCCCAGGCCTTCCCAGCCCTGGTTCTGAACAACAGCTTGGCAGGTCAGATCTCCCACCTCTCGCAGCAAGCAACTTGCTATGTGTCATTTCAAAAGGCAACTCATGTCACCCCCAGAGTTTACTTTTGCTCCTCCACATCCTTCTCCCAAGAGTCGCAGGGTACCTGAGCACTACATCCGCGATGAAGCTGCACTTAGAGGAACGTGAAACAGCTCCCGGCTCCTTTTCAACGTGCCAAAAACTCTTGAAGAAAGCCTATTTTCAAAGCTGTAATCCCACACTTTGCTCGGATTCGGAAAGGAAGGAAAGGAAAAAAAGACATGGAGCAACAGGCTTTCCCACTGCCGCTGGGAGACCTGCATGCTGCCGTCCCCCTCCAAGGACAATTACCTCCAAGACAGAAAGCAGCAGGTCAGCGAGGCAGCCGGCTCACTCTGCTAGCACGGCCCAACAATGCGCTCGTTTTACAACAGCCTGCATTGCACTGCAAGCAGCAGGCATGATTTCACACGCTGCAAGAGTGTACACCTAAAACACACGTTTCCAAACCCAGGCATCATCCATCAAAAAGCTTTAAAAGGGGCTTTTCCTGCACACGCATGGAGTTGAGCCTAACAGGACTGACTTGTTTTCTGCCCGTTCCTGGGGAGCCTCTGCAGTCCCTGCAGGCTGCTATCCAACATGCATCAGATGCTCCCAGAGAAGTGAGCAGCAGATAACTCGGCAAGGACATTTGCAAAGGGCAGAGAGAGCCCAATCCCGGTCACATTTAGGCATACTGGAGGAGGGTGGAATTACTTCTGTGCTTAGATAACCTGACTGCTCGACGCAGTCCTCCAGAAAGCTTTCTTCACGCTTCTAAGTAATTTCTGTCCCATGTTTTACTACCAAAAATTTGTATTCGAGGTCAATCAAAAAAACAAACAAACACCAAAACAAAAGATTGCAACTTAAAAAGTGAATCCCTTACAAAAACGCTCAGGTTAATTTTAGCATCCTTCTGTTTAGCTGCTTAGCAACACTTATCCTATGACCTTCTAAGCACCACCTACTTTTACAAGGGATAATGAATATAACCAAAGGGGTTTATCTATATGTTTTTAATCTATACAATGCAAGTACACAAACAGGTTATACTTAAATAAGAAATCCTAATGAAAACAATCCAAGCTGTATTTCTGCCTAAGAAGAAACTTCTGTTGGCTGAAGCCAAGCTATTGTTACGGTTGCAGCGCAACTTCAATGCAGACGAAGCGATAACATCCTTAAGGACCGAGAGGAGCACGATGCACGGCGGTGCCTGTTTGCCTTGGGAAACACTGCGCTTGCCTTCGGTATCGAAGAAGATTATGGATATTACTCAAAGATCATTAAGACACTCGGCTTGCCCAGTTTTGAAACATCAAGCCTCTCCTGCACCCTCAAAATCACAACACGAAGGGCAGGGGGGCAGCGCGTGTTGCAAGGTATTAAGGACGGCTGCCGCACAACCTGCAGGAGCTGAGTCAGAGCTCCTGCTCCAACATCCGCACAGCCCAGCTCTGGGTGAGGGAAAACAAAAAGCCAGCAGACACCCTGCTACTTTCTGCCTTCAAACATTTATTTTTTAGGGCCACTACTTATCGAAAGCAATGGGAAATAGTGGCCGGGAAAACAGTCACTGGCAGACAAACAGTTTGACAACTACCAGCTTCCAACAAAGTAGGAAAGGAAAAGTTTGTGCTGTCCTCCGCACTGTACTTAGAGGATAGTGTGTTTCCAACCACTGCCCAGGGTGGGATGCCAGCAGCAGGAAGGTGGGGCAGCAAAGGGGCTGCATCCCACCAGCAGGTGAGGGCGGCCCTGGTCCTCGGGCTGATGGGATGATGGGCTCCTGCTGTTCCTGGATTTCTAAGGAACAAAAGGGCTTATTCTTCCCTGGGTGTACCTAACTCCAGTTAAGGCTAAGGGGCATTATGCAGGCGCACCAAGAGCAGACTGTATACCCCTAAATCTTCAAAGGGAAAATCAGAACCTAAAACAAATATGGCTGGCCTGACCCTGAGTCACCGCATCCCTCTCACTCACACTGACCCGGTGGAAAACAGGAACTGCGGTAACAAAACACAGGGCTCGTTTCAGGGCTCGTTTCAGCCCTCGATGCGAGAGCCTCAGCCACCCTAACAGCTGTGTGCTGCGCGCTGCAGGGTGACATGACGGCGTTAGTTAGCAACTGCTCCTCTTGTTAATAAGCAGATATTTTTTTTCTTCCCCCCCCCAAAGCAGAGCGCTGGAATGGCAGTGCACACCAACTGCGTGCTGCCCCAAACTCGGCCGTGGGACTCCATTCTCAACACCGAGCGTGGCGAGGTGCTTATCTACACCAGGCGAAAAGAAGGAGCTGGGATGGCACTGCTGTTCCCCACGTCGTCGTCGTCCTTTCCTCCCTTCCCCCCCCCCCCCCCCTCCCCGAATGCAGCTTGCCGCAGGCAGGATGCTGGCGGCTCGGGGCAGCAGCGGGGCATCAGCGGTTGGGCCTGGTGGTCTGAGGAGGGCTCTGCTCTCCCCGCCAGGGTGCAGCTGAGAGGTGGGACGAGGGAAAGTTTAGAAAAGAATCACAAGAAATGAGAAATGCTTAAGAACGAGAAAAGCAAAAAAGAAGCCGCGTGCGTGCAGAGGCGAGGCGGAGGGAGAAGCACAGGGAGAAGAAGCCAGAGGAAACTTATCTGCGACATGACAAAGTTCAATCCACCGCCCTCCCTCCTCTGCTCGCCGAAAAAAAAAAACCACCACCCGGTTGCAGCATCTCGCTGCCCGCGGCCCTACTCTGCCCGACAACAGCGCGGCCCCTCCTCGCCGGGGGTCGGCACGGGACCCCCCCCCCCGTGTCCCACAACGCGTGGCTCCGGGGACACCGTGGGAGGGCGGGAGGGGAGGTTGAAGCGGCGCTGCCCCAAAACTTTGTCTCGGGTTGGGCTGGATGAAGGGGATCCCCCCCCCCCCCCTCCTCCCTGCTCGGATGCGGCCCCGCTCCGCACAAAGACGGCGGAGGGAGGGGGGACACCCTCCCGTCTCAGCGTCCCTCTCCTCGGGAAGGGAAAGGACACGCACGTCCCCGCTGGGGGAGAGGGGGGAGGACGGAGGAAGAGGAGGAAAGGGGAAAAAAAGAAGAAGAAAAAAAAGAGCGAGAGGAGAGAGAAGGGCGGCAGGAGGAAGAAGGGGGGGGGGGGGCAGGGAAAGGGACGGAAAGTTGTTGGGGGGGGGATGCGGTACCTGCGGAGGGCCGCCTGCATCCCGGCCTCCTCGCTGCGGCCTCCGGGAGGGCCCCGGGGAGAAGTTAAAGGGCTGCGGGCCGGGGGCTGCCGGCGCCGGGCTACGAGAGGTGGCTTCCTCGCAGCCCCATCCCAATTGAGGCGCTGGCCGGTTAAAAATAAACTTTGCAGCGGGAGGGGGGGATGATCTGGCCGGATTCCTGAGCTCAGACGGTTTAATATGGATGAGCATCAGGTCCCGAAGGCAGAACGCCGCGGCCGGTGCCGCTGGTTGGTAGAAAGTCTGCAACAGGGAAGGGGGAAAGGAAAAAAAAAAGAAAGCAAAGCCAGGAGCCGCGGAGGGAGGAGAGGAGAGGGAGGAGCGGGGGAAGGGAAGAGGGAGGCTGCACGAACTCATCATCATCTCCACCGCTGGCAGCCAAACTTTTTTCCTCCCCCTTTTTTTTTTATATATTTAAAAGGAAACTTTTCCTTCCCCCCCCCCCTCGACAAGCGCTTCAAATCCGCACCGCCGCGAGTTGCTCGCTCCCCAACCTCACTCATCCACCCCCCCCCCACCAAGCACGCCCGAAGTAGTGGTGGTGGTGGTGGAGGTGGAGGGGGGGGATGAAAAGAAAAACCCCACTTTATTTTCCTCCTCTCTCCTGCTCTCTTCTCGTCTCCTCGCAGCGGGCGGGGAGCGCCGCGTTGCGCGCGGCCCGCGGTACTTACGGCGCACTTTGCTGGGGCTGGGCTGCTTGCGCCGCGACATGCCGCCGGGATGGGCGCCGGGGGCAGCGAGCCCGCCGGGGAGCCACGAACTTGTTCCGGAAAAAGGAATCAAAATGGCGTTTCTGGGGATGTGCAAAGTTCATCAACTCCGCTCTAACTTCCCGTCCTCCGCGCCTCCCCGCAGGGGAGCGATGGGCGCGCTTCGGGACCCCGCCGCGCCGCGCTGCGCGGCCGCCCCCGCCCCCCGGCCCGCCCCCGCGCTGCCCCGCGCGGCCCGATAAGGACCGCATCACGTGGCGGCCGGCTCCCTCCCGGGGACGCGCCGCCGTCGCCGCCTGGGGCGCGGAGCATCCCGGCCCGGCCCGCGGGGTGCCCCGGGCGGGGGGGAGCCGTTGCCACGCGGCTCTCGGCGGGGCCTCCCCGCAACGCGCCCGCGCGGCCCCGCACCTCGCCAGGTGACAGCCGCCGCCTGGCAGCTCCCGGGCACGGCCCGCTGCCTCCCGTCCCCTTTTTCTTAACTTTTTACCTCAGAAAACGCTCATCCCGCACGTTTTCGGGTCCCCGCGGGGGCCGGGAGTCTCTCGGAGGAAGCGAAACACGCTGAACAAAAAGCTCGCTCCAGGAACGCGGGGTCCAAATGTGGTGTGCGAGCAGGGGCTTTGCTAACACCGGGTTACAGAGTGCTCGCACGCAGCGGGGTGTGCTCCTCTCTGTCACTGGTACCGCAGTGTGAGCTGGAAGATTCAACAGGTGATGGAGGCAGGTTGTCACAGGGATCTGACTGGAAAGCCAGTCCGGAGCTGTGTGGTGAATACTTCAGTTTCATGCACTCACAGTGTGTGTAAACTCTCCATCCCGAGAGCTCGGTGGGGAAAAAAAAAAGAAAAAAAAAAAAAAAAGTCAAATAAAACTAGTTGAGAGGAGTGCCTCAATGAGGAGCTGGCTTTCTCTTCAAGGAAATGGTTATTTACGCTATTTCTAAGCTAATAAAGCCAGGCCTCTTAGCGCTGCTATTCAGGAGGTGGGACCTGAAGTCACTGGCTGGTGCTGAGGGAGCTCAGGCGTGGCCTGGGGGCACCCGGCTTGTGCCAGAGACCTGGTAGCCTAGCTTAGTCTGCAAGGGGATTCACATGGAGAGGGATTCACATGGAAAGGGAGAGGCATCCCAGGTGCCAGCTCTTTTGCCTGCGAGGCATCGGAGTTAAGTTTGTCTTAACTCTGCCCATCCCGCATAAAGGCACGCATGTCAGGCATACACAAAGCCCACACCAGAGACATGATCTGTGCTTTGTGCCAGGGATAACCATCCTCCCTTTCAGACTGCAAGGAAAGCATCTGCTGTTCTGGTGATCTGGGAATGCCAAAACTGCAAACCGAAAAGGCACACAGGTGTATTCAGGACACAGCACTTCAGCTTTACCATACAGATCTGTGCTGTGGAGGTGTCAACAAGCTGAGCTGCTGCCTGCTGGGCCTTGTGCGGTGCTACCTGTGAGGTTCATGTGCAACTTTCGGTGCCAACAGATCCATCAGAGCCAAACTGATGACTGACGGAACAGCTGCGTGAAGCTTACCCCACCAGACAGAAGGCATTAGAAAGTGCAATTGTTCTGCTATGAGGTTCTTGCTTTACGAAAACAAGCAAACAAACAAAAACAAAGAAGAGAAATCATTAAAAATAAATACGGTGCAAAGTGCCTTCACCCTTTTCATCCCCGTCCCTATTCCAGCTGCCAGCCTGCAGTGGTAAAGCTGTCAGTAAATCTAACAGCACCGCAAGTGGCTCACATCTTTACTTGAGTTATCTTTGCTTTCAGGCATCGCCTTTAACCCTGAACTGAACGGTTGTCCACTGCAAGCTTGGCCCTCAGAACAAACGTTTATGTTCACACCAGAAGACTGCCATGGTTTGGTTTCAGCTCTGATGCACATTCACACAAACCAGCCGTAGGTTAGGCCCAGAGTTCACAACCTCAGGCCTTGTTTGCACAGATATTTGCATACGTTGCTGTCGTTTAAACCGGTGTTCTTTAGAGGCTGGCACCTCACGTCTAATTCACCTGTGGCTAAAGCCTCTGGAACGCTCCTTGAGGAGCTTCCGGCCACCTCTCCATCACGTTTCTGACCCACCCTCACTGCATTTCCTACCTTCAAGCTGCTCAGGCAGACCCCACACAGGAGAGCTGACCAGGGAAACCGGATCTGTGTTCACTTCATCACTTCAAATCTGCCCTAGAAGCGTGGAAATGCAAATAATGCAGGTATTGCAAATCTCTCACTGGAAAGAGAAACGGGATTTTAGTGCTTGGGGAAAAGATGGGATGGATTTTTTATGTTATAAGCACCTCTTCTTGTGCAGAGAACAAGGAACGTAATAACGAAAAGTGAATCGGTGCATGTTACGTTAATGCTGAAAATTAAAAAAGCCACCTGATAACTGGAAAACAATAACTACCAAAGTTTGTGAAAGGGGCTGAAGCTCTACGTCTTCCACAGCTTAGGAACTGAGGCTGGGTTATCACTGGGCAAGAGAAATTAAAAGGCAGTTCTCAAGCCTTCCATCGTTTGAACTCTTATGAAGCGTTACAGAAGTCAGAACCCATTGCAGTCTAAGGCTGCACGTGAAATCTTGAGCAAGTTTTCGCTTTTTCATTCCAGCGAAAGGGAAAGTAGACACCACTTTTGCCTAATAGAAACCACTTTTATGAGTAAAGCGACTCCCTCAAATGTTACCGCCTTGCTTAAGTGATACAGATAACCCTTTCGTTCTGTGCTTCCTTCCATCTGCGTTCTGTGTTTCATCCCATCCCCTCCCTTTTGTACAACCCAAGTGCCAAGTCGCTGTTTCCCTAAGGGTGCACGTGGACAGCAATTCTCAGCAGTGATGATAAACGTGGTAAGGAGCAAGAAGACTTTCTCCGTCTCCTACACATCCTCACACTCCTCCCTGCTCCTACGCTGCATTGTTAAATACCATTAATGATGGTGCAGACACAAGAAGTTGCCCAGTGATGGCGTTTTGTGTATCATTAGTTTCATGAAAAGACACTGACTGGGTGACGTAGCCGTACCGCTGGCTGAAATGTCACCTGCTGCGGTCCCAAGAGAAGGACAACTCTTCCCTTAGCCACAATTCAAATATCAGAGATGGTGACTGAAGGTGGTCAAGGAGAGAAGACAAACAGGGTATGTAGCTTACGTGAAGGCCACAGCTTGAGGATAAAATTATGTCTTAAAGCGAGGAGACCAAAGCAAACGTCGGCACTAAAAGAGGAGGTAAGGATAACTACGACATCAGTTTACTTCTGCTCTTGTTACACATCGCCAGTGTCTTCTGCTTTAGATCACAGTATTGAGAAGTTACTTTAATTTCTTGCAATGCTTACTTATCACTCCCAGCCAAAACAGCTTTGTGTCAGTCAGTTCTTACTAGCCAAGGTCCATGCAGGAGTCAGAGCGGGCCCCGATTTCTAGTCTGCATCCAGAAGCTGGGTGAGGCCAGCTCCTCTCCCTGCCCAGTTGCAGAGGAGGTTACCGGTATCGGAGGCCCCGTCCACTGCTCCACCTTACGCCTGCACAGCATCCAGTGCAGCAGAACTGACATCTCCTCATCCCCTCGTCCCTGTCCCATTCCTGACAGCCTTGCTCCTGCCAGGAGGTGGAATTCGGCTGACATCCTAACACAGGGAAAAGCGTACTTGGAGGAGCAGAAAATGCTGCCCTGAGGGAGTTGAGAAATAAGTAGTACCAGCAGCAGACCCTCTCGCAGCATTTGTCATATGACACGATATCATACAATGTCCCTATTTCCCGTATGTGGGTAAATGTGATGCACCAACATGCTCAGTTATCCCTGCCTCTGAAAATCCTGCAGCCAGGGAGATACAGGCAGAGCAGTGAAACTTGCTCCTGCAGCCACCCCACCCATATCTCCAAGGGCAGCTTTGGATGACCTGAAAGTCAAGGCCACTGCTTCAGTGCCAATTTAACTTACCATTACCCTTTCTTTAGTGAAAGAAAACCCAGGGTAGAGCTGTGTTTAAGCACTTTGCCTCACATCTCAACAGGATAGCAGTTGCACGGCTGGAAATAAGGCTCATCTTTCCCTCAAAATCCTAGTGTATTTTAATCAGGTACTAAGTCATCCCCACTGCTTTATGTCCTGTTCTCAGCAGACGGTATTTTACTGATAACACACAGCAAAAAGATGAGCTCGAATGTGAAGTGTTCGCTGCATGCTTGCTTCAAGCCATTTCGACAGCACAAAGCAGACCTGCAGCTGACTCACCTAGCCAGCTATGAACACCTCTTGCCTGAGGACTCATCTGGAAATACAAAGGCAGCATGAAACCTAGACTGCTTTTTTCCCCATGTACCACTGAGGGTAGGGCTACCAGTATGTAGGACTGGTGGGAGCCTCTGACTGCCTCAGTTGCTGTCCCATCTCCTCTCCTTTCACTGTGTGAGCCTCTGGAAGATGCAATGCAGAGCAGCCCGGGGACTGGACCAGCTTGATGAACGAGTCCCTTCCCCAGCCCTGCTTTTCAGGGCACAAAAAGTTGCATGAAGTATCCCACAAAGCCATTTTAGCAATAGTCAACGTCTCTAAATCCTTTTTGGGGAAGATCAACAACTGCAGCCCATTCTCTCGGGAAACTTTAAGATCTATTTCCTATATAAAAATGGTAACTGTAGAGACAGGCTAAAGTGATACGCGAGCAACTAGCCTGTCCTTGATCCCTGTCACTGAAATAAAGCAGCAGGAGCACAGAAGAGGGTTATTACCATTTTAATAAGTGAAATTCTCAGAAGAGGATGGTTTAAAAAAAAAAAGAGAGTGTTTTACATGGATAAAACCAAGTAAAATCTACCTGTGCACACTTAATTGCCTAGCACATTTTGGAATGGCACAGCCTACTGATTGCCTAAACCGCTCCAGACTGTAGCGCGACAAACTAACAAGCAGATGTTTGACATTTATGGCCTCAAACAGTTCTCTGATCACTACTGTACAGCCTCAGAAACAAGTTGTATAGCCCACGTGCTGTGTGTAGAGACGGGGTGGGAAAATGAACAACGGTAAGCAAAGCCACCCACTGCAATACCTCTGCTTCGTTTAAAACTCTGCGTTGTTGCTGACAACTGTTTGTTGCCAGGTAATGCAAAAAACACACGCGTGGAAAAAATAAGTTAGCGTTTAATGCCCAGTTTGTGCTTTGGTACTGAGCACGACGTATTTCAGTCTTATTGACCACCCAGCCTCTCACACCTCATTGATTGTTAGTTTAAATGTGATTATTTTCCCTCGTGTAGGCAAGTAGTGAGCCAGCTGTGTGTTTCCCTACGTCCAATTTGCTACGGAGAGCTGATTCCAAAACCTCCAACAAACAAAATAAACTCCCGTTTATTCATTTTCAGTTGTTCAAAAGCTGCTCTGGCACTGGCAGAGACACCAGGAGCTGAAGGAAGGCAGCAACATCCACCTAAAGCGCTATTTGCTCTCCATTGGTGTTATAGGTGGGTCACTGAATCATAGGGGTTGGAAAGGACCTCTGGAGGTCAAGTTTAACCCCCTGATAAAATGAAGGATACTTTCTGCTCATTCCATGTGGCTGCCACAGTATAGCTCTATACAATATCATCTCAGTTTAACGTATCCTCAGTTACAGAGTATGCAACAGCTTCCCTCAAGAGCGTGGTCCACACTCTTGCAGATGTCACCGTTAGGATGTTTTCCTTGATTGCTTCAGCCTGCATTTTTATTTTCTTAACTTCGTGCCATAGCTAAATATAGTTGAAAGGCTGCAAGCAGAAAACTGTGCGGGGAAGAAGGAAACCCCAGGCAGCCCAGGGGAAATACGGTAGACAGTGCTTTGAGATGCGCCCACAAAGCAGGAGAAAACAGACAGAGAGGGCCAGGAAGCAGCAGAGAGGTGAAGAAATAGGAAGTGAGGCAGCAGTCACGAAGAAAGTATGCAAGGGAGCAGTTACCCTGCAGGGAGGGAAAAAGCAGGACAACTTTCAAGGGCAGAGATTAGTGTAACTTGGGGGAGGCCGCAGTGACAGGATTTGGGGAAGAGAAGAGAAGAACAGAACAACCAGGGAAAAAAATGGCCAGACGATGCAGTGAACAAAGAATCAAGGGAGAGCAGACGAAACTGTCTGGTAAATGAGCATGAAAAGAGCCCCTTGTGCTTTGTACCTACTTAAATTTGTGCTTAAATTTGTGCCTCCTTAAACCAGAGGCAAAACTGCCTCAGGCCAGGTCTCTGCCATAAAGCTGTGCAGGCCTACTTAGATGAGGCAGATGTACAAAGGGGTATGATTTGCAGCTGGTGTTCTAACTGAGCTACACTACCAAAAGCAGCTTATGTTCACAGTTATGTGCGCAGAGCTACACTTTCATCAGCATTCAGACAATGATAAGATAAGCCATATTGGCGAAAGCACAATATTGCTGATTGAAATTACAACTAGGGTAGATACACCTCTGCTGCAGCGCACATAGATGTAACTACGCTGGTAGAGCTCCGTGCTTGTCAAAACAGTCACCCACACGCACACAATTAGACTGTCCATAGCAGAGGCAGGATTAAGACAGGCAAAAAGAATTCTTCTGCTGATGCAATGAAATTATTTTCACAGCTACCACACAAAAAGAAACCTGTCAGCAGAAGGTTTCTCATGGCTGAGCAACACCGGTTTGTGGACCAGAGGGACCTGAGATAGAGAAGTGGTTTCAATCATTTCTGGAGCGTTCATGTAAGAAAATACTTAGCCATGAAAAGAAGACTCAGTGCTTGCAAAGTATCTGGACATTAGAAAAATGTGGATGGTAGGATTTGAGCGCTACTATTGAAAGTTTTACTTTCATTTATCATTCAGTCGTCTTGATTTTTAAGGGAATGATAATCAAGAAGAAACTATTCTCAAAACTTGTTTTTTTCCCTTCGTTATGGTCTTCAACTTGTATTATAGATAATAAGTTCACATCCTTGTTTCCTCCAGCGAGATACGAGTAAGGTGAGATTTCTTTTAATGAGGGAGGGAAGATTTAGTAGAGGGTAGATTGGGTAGATATGCTACTAAACATCTCCCCCTCTTCCCCCTTTCAATGACTTTGGTGGTGAGATGGGACTCTGCTCTATCTAAACTGAAACTTGAAAATGAAAAAAACCCCAAACCACTATTATTAAAATGAGCATAGCTGAGCTGTTACCTGAAATGATTCACTGAATGGAAATCTCGACTCTTGAAAGAAATGTTTTCTAAGCTTAGTGCGCAGACATCTGCATCTTCCTCAAGAGATTGATTAGAAAAAGCAGAAGACATGGTCCACGCGTTAAAATCCCATCTGTTGAAGGACACCAGCATCCTCCACAATTGCTTATCCCACACATACATGCATATGGCTGGGAAGTTGCATTGAAGGTCTCTCAAACTGAAAAGTAACCCTTCTTCTCTTTTCACGATCATTTTAAACTTATATTTACTGAGGCTTTGCTATGGTTGTAGTTACACGTAATAAAGAACAGATAAAGAGATGCATTCTGAACTGTGGTTTCTGCTGTAACAACAGGAATGATTCACCTCAGAAGATCTAGCCTGTCGTTCTCTGGGCACAGACCTGAACAACAGAAACACTTGTTTTTGCTAAACTCTCGGTCAGCTCATCAGCCAATGGTCACAATTCACTACAGTCTGAACTTTTTTCTTGGCTTAATCTTAAGGGCAGATCTGCAGATGACGTTTCTGGTCTAGACACTCGGTTACTGACACAGCAAAGCAGAGGAAATATACACCGTGCCTACTTGCATGTGGTGATTAAACACAGCTGATATCATTGGTCCCATTCTACTATGAACACCACATTACCCAATCATACTGGGAAAAGAAAAAAAGAGAGGGCTCAAGATTTCATATCTGGAAATGGACAGTTCTTTTAAAGCTTGGTACTTGGGTAATATCGTGTGTAAGCAGCTACAGCAAAACCTTGTGGCAGCAACCTGGGGTTAAATGTGAAGAAAAAAGAAAGAGGTGTGGAGTGCCAAGACAGCAGTGGAATGAAGGGAAAATAAGATGAGAGTGGTGTATAATCATTCAGCATACAAAAGTTTACTAACACGGAAACGAATAGAGACAGTTCCTGGCATGATTTTGGGTTAGTGCTGACTGCAGAGAACTGGTGTACAGCTGGAGTACTCGTGTGAAAATGTTAGCAGCATATGTAATAAAAAACCACTGAACTGGAATTATACAGAAATAAGTTATTATTGAAACACAGCTGTACTTTGAACAAAGCATTGAGGAATTTAAAAGACAATGATTTGCCAAAGGGAACAGCATAAACTTATCTCAGCCGGAGAGCCACAACCAGTTCCTGTGGCTGCTCCCCACCACTGAGCACAAGCCCCATTTGCCTGCAGTAATGAAATGGGACCAAAAGATTTCATTACACGGCATCCTCCGCATCAGTTTCTGTGGATTTATGTCCACTCTTCGTATAAACTAAAACCATGCCAAGTGTCTTGCAATTTTTTCATCCTTTTTATCGTTGCTACCACACTTATCATATGAAAGTTGATCACAAGGGAGCAGTAATTATTCCTCTAGCAGCTAGTGGTGATAACATCAAAGCAAGAATATGTTTACAGGGTTAATGTATGATTATTTTAGCATCCTGAAGGCTTTAGGCTGCCATACCACCCAATTATCCCAGGGCTACATGAGAAGAGGGAACTTTGTGTAATTAGGAGGCCCTAAACTAAGGTTTCAGATTCAGCAAAATATGTCATGTCACAACTCATGCTGCCAACCCAGCCTGCACATAACGTAGCACCAGCTTTTGCAGAATTTGGAAAATGGAACAAATATATTGAAAATCAGCCTACAGAGTTTAGTAACTGCATTTGAGTCCTGAAACAGAAAAAGCATGATGTTTGCTGGACAACATAAATGTATGTATCAGATTTACCATATCCAAAAGAGCAAGAGATCCACTAAGTCATGTGCTCTGCTTCTGGTGGGAACCAATACTTCATCCACATTCAATTAATTAGAAAAAAAAAGGCCAGCCATTTATTTTCCAGGTAGGATAATGGCAGTTAGATATCTGATTCTACATTCTCTAGGCACCTACACAGCCTGATTTTCAGAGATGCTGAGTACATTCCCTACTTCCATGGCTGCTGAGCAGCCCTGAAGCAGAAGTTCACAAGCATGGTTTAGATGCAAAACTACCATCATAGAATCATAAAATCATAGAATCGTTTGAGTTGGAAGACCATCTTAAAGGCCATCTAGTTCAATATCCCTGCAATGAACAGGGACACCTACAGCAACATCAGGTTGCTCAGAGGTCCGGACTGACCCCAAATGTCTCCAAGAATGGGGTATTCGCCACCTCTTTGGGCAACCCTTATCACCCGTATAGTGAAAATCTTTTCCTAATATCCAATGCTCTATCCAGTCATTCCATTTAATAAATAAATGAATAAATAATATATATGCCATATATATATGGAATAATGCTCACAAGTAGTAATGAGATCTCTGATGAAAATGAATGGAGACACTTTTTTTTTGCAACCCAGGTAACTGCCCAGACTCCTGGGATATCATATGAGTCAGCTTTGACTCAAGAAATCCTCCCAAGAAAGGCTTAATAAGCACTCAAACACTGAAGTGGAAAAACTAAAGGGATCTAAAAGAATCGTACCTTGAAAATTCGTGGAAAAATTCCAGAGCAAATCTACTTACCAATAGTCTGTGCTCTGAATAATACCAGGAAGTTAGTTTAAAAGTGAAACTTGGTAAGAAGTATTCTCTGAGAATCCTCTGCAGTTTGTCCAATGTCCTGCAGCATGTTGAAACACTTGAAAAACCATTACTAAGAAAACAAGTTAAATTCTTCCCAGCAGATTCCAAATAGTTGGGAAAAGTGATGGAGGCCACTGCAATTAACTGAGCGCATGAAACAAACAGCTTTCATGCAAATAATGCAAAGGAGTAAGAGGTTGAAATGTAAAGGGGAGTGACACAAGAACTATTTATGTGGATGATTTCAAGATAAATATGGTTAGTAAGGTTTTATTTGATTATCAGGCACCTACAATAATGTTTTGGAAACAGGATAATAAAAAGGTCTCCTAAGATGACTTTTTGCTATCATGCAAGAAAAATGAGAGGATGGAGTCAGCTGTCTGGGGATGGAATACTGTTTCCCAGTACAGTGAGAAGCAGGTAGTGTGCAGATAACAGTAAAAGAGTTGTTAAAAATATTGCATATAAAAATGCCAGGTAACAGACATCCACTTGTAAACGTGACCTGCACACGTCTTTAAACAATCCAGTAATATTAGGAGATGTTTGCCGAATGCTTCTGAATATCACAAGGTTCTATGAATTATTAACCTGAACATTAAATAGCCTCGTGTTTTTGTGACAGAGTCTCTACAGAACTCTGGAGATCTGCACTTAACGATGATCTGACCTGCTCTCTGCTGGTCATGTCTCATCCATAAACCCTTTCTGCGGGCTTCAGAGGGCCTACAGTTAGAAAGATAAATGTTGTCTTATTACAATGCTTTCCATTCTTTAGGGCCTATTTTTCATTTCGGCATTTTATTCATCATTGGGCATTTGCATTAACTCTCTAAAGCAAAATTCCCGGTCCCATTATACAGACACGCTGTTCCATTGTAGGAACATGTAGAATGGTAATATCACCCACACAGGGCTTCCCAGGCCATTCTTTGGAAAATGAGTGTCTGACCCAGTCCAAGACCATTAGATATTAGAAGGAGGTTTTTCACTTAGAGGGTGGTGATGCACTGGAACAGGTTGCCCAAGGAGGCTGTGGATGCCCCATCCCTGGAGGCATTCAAGGCCAGGCTGGATGTGGCTCTGGGCAGCCTGGTCTGGTGGTTGGCGACCCTGTACATAGCAGGGGGGTTGCAACTGGATGATCTTTGAGGTCCTTTTCAACCAATTCTATGATTCTACAATATGATTCTATGACAAAGAGGATCAGTTTCAGACTAGTAAACAAACAACACTTACAATCATTGCACAGCTCAGTACAGCCTGCTGCTTTGGTGCAGCATTTTTTATTTTGGGCAATGGGTTAAGGGTGAAGTTGCAATGCAAATGCAAGCTTTCTAGAAAAGTACCAATCCAAAATCTGCATGTGCATTCAAGTTACATTGAAAAGAAAACTAAAGTTCTCAGTTAATAAATTGAGATAACAGACTAAGAACCAGAGCCTTTGGTATCAGAGTTTTGTACTGGCCCATGATTCCCTGCAATTAATTTATTTCTTTTTAATTGAATGGATTTTCACATTAAGTTACTCCAAGTTTCTCTTGAAATAAACTCGGTGTCAGGCTGGGTGTGTTCATCAGCAAGAAAATCAGGCAGTGTGGCTGAGTGGTCAAAATGCACATTAAACTGTTTCCTA
Source organism: Excalfactoria chinensis (assembly GCF_039878825.1). NCBI lineage: Eukaryota > Metazoa > Chordata > Aves > Galliformes > Phasianidae > Excalfactoria > Excalfactoria chinensis. The sequence continues at coordinate 80,341,190 of NC_092826.1, read as the reverse complement.
ATTACTTAATGTCAGCCACATCCTCCAAGAACAGCTTTCTCAGTCCTGCTCCGAAAAAAAACACGAAGTTACAGAAATGCTGCCATACCCAACTGTAAGGAATTCCTGGCCCAGGCAGTTCACTTTCTATTGGATTTCTGGAAGGAAGGAAGGAAGGAAGGAAGGAAGGAAGGAAGGAAGGAAGGAAGGAAGGAAGGAAGGAAGGAAGGAAGGAAGGAAGGAAGGAAGGAAGGAAGGAAGGAAGGAAGGAAGGAAGGAAGGAAGGAAGGAAGGAAGGAAGGAAGGAAGGAAGGAAGGAAGGAAGGAAGGAAGGAAGGAAGGAAGGAAGGAAGGAAGGAAGGAAGGAAGGAAGGAAGGAAGGAAGGAAGGAAGGAAGAGAGGGAGAGAAGGAGAAAAGGAGAGAAAGAGAGAAGGAAAGAAGGAAGAAGGAAAGAAGAAGGAAAGAAGGAAGGAAGGAAGGAAGGAAGGAAGGAAGGAAGGAAGGAAGGAAGGAAGGAAGGAAGGAAGGAAGGAAGGAAGGAAGGAAGGAAGGAAGGAAGGAAGGAAGGAAGGAAGGAAGGAAGGAAGGAAGGAAGGAAGGAAGGAAGGAAGGAAGGAAGGAAGGAAGGAAGGAAGGAAGGAAGGAAGGAAGGAAGGAAGGAAAGAAAGAAAGAAAGAAAGAAAGAAAGAAAGAAAGAAAGAAAGAAAGAAAGAAAGAAAGAAAGAAAGAAAGAAAGAAAGAAAGAAAGAAAGAAAGAAAAAGAAAGAAAGAAAGAAAGTAGCACTTTGTAATAAAATATCAAGGCATAAATCTGATTTCACAGATCAAGGGAAGAGATACTGTGCTTAAGGCATTTAACTACCTCCTCATAAATACAGACTCTCTTAAGGTTAATAACCGGTTAAAAGAGAAATTTCTTTTTTCTTTTCTTCCCTTATTAAAATATCTGATCCTGACTTCTGCCAGGATCCTGACAAGATCTTAAGAAGACCACAGTAATGATATCACACCACGCAAACATTTTCTTATCTGCGATGCTATTGTACCCTTGCCAGGTTGAAGAGTGGAAGATGCTAACTGAAAAAAGTTTTGCTGCTTTCTGTGTACTTATATAACGTGGCAGAACTCCCCCATGAAGTGATAATGGTGCGTAATACTTCTGCAATGGCTATTGCTGCCTAATTTCGTGTCATGTTCTTCATGATGAATCTCAAAGTACGCTGTAACAAAAAGGACAGTTTTGTGAGCCCTGTTCTGCAGCTGAAGGAACTGAAGCAGTGAGAAGGGAACTAATCAACAAGATGTAGAAAGGCCAGGAACAAGAGCTGCCTCTCCTACCTCCCGGCTTGCTTATATCAATAGTGCTCATTTCAGCACAGGAAATAGAACAGGCTGTCATTAAAGGAGGAAGAGCTGTCAGCCATACAGCCATGTTAAAAGAAAAAATAGTAATAATAATAATTAGGAATTACAGAAGTCGCATAGCTGGCTGATACACTTCTACCTTTACAGCTTTTAATGCAAACCAGACTGTAGCTGGACTCTGTGCACACTGGTAATAAAGAAGAATCTGCCGTGCCTTGGGCACTCAGGAATAGATAGAGAAATAAATATAGGGAATGATGGATTGATGCTTTTATGAAAGCAAGCTGGGTGTTGAGGTATACACAGGAAAAAAGCAGGGAGCCAGTATTTAAAACACAGAGTGGGAGGTGAGAGGAGGAGGGGGAGGTTTAGAGGAAAGATTCTGCCTTGTCCAGGCTTTTTTTTTCCTTGAGGTAGCTCCTGACCCCAGCTTTGGGGGTGAGAAGGCCCTGTGACACAGCAGAGCTGGTGTGTGTTTGTTACGCAGAGAAATAATTTGAGGAGGGTGTACAGGTGTTTCCTGTGCTGCAGAAGTCATCCCTACAGAGACTCTTGTTTGCTATTACCTAAGACTTCAAAGAAAATACCAAGACGTGTGTAAATGGTTGTGTCAATACCGGGATCCATCTAGTCTCCACTTACCAAAGCAGTCCTGAACATAGCTCCTGGGAATGCCCAGAAGGAAGCAGCAGCAGCAGCTCTTCAAAACATGTCCCTGAACACAGATAATCTTCTACATTTACCATTCCCTACTGGGTAGCTACTCCAAGAAGCATCCCCAGCAGTTCACATACATTGCCAGAGTTTGGCCCTATACGTCTTTAAACACAAGATGTACAGTTCTCTCAGTACATCCATTTTTATTTTTATCTCTTTAAATCTCTTACTACTGACAATGGAAGGCCTTTCACCTTTAGCAAGTTTTCTTTTGTCCCGAGTTCATATGTATCAGCCTAAATCGAACCCAGTTCCTCGTGCTTTAACATGATGCTACTACTTGTTTGCATCGTGTTTTTTGTGTTAGGATGCATTGATCCTGAAGAATGACATCAGTGATTTCTTTGAAATCCCGTTCTACCATTTTATGCCATTCAGTTCTGATTTTTTCAGAGCAAGCCACGTACAGTGCAACTTTTTCACTGGTGCTGAATAACCCACTCTGACCTGAAGTGCTTTGCTACATGTCAAAAAAGGGATGCTGAGAAGTACTCAGATCTGCCTTTGGAAAGGTGGAAGATGCTAGTATGCTTTGCAAACACTGTATGCATCCACGGTATTCCCCCTCAAGCCTGCACAGCAGAGCAAGCCCTGCCAGGTGGCTGCAGAAGAGCTGATCCTGTCAGCTGCTTGCCTTTGCTCTGGGCTGGGGTGGGAGGACCTAAGCTATGCACAGCCCTGTGACCCGAAGCACAGCCCTTTTGTGAGAAAGAGTGCAACCTTGGGCAACGAAACCGTATTTCACTTCAAGGAGTTCTAGTTAATGGGACCTCAGAGAAAGGAGGATTATAACACGCTGAGTCTTTCTGATGAAGTACGAAAAACCTTACAGTTCCTGTGGTCCAGCCACTGCAAAGCCTCTCCTGTGGGTGTCGGCTGAATTAGAGTGAATTAAGATAAGGGGAGCTGGGTGGGTGATTAAGACTTCAATATGCATGTTTTGAAACGGGATCCAGTATATTCACTGCTAAAGGTTTGAAAAAGTAGGGTAGGTTAAGCATTTTAAGTCCACCATGTTCTTACTTGTAAGATGCAAATCTTCTGCGCTCCTTCTGAAGCATCTCACTGGAAGAGGGGCTATAAATCATTAAATGCCTGGCTTTTGTTACTTGGGACACTACGAAAATCGTGGCAATGTGTTTAATGAACATTCTTCTTGTTCAAAGCATTTCGGTAGTTCAGCTCTGATATTGTTTCCAAACTGTTTTCTCAAGGCCCTCCAGCACATGGTGTTAAGAACAAAAAAGTCGTCGGACTGGTTTTAACACATCTTTTCAGTGCTGATAAGCAGAAGTTCATTGAAATAAGTCTGAGTAAGATGCACGTGGAATATACCTTCCTGAAAACTTGAACTCAGGCTTGGAGGAGAGCTGTTGCATCGCAAGCTCTAACAGACGCTTTTAAAGGTATTAGAAAAGAAGAGGGATGTGTCTCCTAGCGCTCTGAAGAGAGTCTCTGTCACATCCTGTTAACCGTGTCTGCTTTTAAACCTGTTTTGTGAGTACAGCGAATGGCTGACAATCCTCAGCTGCAAACAGCTTTGAAACTACACGAGTGAGTTTCAGAAGAAAGGCAGACACTGCTGTTTTTTTGGTAGCTAAAGGTAAAGCATTCAACAAACAGCGTGCTTTTCTTAATGAAGTAAACGGTTGCGTCGTGAAACTACTTTGCTTAACAATGCCATCGTTAAAATGGTAATAGGCTTTGAGGTCCCTATTCAGTCTGATGAGGGATCGTACCTTTGCTGCTATTGTTTCATCCTGTTTACGAAGAGGTTTCTGCAACTGGTAAAAACAAGATGTTAACCAAGGAAATAAAGCTCCAAAAAGAGCAACGTGGCCCAATCTTTAAATCTATCTTAATAGGACCCCATCTCTTTAATTTTCCTGAAACCAGACAGCCAGTTTAGAAGGATGTAAAATGATTCCCCTGCAAGGTGGAAACAAGACAAGCTAATGACTTTTCTTCTTGTCACTTAATTGTGTTGGAAACGATGGTTTCCAGACCCAAAACGTGCAAAATAATAATAATAATAATAATAATAATAATAATAATAATAATGGAGTGAATAAGTATAACTAAGAACACTGTTAACATGATTTGATAAAACTTCATGCATCTTATTTGCCCTCTAATAGGCACGAGGACTTGACTGAACACAACACAACAACTAGGAAAAAGCCTTTTTAGTTACTTTTTCCTTTTCCTCCAGTTTTTGGGGTTTTTTTCAGTATACAAGGTGAAAACAAAGCAAAAATACTTCTGCAGACTGACTCCAGTAGCAGAGCGTTGGCTTCTCCATATTTCCTTTCCATACTATCACATTAACAAGCCTCCCATGGTGGATGAGGCTCATACACATAGTTTAGCAGTAAAGGACGGGCCTCAGATGCCACAGTCAAATTGCTTCCAGAGGCCTAATTCTCCATCATACCTACACTGTGTGCCATGTCTTGCTGTACTATCTGGTCCTTCTGGGGATCGCTAAGGCAGCAACACAGTTTTAGAGCAGTGTCAAGGTCCCTGCCATTTACCCTTGAATTGAAAAGCCTTTGCCAGAGCCAAGAATAGCTAGAAAGCGGCAACTTGCTGGCCACACCTCCCTACACACACCGTGTTGTGCATCCCTCCAGAAAGGAGTGCAGGGAGTAGACGGCAAAGACCGTGATCCTGCCTCGAGTGCAGAAGGATTTTCTCATGGCTGTTTCCATAAGGCTCAGCACGGCCTTTGCTTGTCCAGAGAGGCATAAAAAATGACCCAGCATAACAACAAAATCAGATCCTCCTTACCAGCAAGTGAAGGAAAGATTGCTAAGACAAGCACTTCTCAGACATGTTTCATTTTCCCAGCTCTCTAGGCTGCCTCAGCTCACACTGAATTTGGCTGATTATAGGTGAGACCAACAGGAAACTTTCTAACCTTTCATTTTCATCCAGTAACGAGGGACGCTCATGGGATCCACGTGTCCAGATCTGCAAGCCTCTATGGAGGCAGGGGTCCGTGTAAGCAGGTGGTGTGAAGGACTGTATCCACTGCTAGGAGAGTTCATAAAAACAGGTGATGTTTGTCCACAAAAAATTAAAAAATAAATAAATAAATAAATAAAAGCATAAAATACCAAAGCAATTACTGATCTTAAAACTGCGGATAAAATTGTCTAAATATTTTCCATTACTGGAGGCAATGGGCTACATTCATCTAGGATGTACCACCCAGGTCGGCCACTGATTTTTTGTAAGAGCTTTGTGCCCCACAGCACTTCAATCATTTTTCCTTCCTACTTCTTTTTTCTTTTAAAGCAGGAGTAATGTTACAATAGACTAGCTGTATTTTACCATCATTTGCTAACTTCTGTGTAACTTTAATTATTACATTTAGCCTCTAGAAGCACGTGATTTGGGTAATCAACATCTCACATCAAAAAGCAAAGCAGTGAGATTCACTTTTGAAAACTGAATAGCCTTCAGAGATGAACGAGGCTGAGGGGATGTTTGTTTTATTTATAGCAATACCTCCTTGACAAATAATTCAAAGGGGTAACAAAGGAATAGTTGTGCAGTTTACTTCAGTGACCTTGTTCCCATAGAAATGTACACGCATACCCTCCTCCACGGGCTGGATGCATACCTATCTGCTGCTGCGCGGCCAGCACTGATGTATGGTGCATCTCTTCGCTCCTGATGCGGGTCTGAATGCTCAGTCCTCCCCTGCTGATGCTCAGGCTGCAAGCAGAATATGTCCCACATGCAGCAACCTGGATTTTCTTCAGACAAGTGCTTAAGGAAAAACAACTCTGGAAAAAAAGCTAAAGGAGAAAATGATGTATCACAGTATCTGCCCTCTGCATTTCTTTTCAGTGCTTAATTCTCACTCTGAACAGCACTTCCTCACCCTAGTGAAGAACTGTTTCTGGTTCTCTACAAGATGGAAATCAGACAACAAAAACTGGGGGGAATAGAGAGAAACGCTGTGTGACTGGGCTTCATACTGAATTATTTTTTGCTTGCTCTTTATTTTGTTTTCCACCTTGAAATTATTTAGTGTGAGGATTTCCTGCAGGAGAGTTGATAATTCTCTCTGTTAGTAACAATACTGAAGGTTGTTAATGTAAAGTAGCAGTACTGAAAAGAAGGTGGATGCAAAATTAAGTTTTCCAGTCAGTATTTTTCTTCCTTTGCACCTCTTCACTTTCAGAAACTAAGGCTATCAAACAAAAATCACTTGCATCCTGATTCTGCAAAGGGGCTGTGCTGCTACAGAGCCGTGGGTGAGCTCTGCGCCTCCTGCTACAACAGTAAGGCAGTTAATTTCTATCTCTGTTTTCCTAATGGTTCACAATACGTGGGGCATAAAATCCGAGCATGTTACTGCAGCAGGAAATGTAAGCCTTGAACTTAACTAACACAGTTTGTTGGGATAGTTTTTAAATGTTTCCTGAGCTGACTGCAAAAGTTAGGCAGCCTATGCAGCTCCAGCTTTCTCCTCCTCCACAAGCGAGGCTCACCTATGATATTTACTGCATCATTGCATCCAAGCCAAACTTGGTTACTGAGGCAACTAAGTTTTTCTTCTCAAAAGGGTCACAGGGAAACACATCCTTCAGGATCCCCTAGTAACCGTCAGCCCTACGACTGTGGAACATCAACAGTGAAATGCCTGCTTTCCATCGCTAAGGCAGCGCCGCCTGTGCCTGCAACAAGGGGGGCAGAGTCTGGTTACATTCCTGACCCACTTTCACATCCCTCCCTCCTCCTCCTCCACCTCCTCCTCCTCTCTCAGAGAGCACAGCAGCAACCAGCAGGGCAGCAGGAGCCTCCCTCCATTTAGCAAGGCTCCCAAAGCCCGTAGCCACCGATCCGTGTGCTGTCTCCTAGCAAGCAGCAGAAGCGCAGGTTTCCCCAGCAGCAGGCCGGGCCCTGTGTGTGTGGTGATGGTGCTTCTTTTGCCCAGGCCTTTCACACACCTGCACCACACACAGAGTAGGGCTGCCCCCCTCCCCACACACACACACTCTTCTGCTGGTGGGTGAGTGGAAAGCTGGGTGTGCACCTTGCTCCCTCCCCAACACTCATTCTGCCATCCCCTTGGATTAGCCTCGGTGTGCCCGTCTGACTGCCCTGCTCTCCTCACCCACCTCCTTTATGTAACTTTGCCATTCCGCTCCCACTCTTATCCTCCCAGGGCTCATCCCTTTCCCCAGATATTGCAAAACCCCCTCCTACCCATGGTGGGCAGGTGGGTGAGTAAGAGAAGGAAGCCCATGACCAGCTCTGTATCTCGGCGGCTGCTCACAGCACCCATCTGTTGCTCTGCAAGCAACACTCCCTTTCCCCGCAGGCAATGCAGAGGGATTTCACACTGTTCAGGGGCAGGTGCAAGCCTTCATGCCCCACTTTGCTTGGCCCCACCACTGAGGCTCCCCATACATCCCTGGCCTCCTCACAAGGCCGTGGGGCCCTGGCCAATGCAAGTGTGTATGGCCCATCCCCAGAGAGGTGCCTGTGGCCCCAAGGCTGCTGGCCTGAGACACTGTATGGGAAAGAAAAAAAAAAAAAGAAGAAAAAAAAAAAAGTTCTCTGCTCTGCTCTTTGTGCTTATATAACTTAAAACCACCTGTTTTCAAGTTTGGACTTGATACATACTTCTGCTCTGCTCCTGTAAGTGTTTCAGCACATGGTACGCACATGCTTGCATCAATGGAGAGGGGGGACTTAGTGTTTAATGCGACCCCAGATCTTCAGAGCTGGACCAAATTAACAAAAATAGTTGAGTAACAGATTAATAATGATTCAAAATAACATGACACAGAAGCAGTAGATTGTTTCCATCACCATGGCTTTCCAGATACTCTCTCTATTAATGTGCACGTAGCAGCGTTCTTGATACTGAATATGGAGTACATTCATGTTTTTAATTATTAAATTCAAACTAAATGTTCATACTGCTCATTTAAAGTAGTGTTTCACATATAGAGATGCCTTGAAACACATTCAGGTATTAACTACACAGGGTTTAAATGACCTTGTGCTGTACTGCATATAACCAGCACTGACCTGGCAGCAGTGCCTGAAGTATGGATGGCTCTCAGACCTTCCTCAGGTATTTCTGCCTGACATGAGTTCATTCTTGACATGAGGAAAAGCTGCCCACTGTCAGGGATGGCAGTACAAGGCTGCAGCAGTGCCTTTTTGCTCTCTGGTGACTGTTTTATTAAGTCAGATGAATGCGGTGGGCTTCCCTCCATCGGCTTTGACCACTACAGTGACTGTGAGCCCAGAGAACGTGTGAGGGACAGCACACAGTCTGGGCTGATCTCGGGGCAGGCCTAGCGATGGGCACAAGAGGGTCCAGCCTAAAACAGCGTTCCCCAAAATGAAAGGCACGTTGCTATTGTAGGTGAGGCCTGGGCTCCCTGCCCAGGGAGCGGAGCTGGGAGCACCCCAAGGAGGGCCCCGCAGGGTGGCATGATGCCAGAGCAGCCAGGCCACAGCGGGAATTGCCCTGCTGGCCTCTCCTCCTTCCTGTGTCCTCCAGCAGAGCTACCGGCTGCTGGGGAGGATGGGGCAGTGCAGAGGAACCTAAGAAGGGAGAGGGAGAACAAGAGGCAAAAACCCAGACAAAACACCTTTTATGCCTTAAATTTCCCAACAGATGTTAGGGCCTGTCTTTCTCGCTCTCAAGGATTATTTTTTTTTTAACCTTGCTGTGACTGCTGCTGCTGTGGTGAAGTATGCTCCTCCAGCAGCGTACCCCAGTTGGGTTCCTGACCTTGCCTCCTTTGCCTTGCAGAGAGCTGCAGCTCCTTGGCTTTGCCGCTTTTCACCTTGGGATAGGTCAGAAACATTACCCCGAGGTAAAAAAAGCTCACCTCTTTCAGCTGTGAAGGCAAGGCCCAGCTCTGCCTCAGACATCTCCCTCCGTAACTGGAATTTCAACAAGTACCTGCCCCTAAGATTAATGTTGCGCAGCATTCCCAGGCACGCCCCGCCACAAACACGGCTGATCTTCTTCAGGGCCCCAGCACAGCACCAGCAGCCTTCTGCCCGCAGCAACGTGCCCCACCTCAGGAGAGAGGTTCCCTGCTCATCCTGAGACACCAACCCACGCCACTCGCTAGTGGGCAAGTGGGGAAATATCTGCCCCATGGCGGGACCTGCAGAGCAAGCTCTTACCTAGCTGCGGTGCCTCCTTAGACAGGAGATCTTTTCCTTTCCCCGCTGACCCTGTTCTTGAAGATTTATACGACCAATTTATAATCTCCTTTTAATTGCAGAGATAATATATTTAAAACATATGTGCTTCCCGCAGCGCTGCGTGCACTTTGAGTGTTGTCTGCCTTTTGCCCCGTGTGCATTCACCGAAGGTACTTGTGCATATGGAAACAATCAGACTACCCAAAAGACAACACACTTGATACTGTTAATTACATGGAGTAAACACCACTGGGACTATAACCAGTCTCTAGATCTGAGTCAGTATTTTGCTGCTGAGCTAAAGACGAAAGTCCATTATGTGCACTCGTACAGCCGGCTAAGTCCCTGCTGCACACACTGCTGATTTCTGTACATGCTACGTGGCAGAGAGCCAAGGAATTATAGCACAAACAGGATTTTATAACCGGCATTATTTAAGGATGGGCAAACTGCGAAACTGCAAAAGTCAATGATTCTAGCGCACTTTCAATTAATTTTTATTGTCAAGTTGTATTTCAGGATACTAAAGACCTCCGTGATGACAAGAAGGAGGCTGTGGGAATAGGCAGGAATACAGCATGCACGGTTCTCCTCTCTGATTTATGGATCAGTGAAAAACCTATTTGGATGGCAAGTTATTTCTTTCCTCTCATGTTAGATGAAATTCATCTTTGTCTTGAGTTCTTGCCAGAAAACACATTTAAGCAATATAAATACAGGTATCAGGCATTATACTGTGCAAATGGTATATCTGAGTCCTTGCACTGAAGTAAATATCACTTTTTGTGCACTGAAGATGGCAGTAATAATTGTGTTGTTCAGACAATTAATCGTACCACAGTCTGATATAGAAATAAGTAAATGGAGTTAACATCTCAGCAGCTTCCAGGAAGAACCTCAGAGAGGATGCTGAATTTTAAAACACCAACATACACTGAAGTCTACATGCCCAAAGGTTTTAAGTAAACAAAGTCTTCAGTGCTAAGCTGTATCAACTCTCGACTCAGAGGACTGGGACTGCAGGTGTAAGTACAAGACGCAGTCTGCATCTTTTAGATGTTGAACTGAGGGACGTGGTTTAGTGAGGAAATAATGGTGGTAGGTGGATGGTTGGGCTAGATGATATTGGAGGTCTTTTCCAACCTTGGCAATTCTATGGTTCATTGATTGTATGTCCATAACCGGAAATGGCAAAAATGTGTCTCTGTGTTACATTTGTTGTGGTGTTCTTAGTTTTCTCAGGTCCACAGCCATAAAGTGACCTTGCTTCTGCTTCTGTATTGGCTGGTCACTTTGTGCTCAGCTGGCACAAACCTTGATTGTTCTCCATACATGTGGGTTGGCACTCAGGAATCCTGACCAGCGTACACTTAGCCCAGCGTCAGATGTGTTGAACATCTTTCTTTGGACCTACTAGTTTAGGCAGCCCGCATCTATGCTGATTTTTGCTACTGAAGCTGTATCAAACCGATTCGAGAACTCAAATAATGGCAAAGCTAAGCCTGAAACATTTAAAATGTTAGCCAAGTTGGATGCGTTAGCAGCAGACTTATCTCCACATGAAAACCTGTGTGTGACAAGGCAAAACATGGAAGCCTTGTATACTGACACCGTGCATGTAGGCAGCAGACATGCATTCAGGCTGTGGCAGAAGCCTCTGTCACTGGCTTTTGCCCAGTGCTGGAGGTTCCTGCTGCTTCACTTCCAGGCTGTGGGGTGAGAGCTTCCTCTCATGCATAGAGAGGGACGTTGTAAACACAAAATGTACATCCCTGCTAACCTGCCCCTGTTCAGGCTGAGAAGATGTAAGAAGCATTCAAGCATAGTTCAGCAAAGCAGATCCGAAGGGATTGCAGCCACAAGCATGGAGGATAACCTCTTCCACCAGCACATTAGCTTGGGAGGACGTGCATCTGTAGCCCAGCCCCCTGTGTGGACTTTGTTAGATTATCTCTAGGGAGATGATCGCAGAGGAACCTGCTGCTCATTTGTAGCGTGAAACCATGCAGCTCCTCCTCTGTCTGCCACTGTGCTCCTGCTTATGGGGGCAGCTACTCCATTCATCTATGTCCGCCCTAAAGAAGGGGGTTGGCATAACCTTTTTTGTATACCCAGCATGAAGTGGTTTACCCCTCTGTGAAACTCAGGTGAGCTGCTTCTCTGTTGACTGCAAACTGGGAGCATCTTCAATGGGAACTTTTCCACTGAAATCAAAGTGAAACTTCACCCTGGGCTTTCTTATTGCTGCCTCCGGAGTCACCACATCCTTCTCTTGTCACCACCACCTTTCAGTTTAGAAAGTGGCAATGAGACACAGCATTCAGCAGTGAGAACTGGGTCTGTGTGTGAGGAATGAATTTATAGAGGGGTTAAAATTCGCTCTTTGAAAGCAGAGAGCACCAAAAGGTCCACCTGGGGATACAGTTGTTAGCGTGCTGCAGTTTTACAGTGTTTCCCTACATTTCTTGTGGAGACAAGCCCCAAGGAATCTGAAGACTTGGCTTATTTTCCTGATCCTGCAATAGATTTCCTTTCTTGCCCGGCCATGGGTAAGTCTTTTAGATGCACATTTTCAAGCTCAGGCTTTAATTTTAGCCCTCTGGCTTATGATATCCAGAATCTGTCCTGCACGTGTATTAATCACTTACAGCTCCAGCCAAAATTAACAGAAGCCACATGTACACAAAAGTGCACAGAAAATTAGATGCTACTTAGAAAAACAAGGCCTGCCCTGTCTTACTCAGCTTGCTTATGTGTTTAGTGGGGATGATAACACCTGTCCAGCTGCGGAGACATCAGGCTAAATTAATTAAGGTTAGCAAAGGATGTGAAGCAATTAATTAGCTTTTGCAGAGTTGCTTGCACGTGTAAAGGAGAAGAGCTCTTTGAGCACTGTTTCTCCTGTTTTGGTCTTTCTATTACATTCAAATGAGGATAAACATTACCTCCTTCACAGAAAGCTCAGCTAAATGTTATATGCCCGCGAAGAGTTTGGTTTTACTTGGAAGGATTAGGGCATGAGATTTTGGTTCCTCTCACTTGTTTATGAGCATGAATTTACTACACATAAATCACTGCAGGTCAGAACATTGCTGTTGCCTTAACGCAAAGTAAGAGAGCACAGAATCACCCTTTAATGTTGTGCAATTGGACAGGATTTGGCTTGTCCTGATTTTGTGTTTGGAGAACTCAGGCTGCCCTTTGTGCTCGATGTTCTACCTCTTTTTCTCTTGAAGGTCCAGTGGAGAAATCCGACTGGGCGCGTTTGCATCACTCACTCACTGCCTGTTCTTTGTCTGAGCGCAGAGTTTTGCTGAAATTAAAGCGCAGCTTTCTTCTCTTTGCTCACTGTGGGATTTCCCAGTGTTTCACAAGGTTGCCGTTTGATGAACATTTCAAGCTGGCACCGATGCTGAAAGAAACAGTCATGTTTTCTTTATACCTGTTCCCTTGTATCTAGTCCAGGGTGCACGTGGCTGTAAGATGGACCAGAACAGGGAGGGAATCTGGCTCAGAAAATAGCTGTTTCTGTCTTGTAATCACATTTGTTTCATGTGGTTCCCTTTCATGACAGGGCTTAGCAGCAGGGCAAAGAAGAGCTGGGGGGAGAGGAAGGAGAGACCGGGCTTCTCCAGGTGGGGAGCCTTTCTGCTTCCCACCCCACGTCTCTTTGTCTCTCACTCCACTATCTCCTGGAGGTGGCAACAAGTTAATGTGACTCAGGAGCCAGAAGGTGAGGGGGTTGCTGTGGATGAAGGCCTACATTGTGTCCTTCTGAACCCAAGGCTATTCCCCTCCCCCTTTCCATTCTTTGGGTTACTCAGCAGAGCTGCTCCGATTCACATAAGCTAACAATCTGTTTGAGAAGAAACAATTAAGGCCGTAGAAGTTGTTGACATCCTATTTTTTTTTCTTTTTCTTTCTTTTTTTTCTTTTTTTTCTTTTTCTCCCCAGTAGCATAACTGGTACTCCAGCTTAGCTCGTCCTTTTGTGCTCTCCATCCCTTGCATTGAATCCATGAAGAGACCCATGCGGGTAGAACTTCATCCCCCCCCAGCCCTCAAACAGCTGGGACCAACAGCTAAAGACACTCAGCATTTCTCACAGTCCACAGTGTAGCTTTTGAGCTGGCTGGTAATTGGAAACACTGTGCACTCCTCTGCTTGGTCTCTCAGGCTCCCTGGCCAGCTGTGGGCTGTTCACCACCATCGCTGAGCCCGCAGTACAGGGACAAGCCGCAGCTCCCGGTGAGGATGGGCTGTGGTTATGGGAGGCCATCAGGTTGGCTTGCATGTCTTTTTCCAGGAAGCTGAGTGCATACTCCCTGCTTCTTCTTTTTTCATGATCTTCAAGAGTTCAGCTTAAAGCAGCTGCAGAAAAAAAACAAGCATCCTGCTGCAGAAGAGCCAATGGCCCTGGAACAGACTGCTTTTATAAAAAGCCTTACGAGAGCCAGATGCCCCCTACCCTGACAAAGACTGATCAGGTGGCTGCTGGTATCGCCTTTCACCGCTCTTTGGCAAGGGTGGAAACAGAATGATGGTGAGTTTTCAGGTGGAGATGTCTTTTATTTTTGCTTCAGTGATGCAGATGGAAAGAGTTGTTCCATGCAAAGCAGCGCCGGTGTAGGGACAAAAAGGAGGACTATCGGTGTCTAGGAGCATGCATGCAATTACTGTAATTCTCACATGCAGGGTGCCGTGGATTTATGCTTTGTGAGAGGTCAGGTCAGATCACCAGCATGGAAAATAAATCCATTGGATGTATCTCTGGGGGGTGCAGGAGGCTGTGCTGCAAGTCTCTTGGCATGGGGTGAGTTTTGGACAGGCTGTCACTTTGCAGATCGGAGAAGGGAGGAATACAGGCTGAGCTGAGCCACAAGTCTTTGCAGAACCAAAGCACTAATTCTTCCTGCAACCACTCTCGGGTTGCTTCTGAGCCGGGTGGTAAGTCAGGATGTTTCTTCAAAATGCCACGTAGGGCTTGCAGAGATTATTCAGACCGTTTATTGCAGTGTTGCAACAAAATCTCCCTCTTTTTCCTTCCCTCTCTCATAATCTGGACCCTGCTTACATCAGTACCTAACAGAAACTTCGTGAATTATTTTGGGGATGAAACAGAAACTCCTTGCTCAATCCGGCAGCCCGATAGGTTTTTATCTGAAGACGATGGTATTTTTATACTTATATATGCGACACAACTCCAACCCCAAACTTGCTCCCACTTCACTTTCAGGCGTTTCCCCAGCACTTCCCCACCCGAGCGGCCTCAGCAGGTGTGAGGAAGAGGAGGATGAAGCCCGGCGTGCGAGCCAGCCCCGCCGACTGCCGAGTGCCACCAGAGGGTGCTGCGCCGTGCCGCCGGCAGGCAGCGACGGGTGGGAACGGGAGGGATGCGAGAGGGGAGCGGGAGGCTGCGGCCCCCAGCCAGCTCCCCGCCTGCCAGCCCCTGCTGTGGTTGCCAGGCTGCTCGGTTTGGTTGCCCCGCAGTTAGCTAGCTCCGTCTGATGAACCTCAGCTCCTGTGGCCGTGTTGATGTGCAAGGAGAAAAACGTTGACACCGCAGATAACGTGGTTGGTACATCTCGAGGCAGCATGTGTAGAAAACGCTGTTTGGAAGGGTCAGTTTATTAACTTTGCGCTCCTGTGGTGTAACCAGCCGCCCTTTAGTGAGAGAGAATTAGTCTCCTTAGCAGAAGGCATCACAGCCCTCTGCTTATCTCCCATGCTGCTGCTCTCCCCAGCAGCCGCACGCCTCGGTGCCTGCTGTCCCACACGTCCGGGGCTGCTGTACAGAGCACTCCTTATACAGACGTCTCTTGGCATGAAGGCGCTCCCCGGGAGCAGGACTGTAGATTGAAATGCTGCCTTCTTGGAATAAGCAAATGCCAGGGGTTTATTTCCTATTAAGCTAGCAGATAGTTTGTGCATTTAGCTGCAGTTTGCTGTCTCCAAACAGATACGGGTGGATACTTCTTGTTTTCCTTCCTCTTTATATTTCCAGCCTGGGAAACAGCAAAAAGTTTGTGCAAAAGCAACATCTGTGGGAGAGAGAGAGAGAGAAAAGGATGAGGAAGGCTGGCCGGGCAGCCAGCCTCAGGAGATGGTAAGACAGAAGAGCTATTCATTGTGAGAGGCAGTTGCTCCTCACCCTGCTAGACTATAAATTGGACACCTTATTAAGAGCTGATCCTCCAGCAGCCCCACCCCAGGCTGTGCTCACGCTCCAGACTAGAGGAACGTAATCCCATTTCTCTCTGGGTGCCTGCTGTTGGGTGAGCACATGTGTGAGCGGAACAGAGGACACGAGGCAGAAGGAAGCAGCACATTTTTTGGTTCAGCTTAGGAAAACAAGGCAAACTTTTAGGAGGGGACAGGGCGGAGGTTGGATGGCAGTGAAGTTTGGGCTCTCACACTGTGATGCTGTAGTTGCCTTACCAAATAATGAAACCAGTCTTACATTTTTTCCTTTTTCTTTCTTTTTTTTTTTTTTTTTTTAACTTGTTTTCTCAGTTGTAACTTAAAAATGCTGATTCACTGACACTGCGTGCCAACACAAATGTTGCTGTGGAAATCAATCATCGTGAGAGCCTGGTGAGATATAACCCCACAGTGGCACGGGCTTTGAGTGGGCCTCTTTGGTCATCCCAAGTTTCTTCTTCAGACAGTTCGCCTGGTAACTCCCTTCTTGTCAGGTGAGCCCAAAGGTCTGAGCAGACTTAGGAAGATGTCATCTTGAATGGTTGCTATGGTGAAAAATTCACAGGAATGTGAGGTTAACAGATTCATCAGTTGTATCATCCTTGGCGAGACTTCTGAGCTTTTCAGCCTTTGCGCACCTTTGACCATTTGAAAGGTTCTCGGGCTTGCATTTGAAGTGCAGAAGCTATTGCCAGTTGCCATCAGAAATAAATACCTTTGTGTATTCTTCAGAGCTTGTTTTTGTGCTGAAGAAAACAGGACGGATTACAGGCCTGTTGTACTGTGTCTGAACACTATTCCTGCTCATACATTCATGTTTTTCCTTCCAAGTGAAACCCACTGGAGGAATCACGCAATACTAGGTGTGTTGGGAGGATTCTACATTTTCAGAGCATCTGCTCCTTGATTCCCCTGTTGAGATTCCTCTGTTTTACTTTCCTTGGCAGGCAATTTAAACATAGATATACTGCAACTGAGCAGTGGTCAGGTAACTCAAAGTAACATGGAAATGTGACCTTCATACTAGCCTCTCCCCTTCTCGCGTAGCACTGAGTTACGAACACAGATTTAGGTGCATTTCAATGGCATCTCTTAGACTTGTTGACTTGGGTTGCATCTCATATAACTGAAAAAAACAGCCATTGTATTTCCTTTTGGGGGAAATGTGCTTCTTCAGATCTGAAAAATCTAGTATATTGTTGTGGCTCATTTGAAAATGGTTGCATGATTCTCTAGGCTGTGAGTGCCTGAGTGTTGCTGGTGTACTGGAAGGCACTGACATATCGTAATATGTTCCTGGATACCTTAATTTGTGTGCCTCAGGTGAATTTACATGCTTATAAAAACAAACACAAAGCATCTCCAGCATTTCTCTCACTTTTCCTCTTCTACGTTCTACTTGAGGGACTTAGTTTTGTCTATGATTCTGTCAGCTCAGATCACCTTTTACCATGTACCAGTGAAGCTGCACTGGAGTGGGCCCTTGGAAATCAACGGTCTTCAAAAGTCTTCAACACATCTGTCAGACATGGATTAGTTGTTAGTACTGGTGGTTTGGGTACAGTTAGAATAGAGAAGGGGAGGCTGGGTTGAAAACCTAGAGTTTTGTCTTTTGTTCTAGACTTTTGAGATTCGTGCTTTACCCCTGCAAGTAGCCAGGATTTTGCAGTTGTGTCCTAGGCACCAAAGAACCTGTCCCTAGTGCACCTATCCTTCAAATTGGGTATTTACTGCGTCACAGAGCAGTATCACTGCCAGATTTCAACGTAGCTGTGTCTGTCTTTACACCACTTTTTTGCTAAGGTGTTGAAAGCTTTGAAAATAAGGCCTTTGGGACCAAGTGGTGAGCAGAGCAAAGATCAGAGTTTGAACTTGCTCGGAGGTCTTGTGTTGTTGAATAAACGGACTGACATTTTTGTGTGGGGCATCATTTCTAAACCCATCATGTTTGTAGAAATCAAGCATAAGGAGCAAAGTCAATCTAGCCGGTCGTCTGATCAGAAATAGCAGTGAAGAATGGAGGTATTTGCAACAGCAGCTGTTGGGAGTTCTAGAAGGAATGAGTTCAGATAAATGTTAAATCTCCATTTTGTCTTAATGCCAGTGATGGAGAATGAATGACATTATGAAAATCTGAAATGCTTTGCTCTACCATCTTCAGCCCAGGCTCTTGCAGCAATTCAGCTTCTGCCAACCTCTCTCTTCATTCATTTGCTGATCTCAGCCAAGCCCTTGTAAAGCTGGGTAACGGTGTTATTTGCATGGGAGGTGAAGATGATGTAGAGATGGGTGTCATATGTGTACTGCTGACAAGTCAGTCCATGGTGCCACTGAATCTTCTCTACAGGCTTTATATAGATATTGAACAGGCTGGGTGAGGGGAAAGAATTTTCTGTTATTCAGCAGGTGGAAAAGGTTTTGGAGGTTAAGGAAAGAGCAAGTGTTTATCATAAATCTCTTGAGCTTACTGGAGATTGATGTAAGATGTCTGAAGATGTATCAGCTCTGTTCCAAAGGGCTGTGGGCAGGCATTTATTTTCAAACAGCTGAGCTGGCTGGAGATCTTACAGCCATTCCAGATGCTTGCTACCCACCCTCTGCTGATGGTTGCCATACCCATTGCTCTGCCGTTAGAAAAGGTAGCCCAAAGTCTTCCTGATCTGTCCGGTGAATCCCCTCAAATAGTTCTAAGTGCTGATAAAGGTGGTGTTATTTAACACAGCTGAAATTGCATTACCTTCAAAAGAGAGAATGTTCACATTACTGTGAGTTTTGGAAAGGAGAGACAGGAGAAAAGAAGATCTCAGCCTGTCCTACAGCCCCAGACAGCTCCTGCATTACATCCTGCAGGCCTGAAGATGAGCGAGGCATGTGTGTGGGGCTGGGTACATCTTCTGGAACAGGCAATGTAGCTCCTGTTTTGGGGTTTGCTTTTATGAGTGAACATGCGCTTGGATATTTCGTATAGATTTTGTGCTTAAAATATATGTAAAGTGCTTGTTTCTTACATGAGTGATTGAAATGGTGTATATGGAGACGTGTCAGCCTCCTACAGGGTCAGGAACTTCATGTGGCCAAAGCTTAGATATCGAAGAGTTTGTTACTAGCCAAACGTTCTAACAGAGCTCTTATGAGAAATTGTTATTAATTATTATATTAATACCACTATGGTTAAAGCTGAACCAGCAAGTTACAATGAAATGTCTAAACTGGGGCAAAGAAGAAAGCTCATGAACTCAAGTGTTCATTCAGAACTGGGAGAAATGGGAAGAACTGGGACAAAAACCTGTGGGTGTTTTTAAGCAGTCCTGGAATTCTTGTAGGTTTTTCAGATCCAAAAACACAGAACTGCTGGAGATTCCTTGACATGTACGTAAGCAAAACAGAGCAAGAAAGAATACCGGTCATCCTTGCTGGCCATTCTGTTTCTGAACTGGGCCAGAATGAAGCATCCTACCTTAACAACAGTCCAAAACTCTGCTGGAATTTGGACTAGCATCCAAACTCAAGGCACAGGCTCTTCTCTAAATAAAAATAACTCGATCACAAGCTATTCTGGGGTGGTGACTTTCAGACAAGAAATGTAGGGCTTACATAGGTTTTTACTTCTGTCAAATACATCTGGATGCTGTACTCCTTCCTGCTGATACTCTGAACTTTCTCTCTTCAGCTCAGAGCCAAAGAACCCCAACTGGAAGCTAGAAATGGTAGAACAACTGATGTTACTCAATGTAAACAGCAGGGTTTTTTTGGTGGTTTATTTATTCCACAGAGGATATTCTGCTCCTCTGGTTGCTGCTGATGCTGATAAAATTTCTGTCATTGCCTGTGATGAACAGCATGCAATGTTGGTTCAAGATAAGAGCCAACAGCGTGTCGAAGAGTCTTCTCCAAATAGGAATCCCATAGATCTGGCTTTTTTGACAGGGTGGTACTTAACAAAACTGCCACACCTGGCACCATTGACATCACTGCCAAAACTATCCGTCACCATCCTCTCCCCTTCCCACAGCACCCAGTAACAAATCTGTTTTTTCCTGTTTGCTTGGATATACCTGGTATTATGGTAGGAACAGTTCCCGTTCATGAAGAATGTGGCAGGACATAGCTAGCTGTAAGGGACAGGAAGCAAAGGAGGAAGCAGTGTGCTGGGCTATTGTTGTTAATGGCACTAGGCAGCAAGTGCTAAAGCATGTTTTACATCAGTGTGAGCGCTGCTGCGTATGATGTCCTACTGGGAGTGCCTGCACTGTGTGCAGCAGATGGGCAGCAGGAGGGTTCTGAGGTAAGAGTGCATCCCACCTCAGGAACTCCAAGCAGTCTATAAACTGCAGCTGATTTAAAGCTTTGGGCCTTCTAAATTATTATCCAGTCGTATCCCGGAGCAAGGCATATTTGCTGAAGATGTCACAGGAAGTTTTCAGCTGTGCCAAGTGTATAAACTAGATCTTCTGACTCATAGGTCTAGGGTTTAATCGAAAGAGTTTTCTTCCTCTTTACATAGCTAGCCTGCCTTCTCTTTGATATTATCCCACCCTTCCCTAATCACCGGGTGACATCTGATTCCTATGACTCTACTATAACCTTCAAGGTCTATTGTATTGGGTCCAAGATCTTGTGTTTTATTTCTGGCTGTTCTAATTTTGAGTTCATCCCTGCAGTTCCAGGGGGCTCACTCCTAGACTGGCTGCAAGCCCTTGGGAAGCAGGGTGCCCCTTGCTGGCACATCCCACTTTGGAGCAGAGACTTCCCTTAACCAGTCACTGCCCTCCACTAAACCCTAGTGTGGAGGATGGCTATTGCCTCCCACGTGCTTCCTGCAATTTCTGTTTAAGTATAGTATTCTTTGCTCTCTGCCTGCAGTTGGAATGTAAAGCTACTTTCTGTTGATTTAAAGTTGCTGCCTCCTCTGAAGTGGCTTTATTTTAGTGCTCGGTTCGGTGATTCCTACACAGTACTTAACCCAACAGCTATCTGAAGTCCGAATACTTTATTTAGATCTAAGTTAATGCATAGCATTGCTTCTATCAATATTATTAGATTTTCTTGTGTCTTTAAACTCAGGGTTCTTGGGTCACTTCCTCTTTTTTTTCCCTCTCATCAAAGGATTTGAAATGTGCAGTTTGGGCTATGGATGTAAAGGACCAAATCCTGCGCTGCTTTAAGTCTGAAAGAGCAATGAACTACACTGAAAGAGCAATGGAACTACATCCATGCATGTGAGTACACAGGATGCTGAAACCATCCCACCATTCTGAAAAACACGTGCTCTAGAGGGCTGATGCTGAGAGATGTTATTTAGGATCATCTAATTCCTGAACCTGTAAGTCCTGATGTAAATATAGCTTTCCCCCTGGTTATATTCTTTCATTGGTGAAGAGATTCTTTTTTTTTTTTTAAATAATAATAATAATTAGATGTTAGATGCTGTGCATCTAGAATCCCTTACTGGACTCATAACACCTTTATAACATCATTTTACACACACCACTTTTCCCATCCTGTCTAGTATCAGAGGCTTCTTTCTACCAGCAGAGCTCATGGATTGAGGCTGGTATTGAAATAAAGTTTAACATTTGCACAGAGGATGAAAATTCAGTTTCAAGTTCAGTTTTGTAGTTTGGTAGATTTTTACTTTTAAAATGTGTCCTATGTTTTTATTCCTGGCTCCTCTGTT
Organism: Excalfactoria chinensis; assembly: GCF_039878825.1. Lineage (NCBI taxonomy): Eukaryota > Metazoa > Chordata > Aves > Galliformes > Phasianidae > Excalfactoria > Excalfactoria chinensis. The sequence continues at coordinate 80,320,057 of NC_092826.1, read as the reverse complement.
TGTTTTGGGTCAATTGCAAGTTTTCATGTTGAGTTTTGCAGCTTACCTGATGCAATACATACACATCAAATTCAAACGATGCACAAAATTAAAAAGACAGAGGTACTGACGTTTAAAAAAACAAACAAACAAACAAAAAAACACACAAAAAAGCAGCTATGTTGTGCTGGAAACATGCTGAAAAGAAATGTTTCAACACTGCTGGAACTCTTTGTTTTCCTGGTTTTCTTCCTGAATGAAATCCTGGCGAAATCAGCTGGATTTTGTGATGTGTTTTGGCTCCAGCAGAGCAGGATCCTAGCAGCATTTCTTCTGATGGCTCGAGAAGAGCAGGAGTGGAGGAGCTCCCCGTGCGGAGGGTTTTGTTCCAGAAGAAGAGTCCTCCTAGCCTATGAAGAGGAGCGATTCAACGTGCCTTCCGCTCGAGGGGAGGAGGGGAAGGAGGGAGAGGGACAAGGACACTTCCTTCATAGCGCTTTGTCAGGGCTTCTGGCCAAGAACGTAAGTCTAAACTCAAGTCGTCGAGCACAGTGCCAGATCCTGAGAGTCTGGGAGTCCCTTTGTCCAGAAGCTTGCAAAAGTTAAGGTAGTTGCTGTTGGAAATATCCTCAATAATTTTTGGTCAGGACGGTATCTCTGATAAAAGCAGTTTTTATTCGCGATTGCAATGGCGGGCGCCCTGATAGCAGAAGCGCAACTAAGGACACGATGTTACAGCATTTATACCTTGTCTCCCATACCTTTTCCCCTCCCGTTTCCCCTTTGGTTGGGTATTCGAGGTTACAATTTTACCCGAGATTTGCATTTGTTAATTACATTCTGAAGTTTGTTAATTCAGGTGCAGTCTGTCGCCATCCTGCTGTTGTTTCCAAGATGTCTCGGTGCTCTTATCGTATTGATATGTTGATTTCTTTCAAAGCTTCGTCCATTCTGTCTCAGAGACCTTTGTTAAACAAAGAGCCCGGGGAGGGGGGTTGATTCCAGTCCTTCCCGATATCTCTTCAGGCACATCCTTAGGTATGTCACGACTTGCATACTTTTGCAATGCGTACAACAAAACATTAAAACATACATTGTTGCTAGTTTATACAGGTATATTGTTAATTATTTTAACTTCTCCTCTTTGGATCCTTTATTACTCAGGTCTTATTTGTCCAGCACCAAAAATCAGTAGTTCTATTTCAGACAGCTGGACAGGAGCTGCAGTTTTGTACCTATGACTTCTACCTAATAACTACAAATTGCTTCACTTATATAATGAGATCTTGAAATAAAATATTCTTATCTTATTCTAAATGCAGAAACAACATTTGATTCCCACAATCCCCCCTTTTCTTCTTTATACACTGTTGATTTCTGCAAGTTTTGCTTTTTCTTTAAGGCGTTATCTTGTAGACCTCTTCCTATTCATCACTTCCTTCATTAACCATCTCCTCTAATATTCTTGTTGATTGTCCACCCACCAAAACAGTGACTCAAATCCTGCTGCAATTTGATTTCTTGCCTTAAATTCATCAGGGACACCTCTTGGTACCCCGACTGAATATATATATATTGCATCATCAAATTATAACCCTAAACTCCTTTTGGTTCTTCCAGAATCTTTGGATATTCCTTTTTCAAATGCCAGGGTGAATGGTATAACTAATTGAACAAGTGCACAGGTGCTTCCCCAGTTTGAAGGTAGGGTGGACCATAAAATCTTTCCCCCACAGTACCACCAGAGATCTGCTCTGAAGATTCCCAATCTTGAATAATTTCCTGCTAAATCCTCTGTAACATTCAAGACCTTACTGCATAAGGAAAAGTTTCCCATAGGCCTGGCAGCCTTCACACCCTGCCATGAGAGGCAAGATGTATGGTTACCTACCACTGTAGAGAGTGCAGGAGGGATCTTGACATCTGTATCAAGCATTGGAGGAAACAAGAGGGAGAGAGATCAGCAGTCTCTGTTTCCCCAGGCAGTTTTTTTCTTGGTACAGTGCAATCATGCATCACATTCCCTTGAGGTTCTTGGTCCATCCCAGCAGAATGGGTACCACCTGAGCTATGGGCCATCCAGATGCACAAGCATAGCAATTGCTATAGTTGAGACTCTGGACAGTATACTTAATCCATTCTACCCAGGCATTAATGTCCCCATATCCTGTTTTGATTTCAAATGTTTATCTAAGATCTTTTATCTCCTTAGCTGTCACAATTGCAGGGTTTCTAGGAAGATTTCTAACCCCTTTTTAACCTCTTCCCTATCCTGGACAATTTGGGTATTTTCACAAAGTGTATCCCACACAGCTATCTGGAATCTCGCTGTTGGATCCTTTCCATGCATATCTATCCCAAGACCAAAAGTGGTATTACAAATGCTGTCAGTCTTGTTAATTGTTATTTCTACCAGGTTACATTGCAACGGTTTGCAATCTGGCTGGACAACTCCCTTGTGTGCTCACAAAGTATCACATATACCAGGTGTATATGTCCAGCCTCAGTAGGCAGTTTTTCACCATACATCATTCCATACGCTACAAGAGAGTCCCTTATTCATATCAAAACTACCAGTTGGTCCCTCCCCTGCATTGTTGTCAAATTTTACATTTTCCAGATAATTATCAGGGTAATAAATGGGATACACTCTGTTACAGCAGTAAAAACTTCTTGTCATGACATGGAAAACTTTTTGTGAGCATTAGTTCTATATAGGTTATAATACTCTCTCACTTACATATACAATTTATTCACTTATTCAAGGAGAAGTTAAAGGTTAGTTAAAATAATAATTTTTTTAAAAAATGCATATATAAAAAAACTTTTCATTATTTCCTTCTAATTCTTATCTTTTAAAGGTTTTTCTGTGGCTACGGTTTCCACGCCTCAGGGCTAGTGGATGCCTTTACCAGTGTGTAGTGAGTCCATCCTTTCACTGCTGTCCTCACAGCTGTTTCAGTCATTATAAGTGCTTGGAACAGTCCTTCCCAGTCAGGCTGCAGCTTTGTCTCCTTCCCCGTCTGCATCAGGATCCAGTCCCCAGCTTGAAATGGGTGAATTGGAGATTTCAAGGATGATGTTTGTGCTAATAGTCCTTGGATCCTGGTCAGTAGCAATTACTGCATTCCTTGCCTTACAGTCTCCTTGTCTCACAGAACTGTAGCTGTCAGTAAACCAGGAACTTCTGCATCTTCTAGGGGTTTGTCCTTCAGTTCTGACTGACCGTCTGAAATGTGCAGCTTCAGTTGTTTCAAAGCAGTCAGGAGATACTGGTTCTCCAGGTGTTCCGCTAAGGAAAGATACTGGGTTGACAATATTAGTTACAATTATTTCTACATCATCCTGCTCTATCAGGATGGGCCTGGTATTTCAGGGATCTTTGGGGTGAGAGCCAATGTCCCCCTTTTGCCTCCAATACAGTAAACACTGTATGAAATATTAAAACCGGTATCCTTTGATCCAATGTAGATTTACAGGCTGCTTGAATATTGAGCATCAGTGCAGCCACCGCCCTCAGACACCCTGGCCATCCCTTACTCACTTCATCAAGCTGTTTGGAGCTTTACGATCAGTCCATAGCTCTGTATCCACAGTCAGCACCACTCTGTCATTCCTGGGAATGTATGGAGTTCCTTGGCAATTTGCAGCTCAGGGGTTTGGCAGATGGCTTCTTTCCTGGCAGTCCTTAAGGTTCAAAGTCCAGCTGTAATCTCCCAAATATGTCACTTGCTGTTGAGTTAGTTGTGCTTTCTGTAAATCAAGAGACTCAGCAAACTCACAGTCCATTACACAGTTCTCTTTTGTTGCTGTGGCATCCAGGTGCTGCAGTAAAGTTCCACCCTGGGCTGGAGGATCCCAGGTCTCAGGCTCACGAGTTGACCAGTTCTCAAAAATCATTAAGCTGTTCTCACAATCCTGGGTAACACTGTCCACATTAACTGAGTCTATTCTCCCTCTATTAGGGATTTTTTTATTCAAAGGCAAATAACCTTAGGCTTCCTTTGGCCAAACCAGGCGGAAGAGACATCCTTCAAATCCAGAAGGTAAACTCCACCTATTCATTCCTTAAGTGGGTTAATAAAATGCATGGATTTGCTACCACTGAATGTACACATTCAACAATTCCATTACTTGCTCTCAAGTCTTGTACCAAACTATTGCACTTGCTATCTAAAATTTTTGCAAAATTGGAATCCAAACTCCAAAAAGTTATCTATTATTTCTTTTATCCTTCTACAGTTACATATCCTCAAAGGGCATCGCTTTACCTTGACTGGGCAAGCTCTTGCTTTTAATTTCTATTTAGGGCTTCATGTTTGCCCCTGATGCCCACACCCCTAAGTGCATCATATTTCAGATTGCTGTGACTCCTGGGGGTACAACATTGTTTTTCCCAGTTTGTGTTAAAACTTACAATTCTTAATCAGTCAATATTGTTGGACTCTTAGCTCTAGTTTTATTAAATTTCTTGCCGAGTAACCTGGCAGGTACAAGAACTCCTGTATTCCTACTTGCTTTCCTAGCTTATATTTACTTAATTAAAAAAACCATTTTCTTGTTGGGCAGTAACTTCTACTACTGTTATAAAGCCATCTATGAGTGGTAAGAAGAATACCATATCCACCAGAAAATAAACCTCTTTATCCAGCTTCCCTAAATGCAATTTCCCGTTGCAGTTTGCACACTGCTTTCCTTCCAGTGGGGGCAGAGCCCTCCCTGGGCTCTTCAAGCTCCTACCCCCCCCCCACCTCTTCCCGAGGGGATCTCTGGGCCCTACGACCCTATTTTAGCACAACACAGTAACAGCTGTTATTATCACCAATTCCCTTTCTATCTGTTTGTCAAACAGTTTTTGTTGTTGTTGTTTGTTTGTTTTGTTTTCTTATCCTTCACCTGTCTTCAGTCCTGCCATCCCTGTTATACCTTGCCAGTCCTTGCCTCCTTCAGCCTGTGTCTTTCCCAAACTTTCTTACTTTCCAAACTCTCATCATTACATCAACTACTAACATTCTATTTCAGTTTCACCTCCTTCTCTCCAGAGGTGTCCAGTGCTAACACTGGGATTTCAGGTTTCCTACATCTCTGCACATGAAGGCTGTTCTCACTTCCATTGCCCCTTCCTCTCCACCTCCCCCTTTGCTGTTTACAGCAACAGTCTCCATCCCCGGCTCTCTCTCACTCAAGAGTTCTTGCGGGGGGGGACAGTGCAGGGGGCTGCTCTCATACCAGCACAGATAAACGCACTTTCTCTTTAACCCTTTTTCCTTTGTACACAATTCCACTATTTGTACCTTCAGATACACTTCCACACACCCTCAATTATACTCCTGTATGCCATTAGCAAATACTCTTTCTTAGACCATCAAAGCAGTTTGTCCCATTCCCTTCAAAACCCACAGATCAAGCAATACAGTTTTTCAGTTTCCACACCCTTAATACCATACAACTTTTTCTTAGCAATCCATATTGTTCAGTTCCCTGGGCTGTTCCACCCTTATCTTTATGACCTTATTTCATGTTTTTCTTGATTCCAAATTTCATCTTTATCCACTAATATTCTCAAAAATTGGTACTGTCATTCAGGTTCTCTCTCCCCCTGATAACTTTAAGGCCTCATTTGTTAATTTGAGTCCTGATACTTTATGGGCCAGCAACGAATGAGCTGCCCCAGTATCAACTAAAATCACAACTTCTTCCCCCTCAGGTCCCACTTTTATATTTACCAGAAGCTCCTGGTGGGACCAAAGTTTTGAAAGCCCCAGAAATTGATCTAATTGTTCTGCTACTCTTATTGGATCCTCAAATAAAGATTTCATTTCCTTCTTAAAATTTCTAATTTCTCCACTAGTGAGTGGGGAGTTTACATAGCATATTTGCCCTTGTCCCAGTGGGACCTCCCATAAGGGGTACACTGAGGTGCTGGTACACCTGTCTGGGAAAGGAAAATTTTTTTATATCCCTTTTACATTGTTTTAATTTTCTCCTGAGCCCAACATGCCCCCCTTCCTGTTAAATGACCCCATGTGCTTTACCGTTTTCTCTTACTGGGGCAGTGCCTGTCTCCCTTTGCCTCCCTTTGTGCAACATTGGAGTTATATGAGGGGGAGACTCTCTAGAGGGTCCCATTGACTAGTTCCCTTTTGTAGTTCCTCTCCTTCCTGGTTTGGACCTTTTTTTTTCTTTTTTTACTGGTAACAGGCTGATTTCTTGTATCCAACAGACAGCATATTCTGATTCCTCCTTCGAAAAGGGGTTTTGTTCTTATATATATATACATATAAATTCAAGATCTGACAAACCCAATCTTCATCAGATCCATATTTTGGCCAAAATATTCATTTTCCCTGTAGTGGCTCTCTAGGCCATATCTGTACACAACATTTAAACATCTTTTCCCTATCCTCTTTTCCTGATTTTGGGATCATTTTTCTCTGTCCTCCAACTTATACACTAATCACCAATGATTACAGTATTTGATGAAGTTGTTCTTGCTTAGAGTCCCTCCCGGTTTCCCAGCAATATCCCTCCAATATGCCAATATACATCCTAAGGGAGTTCTCTTAGGTATCTCTTTCCCTTGAGTTCCCCATTACTCTTTCTATTGATTCGTACACACACAACAAGGGGGAGCAATGGTTCAAAACAAATTTTGTAAAGTTAACACGTTAAAGCGGAGGTAACACAACCCTATTGTATCCCTAATCTGAATCTTTATCACCCTTAAACCGCAGTATTCTCTACAACAAAAGCAACAGGGTCTCGATACTAATTGTGGTTTGCCTTTTGCGGGCTTTCTTTCCACCACCCTACTCCGTATGCACTTCACTATTATGTGCGTTACAGTTGCCACAATATTAACAACAATTAATAAGACAAAAACATCGCAACATATACAAAAACATCGTAACATATAGAACATAGAGGCCTTTCGCGGCCGTTTCCCTCGCAGGACAGAACCGCGGGTCACAACTCCGCACTCGCCCCGCAGTTGGGCTGCGTCTCACTCACACCCACACTCACACAGACTGCACAAGACCGGTCTTTACACAGTTCAAGGTACAACATTTCTCGGAAAATATCAAAGTTGTTGGTTCAACACTTAGTTCAAATGTACAGTAACAAGCGCTAATAAGAGATGTTAATAATGGCCAAATACACAACAATTCCTGCTAATACAGCTAGGAAAACCCAGGTTAACGTTGACAATATTCACTATACTTTGTTACCAACCAACCCCTCCTCAAGGGGAAGTAAAAATAGCTCTCCTCGTGCACACATAGTAATCCCGGTGGGACTCGAACCCACAATTTAGAACTGCTCCAATTCTCAAGCATCTTCCCCAAGGGGCTATCTTTGGGCACAGTGTTAGGGACCCTTTTACCCTGTTTTATGGAGCTCCTATTACCCATCCCTCCGGAGTGCTACTGTGAACTACCCAGCTCACAAGTTATCACACTCCGATTCTCGGATTTTTGGGCCCAATCCTTGCGGAGCACCCGCTCCGACTCTCGGATTAAATAGGGGTGTACTGCTGGCATCTTCGTCAAGTGCGCAGGGTACCGTACACCAACAGCTCCTTCCCGAGACTCTTGCTTTCAGCACCACAGCCGCCTCGTCCGTCTCCGGCCGCGCCCCTCGCGGGACAACGGAACCGCGGATTGGGACTCCGCACTCACTTCGCACTAAAAGTGCGTCTCAGCCACACACATTCAAGAGTCTCAACCCAAGATAAGGATTCAGTTCCCTTACCTTGATCCGTGCACGAAGTTTCCGGGTCTGCAAGGGTTTAACACCTGTGCCTGCCTAGCCCCTTGGCTTTTACAGAGCCCGTCCTTTCTGTAACAATCTCGGTTTCCTATCGGCTGTCCTGAGAAGTCACCTCACCACCCAGACAGGACCGCTAAAATCAGCGGAGTGCACTTATCCTGTCCAGTGCAGTGGGGACACCCCAAGAAGCGATAATGCTCCCGGACGAGCCCCCAAATTGTTGGAAATATCCTCAATAATTTTTGGTCAGGACGGTATCTCTGATAAAAGCAGTTTTTATTCGCGATTGCAATGGCGGGCGCCCTGATAGCAGAAGCGCAACTAAGGACACGATGTTACAGCATTTATACCTTGTCTCCCATACCTTTTCCCCTCCCGTTTCCCCTTTGGTTGGGTATTCGAGGTTACAATTTTACCCGAGATTTGCATTTGTTAATTACATTCTGAAGTTTGTTAATTCAGGTGCAGTCTGTCGCCATCCTGCTGTTGTTTCCAAGATGTCTCGGTGCTCTTATCGTATTGATATGTTGATTTCTTTCAAAGCTTCGTCCATTCTGTCTCAGAGACCTTTGTTAAACAAAGAGCCCGGGGAGGGGGGTTGATTCCAGTCCTTCCCGATATCTCTTCAGGCACATCCTTAGGTATGTCACGACTTGCATACTTTTGCAATGCGTACAACAAAACATTAAAACATACATTGTTGCTAGTTTATACAGGTATATTGTTAATTATTTTAACTTCTCCTCTTTGGATCCTTTATTACTCAGGTCTTATTTGTCCAGCACCAAAAATCAGTAGTTCTATTTCAGACAGCTGGACAGGAGCTGCAGTTTTGTACCTATGACTTCTACCTAATAACTACAAATTGCTTCACTTATATAATGAGATCTTGAAATAAAATATTCTTATCTTATTCTAAATGCAGAAACAACATTTGATTCCCACAGTTGCCAAATGGGATGTGTGGCATCCATGTAATACATCTGACGCATGAAAATGGGTTCCCGTTGAGCTTACCGTGGTGCCTGAGGCAAAAGTACTTCTGATTCCCTGCATGATGCAGTAATTACTGGGCTGCTGCTGCTTCTTGCCTAAAACCCGGCTACAATGGCAGCTCAGGACAAACACCAGCCTCGGGTCAGGCTAAGGCAGATGGCACGCACTCAGGGAGGGAAGGTGGGGCTGCCTTTGGTTCTTCTCTCTCTCTCTGGGATGAGAGGGCCTGATACCATTTGCATTTCTCCTTAGACTCAGCCATTAAGTCTGATGATAGAAATGGGCTTTTCCCCCTGGACATGAGCCAAGAAACTTTTTTTTCTTCTTTTTCTTTTTTTTTTCTTCTCTCCTGTCTCTTTCATAACCATCATTTTCGTGTATCTCTGGAACATATCACGTACTACTGTCACGCGCTGTAGGTGTGCTCCCCTTTTCCTTCAGCTGCGTTCTGCTTCCCATCTGCCAGGTGAAAGCCTCTCCTTGGCTGGCTGATGCTTGCTTGCCCTAGGTGATGGAGGGGACTGAAACCATTGTTTCTGCCCCACGGAGAGCCTCTGCATCTCAAAGAGAGGAAAGTCTGCTCTGGAAACCCCATGAGATGTGTCAACAGGGTCGTAGCAATTCCCGTAAGATGAGGCTGACTGTTTTCCTGTGCCTTGCTGGAAAGTTCAGCCAGTCGTGTTTGTGAAAACCCCTGGAGGGCTCTGAGGCTGAGCAGGTGTCAGCAAGGACGTATCTGGGGTTGCAGAACTCCTATTACAGGCTGTGCTGGCCAGAGAGGTAATTTCTCTTGGTAGGAATTGTCTTTGTGTTTCATAGGGATGCCTCTGGAGGACAATAGGCAGGGGAAATCCCCCAGTGACATTTCCCAAGCCAGTAATGGGGGTTTCTTGTTTATGTACTGATAGGGGCAATCCCAATCTATTAATAAATCTGTTGAGTGATGTCATGTGCTGAGGGGTTGTCAAGGGCTGCCAGTGGAGTTGCTCTGATACAAGACGCATCTTTGTAGAGGTATCAGTTCTGCCATGCTACTGCACTGAGAAAATAAAGCTGTAACATTTTCGAGGGCTATCACATCCTGGGTAACTGTGCTGTGTTTTGGGACACAACTCAGCTACTCCAGTGCCAAAGGCAATAGCACTGCTTGTCCCCTGCAGTCTGTGTCAGGAATGGGGTTTCCTCTGCAAAGCAGGGCATGGTCTCTCCTGTCCTCCTGATCTGGGGTCAGAGAGCATGTCCTTTCCCCGGCATCTCAGCAACACAGGAGCAGGGGCTGCCTGGTCCTTCACCTCTTCCATCTACATAAGGATTGTATTTTCCTTGGCCTCCCTGACTGCAGTGAGCCATCCTCTGCCTTTCTGCCTTGTGCTGGCTGCGAGTGAGGCTTCCTCTGTGTGCCTCCTGAGCAGCGGCCTCACTTCCAGTGCACTACAGGCAGGCCTCTATTCGGATGAACATCCCTGTTAAATATGTATGAAGCTGACTGACTGCAACTTCCTACTTGTCCGGGCTTTATTCCTTTTTTATTCGTTTTCCTCCTGCTTTACTGGGGCTTTTTTACTCAGAAGAAGAACTTACTTGTCTCTGTGGGTTTTGACTTATCTGAGAGACTGCCCTCGATCTGTTTGTCTTTAAAACTTCTTCCCCTCCTCCTCCACTCCATCCCTCTCTTGCTCTTCTCTTTTTTTTTCCCCTCTGCAGCTGCTGGACAGCTTTGTGACCACCAGTTGGGATGGCTGTTTGCCACTCTCTCATGATTGCTGCCATGTGCTGTTCCCCTTGTTCCTGTTTCCTGTGTTCTTCCCCCGTCAAAGAGGGATTCTCCTCTGCAGAGCCTGGGCACAGTTGTCCCTTGTCTGAGGCAAGAGATCACGCTTAGCTCTGACTCCATGGAAAGCCAAGCATCTGTTTAATTTGGTGATTTTTGCCTTGTGCTTCCCTGTAAAACACAAGGTGTTCATTTGGTTTTTATCTGTTCCTTGCATTTATGTACTCTTCTGTCATGGCTTTGACTCACCTATGCTTGGCAAATGGTGGCTATCTCATCTGGGTGTTTGTTGCCACTGTGCCACAGCCTCCAGGCAAACAAGACACGTGCTTGTGCCTCTGTGGTGGCAAGGTGAAGTCTTTCATGAGAGCCCATGATGCAGGCAGGTTGTGGATGGTTGCTGGTTGGCTTTCCTGTGGTTGGGGAGGCTATCAGGAAGGAAGAGATCTCATCATGGCCACAGAAGCTGGATGAGCTGGAACTCGCTTGTTAGCACTTCTATCACTGGTGGTAAATGTGCATCAGGAAGCTGGGGCTTCATAAAAAGACTTTTGTTTGTACTGGGACAAATATCCTCCTGACGGCAGTGGCTGCGTAAGGGTGTACTCATCCTGTGAGCTGGTGTAACTCACCTGTGCTGTGCCTGAGGGCTGTGGCTGGGGTTTACAGCCCAGGAAACTTCAACACCCAGTGCCTGACGAAGCTTTGCCTTTAAAAACCTTCAGGGTATTGTGATTTCCCATCCTCTCTAGTCATCAGGGAATCTCCCAAGATTTAGTAAAAGCAAGAGAGATCTCCAAATGCACATAGTGGCCTGCAAGCTGGAATGCCACCCACTGAAGTGAAGGCTGGTTAAGAGTGCCCCTGCTGACACCCAGCCAAGGATGCCTGAATAATGGCAGCATCAGCCTGGATCAGGGTCAGCTCACACTCGCGCTCCTGCCTGTGTGGGTTTGGGGTTGATCAGGGAGGCCCCTTCACAGCCGCTATGGGCAGGCCCAGAATCCATTGGGGTGACCTCCCTAGACTGCCAGGGTTGTTGTTTCTTTGCCTATCTATCTGAAGAAACAACATATCCAGGCCCATGGATGCTTACAAATATCTGGTTGCTTCAGTATTGATGCATAAATTCAAAATTACTCTTGGTTGAAATCTCAGAATGAAGAACAAAATTGTAGTCAGTGTTAACCCGGAATGCCGACTGGTACTCCTGTCCAACATCAGTGTGCATTTGCCTTTGATATTTTATGATGAAGCCGTGAAACCTGGCATCTTTCAATTTTGCAATAGAAGCACATTCACAACAACAAAAATATCAGTGAAGTTAATACTGTCCAGGTCACTGGATTAAAACCCATCTATCAGTTGTTCTTTCCCGCTACCTCTGGCTTTTCCTGCACCTGTTTCCACAAGTGCTGGAGCATTCATGTTTCATCTGTCTTTTCTGTGGCCACATGAAATCATCCGGGAGCACAGGCATGATGACAAAAGACAAGTGTGGTGGATTTGCATCTCTGGGATAAGGGGGGAGCTGAAGAAAGATTCCTCCATAAGCTGGCTCTTACTATCAGCACTAACAATCTTAGAGTGCCAAAATTGCAAAGCTATGTGCTGTCACAGCCACAGCCTCTGCATCTTCCTGGTTCCCTGGAGTAAGCTAAGGATGAATCCTCCAGGACGTCCTGTTCCTCTGGTAGGAATGGCTGAGCCCAGGTCAGATGAATGTCAGGCATCTGAAGCTGAATACATGACCCTGCTCATCTGGAAGCTGCTGAAAAATGTCCCATTTGAATTTAACAAGTAATGCTAAAGCCGAGGCCTGTAGTGTGTTGAACATGCATGGACATTGACTAGAGCAGCAAGGCTACAGGAGATCCCTCATGTTTTGAAGAATCATCTCTGTGATACAGACTCAAGTGAGGTATTGCATATTTAAGTATTGTGAGTTTCCAGGAAGAAAGGATGTGCAGATACCGTGACTCACGAGAAGAATTACTTCTCGTGACTCAAAGGCTTGCATGCTGATGTTTCTTAGTTTATCTCTGTATTCCACCATGGGCCCCAAACCCTGCTTTGAGGCCTGAAGAAAGTTGGCAACCTTGAGGATCCTCCCTGGCCTTGTGAAGCACTCTGGAGAGATTAATCTCTCATTGCCTCATCAGTATAGTCTAATTCATTTCTGAGCTGTTACAACAAATGTCTTGGCAGCCCAAGGATCCAGAAGCCTGATGGTGGCAGTTTTGCCTGAAAGAGGGAGTTTTATTTTGCCTAAAAAGTAGACTTTTGCCTAAAAGGTAGTGGTGCGGGACACTCGGGCTTTGATAAAATTACAGCGGGATGCGAGGAGACTTCATAAGACTCTGCAATGGTTGTGTGCAGGTTTGGCATTGATCTTGTGATGTGAAGATTCTGTAGGTGTGCTTACTCAAAGATGATGGTGCCTGGGAAGAGACAGGTCTAAATAGATTTAAAGCTGGGGAGCATTTCTGCCCTGCCTATTTTTATTCTTTCTTTTTTTTTGGAAGGGGGAAGGAAGAGATGTCACTCTTTTCTCTTATTCCTTGTTTTGCGACTGATTGACCAGGAAACCATTCCCATTGGGCAAAAGGTGAAACTGAGATCCTTTGTAGCTTTGTGTTTTTGTTTCCCGTGGTTACTGCAGGGAACCAAACTCTACAAAATGCGAGTACTACACATCAAAATGAATCCAGATCATCTCCTCTGCTCTAAAACCAAAGTGTGTGCTACTGTCAGCCTAGAAAAGCAGTAGATTCATGGCTGGGAATGAAGAATATTTCTTCCCAAAGTCTGTGATAATTTTGCACTTCATTCATACCTAAGAAACTTAGGGAACTGTGTTTAAAAACTGAGTTTCCTTTTTTCCCTAAAACTAGGTCTTGAAATATAACGTGCCTCAAATAACCAAGACTAAAAGGCAAGCTTTAGAAAGAGACGAAGCATGCCCTCATGTGGCAATGTTTTTTCCTTATAATACCTGTTTGTTTTGCTTTTAATTCTGAAAGAATTTGTTGCCATGTGTTATGCCATTACATCAGAACTGGCATTCAGAACAGGCGTTCTGATACAATGCTGGTGTACACACAGAATGCTCGGAAATAATTATACGGGCTCTGATTCCCTCATTACTTGAGTCTGTGCATGAGCGCTTTTATTTTTATTCCAAAAGAAGAATAGTTCCACACAGGAATTCTAAAATAAATAAGGGTGTGAATTAGAACTTGTCCTGCCCTCTGCTACGTGGGAAAGTTGCTTTCCATGACTGAAAACAAAGTTTAAAATTATTACAAAGTCATGGATGGACAGCTTTGTTTTAAACCAGAATAATTGATTTTGAAGTCAATTTTAAGCTAGACCAAAATAAACCAAAAGTGAAGTAAATGTTCACAGAGCCTGGGCTGGCCTGAGTATCTCTCTTTAAAGATCTGCCCAGTTAAATGTTTTAAGGATCAGGAAGTTCTAGTCTTTCCTAAGAGAGCATCACCTGCTTTTACCACAGGTTTTCTTCCTTGATTTCCCAGATTTTAAACAGCAAGGGTGTTTTATACCAATTCCTGGGTCCTATCAATTCATCAGAACTGCCTTACAGTACTTTTGGATTGATTACGGTTTGATTGTTACCTTGCTAAAAATGGATGAAGATCATGAGGTGCCTGGTTCAGAGATGTGTGGTGGTTACGTCTTGCTCCCCTCAGTTCTGAGAGTGGTTTGCAGGAGTCAGGGAATATGAGAAGCAGGGAACAGAGCAGCCGATGATCCACTGCGCTCCCCTTAGCTTGGCTGGAGAGGCTTGAACATGTGTGACTGACTGCTGTGGGTGGTCTGAGTTTTAGGTGCTTGAGTTGGAGGTTTTGGGTATCGGTGTAGATATGCAAGTTGCTTTGAAAAAGACATCAGGTCGAATGAGAAATGAACTCCTTAAATCTCTCCCCTAGGGTCTAATTGACTTCAGTGGAAGTGAAATCCTTCCTTCAAGACATCTCAGCCGTCTTCATTCATCACATCCCAGCAATGCTCTGCTATTGAGTTTCTTTTGAAAAAAAAAAGTTGTGCTGTACTCTGCTGGTTGGTTATTTCACTTCATATAGACCTTCTCTGCTTGTTGCGTGCCTTGTAATTTTTAAGGTTTTATTTCACCTGCTTTATAAAGTGTAGGAAAATGGACGATCTATGGAATTCCTCCCAGTATTTTAGAAGCATTAGTAAATATTGAAGAATGGGCAATCACACTGTTGTACTCATGGGAATTTTAACAGAAAGTAAGGCTGCTAGATTAGCTACAATCCTGCTCTTACAGCCACAATTCTTGTACTGTTTTTTGTACTTTGTTAAAAAGCTTATATGTGAGAATGGGTACTTGTACCAAGCCAAATAGTTCAGCACCACAAGAATCCCACCAGCTTCATCTCCACGCTGGTAATGAACACAGGCCTGGATACATTCAACCAATTTGTTTGCCTGCAGAAACCATCTTGTGCTGTTTACAGTCAACTATAGCAATGTCCTTCCAGTGTTGACTTTGATGCAGTAAACAGAAGTGCCAATTCTGCTTTTCTTTGTCTTCTTGCTGTGCCTTAGGCTGTTCATAGCTGTTCTCTGCTTGCTGTTACCAGGCAGGGATGCTTTGGATCTGGAAAAAGGCGAGCGGGGTGGCTCTGCTGGAGAAACTGAGTCAGCCCTGCAGCAGCTGGATAAGCCGTGTGCCTCACTGCACATTTGCACAGCCTCAGTCGGTCCCTGAACCAGTGAGTTTCCAGCTGTGCCTGAGCAGTGCTGATGTCCTAGCAGCAGCTGCATGGAAGCTCAGAGTGTACCAGCAGCTCAGTTTAAGTGGAGATGCTTGCTGATACAGCTGGTGAGATGAACTTGTTGCCTGGCTAAATACTGATGGCACAGCAACTTGAGAAGCTGCTCTGCAGAAATGGGTGGGCCCCAGGCACCTCCCCACTTGCTATTGTGTTGTGCTCTCGAGCCTGGTTTCCGTTTTCTGGACACCCTTTGCTTCCTGCTCTTCTGCTTGTTTGGCAGGAGGTGCTGGCCAGTTGGCTGTGGGAGGCATTCAGAAGTGAACGGAGACCTCTGTTAGGCGAACAAAGCCTGCCCTATAACCTCACAGAAGGCATGAGATGTCCACTTATGGTTCTGTCATTAGCCTGTCAGTCTGAAGGAAAACTATAGAGAGATGAGCAGCCAGGGGAACAGCTGGCTCCTGCCCTGGCCCCACAACACATAGGAGGTTCTGGTGGGAAAGGTAGGGGGCAGGCAGGGAGTGATGCCTCAGAGAATGAGCTAGGCAATTGCATTTGCTGTCCCCTGGGCCCATCTGCCCCTGCTTGTCAAAGGCTACGGCTGTATGGTTGTCAGAGGCTTTGAGGCATGTAGGCTGTAATCCAGCTGGCTCTGGTGCTTACAGACTGGGAATTGCTGTCCCAAACTTCAACCACCTGAGCAAGTCCCCACGTTGCTGCACGAGCTTGGAAAGCTCACCCTGAAAATGGTGGCACTGAAGTTTCCTTGTCCTTATCACTCCTGTTTGCAAGTATAAAGGTGATTGAGTTGGGTCTGTGTGTGCTGTCACAGCTGGGTTAGACAGCAGCAGGGCTATGCATACCCTTTTCACACCACTCTGCTTTTGGTCCTCCAGATTGCTCAAGCTACTTCTGAGGTCAGCTCAAGGTCCTGCTCTCTGATGGGTTCTATCTTTGACTTGCAAAAAGAAGAGTAGCACTGGTCTGGGCCAGGAAAGTTCTCAAAGCGTATGTCCAGGTCTGCTCCTCTTCCAGAAGGGACTACAACAACAGCAATCTTATAAACAAGGAGGTGACTTAAATAGGACTGTGGGCCCCTACTGCCAACTGAAAATTTGCATAAAAACCTTTCTGAGTAATGAGATTTTTCTGAATTGAACCAAAACTGCACAAGAAGCAGAGAGGGACTGTTTGCAGAAAAGGTAAGTTTGCTATGATGCAGCCTCAGGTGAGAAACTGGGCTAGTACCAACCACTAAAGATAGGCCAGGCCATGAATTTGGCCTTTCTCAAGTTGAAGAAGCTCCTCAGCATAGTTATATTGAACTTCATATGTTGATGTGTCAGTGTAAATTATGCCAAGAATCAGCTTCTCTGGCTGTGGCAGTGAGGAGATCAGGAGGCCCCATGACATCCATTCAGGCCAGCTCCATGCAAGTCTAATGGTCTAGAAATGACCATATGCTATAATGAATCAAACTGTCCAAAACTGCAGGAAGAGAGAAGATGTCTGCAATGCGTTCTCTGGTGGTGTGAGAACATCATGGACAATGGCATGCAAGCTGATAAATTAATTTCCACCCACCTGATCACCACTTATGGTACATTTGATAACCCCCAAACCCAAGAGCCGCCCCCTTTTTGAGGAGAGGTTTGATGACGTGGGTAGGAAGCAGGGGAGAAAAGAATTTGTTTAGCATTATGCTCCTACAGCCTTTTCCTCTGGAAGCTCTCACAGCATTTTCCAGGGGATGCAGTTATTGTTATTGCAGCTTAACAATGGAGAAACCGAGGCACAGCTGTACAGTGACTTATCCATGGTCTTTGCAAAGCTCAGAGAAGGACCTTGGTGCCTTGGGTCCCAGCCAGGTAGTCACTACGTGTGAAGTTGTAAGTGGTGTAAAAATAGCTGTTCTGATCTCTTTATTTAGAAAGCCCAGCTTCCAGAGGGAAGCAGGTAGAGGAAGAATTGATAAGCCCTGATGCTGGGACTATTTTTCCTTACTAGCCTTCTGTCAGTTCCCTTTTACCATTTTACATATGGTCACTTGATACCAGCAGCTGCTCTGGGACATCTGTATCTGTCACATCCTTCTTTTTCTTGTGGTGTCCAAAAGCTTCAGAGAACCACACACACACACACACACACACAAAAAGGCATTTAAAAAAACCTCCTAGTAGCTGAGTTTCCTTGGTTCTAAACATGTCACTTTAATGATGTCTAAACTACTCAGTGCTTGATGAGCAAAACATTACTATCTTCTAGCCACATTTGTTTTCCCTGTCTCCCAGAGCATTATAGTCACCCAGGGAGAACTGCATGTTCTACTTTGCTGCTGTAAAGCTATTATGGGTATGAAAAGTTCCCATTAATCTGCTCCACACATGGACGTTTCTGGATAAAGTTCAGTAGCCAGATCCCTTTTTCTTTGTGTGCATCAAACGAAGCAGAAAAATGCCTCCAATTTAAAGACACCAAATGAATAACCAAATAGATGAGATTAATTTTTGTTTAATACGTGCGGGCAATGAAGCCAATGGCCAGTGTTTGTATGTGGACTTCTCTTGGGAGTTCATTACTAGCTGAGCCTGTAATAAGTTAATGCAGAGATTCCATGGAAATAGGGGGTTAATTATATGCAGAGGATGTTGGCCAATGTACAGCTCTGAACAACAAAAATAGCCCAAAGTCTTGTGCTTTGGATGTGGAATCAATTAACGAGGTCCACGGCATGTACCAAAATTTGTTAAGATAGTTGCACTATAAGGATGCTTCATTATTTTTTTCTCTAAAAAGCTAAGAAAATAAGTGGATAATAGAAGAGCAGGGACGGAAAGACATGAGCCTGGTAATAAAACACTGGACTTTGGACTGGGGCCAGAGCAAGCCTTTCAATGGGCTTGAAGTTTGGACTGCAGCGGAGTTTGAACTGCCTTTCACTCACTGTCCGAAAGGTTACAAGCACTACACAGAAAGAAGTGCTGCTGTTAGTTCACTGGCTCCCTGCTCTCTGCTGGCAAGAGCCTCATGCTGCTAATACGCCGTAGCCCTCAGACTGACTGATACCAGCATGTGGCACGGCGTGCTGTAGGCTCAGCTCTGAAGCCCAAGCATAAAAATCCTGCTTGATGCTGGCTGGCACAGACCTAATTTCCACCCCCCCACGCCCCTTTCCACATCTGGTCCTAATATAAAATGTGTCTTTCTGTCTATCTTTTTTTTTGTTGTTGTTGTTTTTTTCCCTTGCCACATCTTTACAAATGGCTTCTCTCAAGAAATAGCGCGTTCCCCCCTCTCCTCTGTGTGTCTAGGTTTTAGAGCTGCGTGTATGTCTGGCAGTTTAATAACATAGTTATTGAACAGGGTGCTTCTACAGGGATGTCATTTCATAGAAAAGGCAGAGAAAGAGGAGTTTTCCTTTTTTTTTCTATTTTCAGAGGCATGAAATACTCCCACTTCTGGTTCTGCTGAGTTTTCGAGGAATCCCATAAACAGGTAACATACAAATTAAAAGAAGATCTGAGCCATTTTCACCACATTCATTTTAAAATGAGCCTGTGTGTGCTCCAGGCTCTTCTCAAAGTCCATCAGTCTCCATTGTTTTCCCCCTTGTTTTTCTCCCCCTCACAGACTTATCCCTAAAGCCACTGGTTTGTTCCTGGACATGGTTGCTGAAGCAGTTGGATAGTGTCCCCCCACCACACCCCAGTGGAGGCTGAGGCCACGAGTCTCCATAGAAATGCCAGCAGGGAAGGGCTTTTTGAACTAATCAGCATAATCCCAAGCAGCTCTGTGGGTTGTAATCCGTGGGGTTCCCACCACGTTCTTCTGTTTGTGCTCAGCTCCCTGCCAGAAAGGTGGGCCCAAATGTTTTTTGCACGTGGGCCTCTGGAGGCACCTGGAAAGGCCTGGAGATCTCTGAGGGGCCCACCTGAGGCCTTCACTCCCCTGCAGGCCCCTGCCCTGCTGAGACAATGGCAGGGTTACTGCTGGGGCTGGTGTTACCGTTCTGCAACGCTGCAGCTGTAGGTTGGGGGCACGCTGGAGAGTTGTGCTTGGTCAGCTGAGGCAATGCACAGGGGACCACCCTGACCTCTCTCCTGCCTGCCTGGCTGCTTGCAGTTAAAGTGTTACCAGCCGAGGTACAGCAGAGCTGGTGTGTGCCTCGGCTCCCAGGGCACCCGGGGACAAGGCTGGAGCAGCAGGAGGGAAAGGTTATTTTCGTGGCAGCTCATTAGGCAGATGGGGGGAAGAAAACATAGGGAGGTCAGGCAGGAGGAGGATGTGGTAGCCAAACAGAGGCAACCAGCCTCAGGCGGGGCAGGTCCATGAGGAAGCTCAGAAGCTATGGGGCTTGTTAGTTAGGGCCTAACCTGTCATAGGAGTCATCGCTGGTACTTCTGTTTTCTGAGACGCTGCATGAGAACGAGCACCTCATTTTGCCTGCAATACCATGGCTGGCTTCAGGCACTAAGTTACAGGTTTGTTGCACAAAAAACAAACTCTGGCGTGGCAACACCCCCGTGCTCCCCAGTACCTAAGAGGTGTTAGAGCACCAGCAGGCTGCTTCTGCTCTCTGGCTTGCCATTTTAGATGACTAACATATGCCCCAAATATCTGTATTGCCACTCAGCTGCCTCATTCGTATTCTGTAACTGATTCAATTAGGATCAACACTGATGGAAATGTGCAAGTCCAGCCCTGCTCATGTGCTGAGCCTATGGCAAGGGCATTTTCTTGTATCCTGAAGAACTGGGGATAAGGGAAGGAGTCCTAACAATCTCTGGATTTGTTGGCTTAAATTCTTCCTTGTTTGGAAGTGCTTTAGGATGGGGAGGCCAGCTGCTGACAGAGCTGAATAGTACCTTGTTCCATGCCTTCAACTCAGCTGAAACTATTCACAGAGCAAGAATGGACGATGGAGTCTGATTGCTTTGTAACTAATCTGAGTGAGGAAGTATAATTATGATAGCTATCACTGGGGGGTATTTCAAAGGGAATGCTCGCTAGATACTGTGACTAAGCACTTAGTTTTTTCCATCAAATTGCTTCCAGCCCAGCAGCTTGCTCAGTGTACATAATAACTCTGTTGACTTCAGTGAGATCCTTCAGCTCAGATCAGCTGAGTACTTGCTCTGTCACAGTGGGCCATAGAGCAGATGTGAGACACTGTGGTATCACCTCACCTGCTCCCTTTTCTCCTTCCTCCAGACCCTCAGCACCCAGGATGCTTTTCAGCACTTTGCCATGTACAGTTTTATATGAATCAATCTACATCTGATTTTACTCTTAAATCACTCGATTCTTTCCCCTTTAAAATTCAGATTTTTGTTCACACTCACATAAAAATATATATCAATATTTTATAAATATCTGTAGTGTATCCCTAGGCACAAATTACATTGTAATAATAAACTGGCTGGCTTGTTTTAATAGTTCCTGCCTTTTGGCTTTACGTAACACTGCAGGTGTGAATCTGGTAGCAAAACTGTAGGTGTAAATTATTATGTCAGCATAATAGTTTGTACTTTATTGTGCTTTATTGCTTAATTGGCTTCTTCCATAAGGATTCTGCAGTTATTACTAGGAAATAATGCCATGCTTTTCCAGGAAAAGAGTGATACATGTTTACAAAGGTCAGTCTGATTTCAGGGCATGACTGGGTGTGGAAAGTGAATGAAAGATGTTATTAAGCAAATTAAAAGAGTGCATACTGAGTCCTCAAATAAAAACAAGAGCGGACTAAAAGATGCTCCAAAGCCCCAGAGAGCTGGCTAATTTTTCTGGCAAACATTTAGGGATTCCCCAGTGATGAGTGATACCTCTGGGTGCTTACACACTCTGTGATCTCCTCTTCCCTTTCTGTCCTTTCCACTGCCATACTTCTGCCAGAAGATTAAAGAAAATCAAAGTCGTATTTACAGCAATGCAGAGGCCCAGATCCCATTTCAGCTGTGGCCTGTGGGAGCACACCCCTGAGCCACCCTGCACTGACTAGCCTTGAAGCAAAGGGATTCAGGCAGCACTTTGGAGTAATGCAGGGTCTCCACCTGTGGATCCTGATGCTATTTGGTGAATTCAACATCTTTATTAATGATCTCGATGAGAGGATTGAGTGCACCCTCAGTAAGTTTGCAACCCAAGTTGGGAGAGAATGTTGATCTGCAAGAGGGGAGAGAAAGGCACTACAGAGGGTCCTGGACAGACTGAATCAATTGGCCAAGGCAAACTCTATGAGTCACTGCCTGATGGAAAGGGACCTTGGTGTACTGACGGGCAGTTGGCTGAATATGAGTCAGCAGTATGCCCAGGTGGCCAAGAAGGCCAATGGCATCCTGGCTTGTATCAGGAATGGTGTGGTGAGCAGGACTAGGGAAGAAGTAATCCTGCCCCTGTACTCAGCAACTCAACCTCAACCACTGTGTTCATTTTTGGGCACCTCAGTACAGAAAGGACATTGAGGAGCAGCCCAAAGAAGGGCAACAAGGCTTGTGAAGGGTTTGGAGAATATGCCTTATGAGGAGAGAGTGAAGGAGCTGGGGCTGTTTAGTCTGGGGAAAAGGAGGCTGAGGGGGGACCTTACTGCTCTCTTCCAATACCTGAAAGGTGACTGCAGTGAGAGCTGGGCTGGTCTCTTCTCATTGGTGACAGGATGAGGGGAAATGGCCTCAAGTTGCGCCAGGGCAAGTTTAGGTTGGATATCAGAAAAAACTTCTTTATAGAAAGGGTTGTTAAGCACTGGAATGGGATCCTCAGGGAGGTGGTTGAGTCACCATCCCCGGATGTGCTTAAAAACCATTTGGATGTGGTGCTCAGGGATATATATGATTTAGCAGAGGCTTGTTAGAGTTAGGGTAGTATGATTAGGTTGCGGCTGGACTTGATGATCTTTAAGGTCTTTTCTAACCTGAGAAATTCTGTGACTGTATGATCAAATGAACAGGGAGAAGTTTGCTGTTTGCCCATTAAGTGTATGTGATCTGACCACAGTGATCTCAGTAGGTTTCTGCTATCTGGGATCTTCCTAGGGGATCCATAATGCTCTCTTTGAGACAGGGAAAGTTCCTACAGAGAAGACTTTGAATTAGGAGTCTTTTGTGAACTGCAAGGTTTACTACCATGATTCATATACCTTAGCTGTATTACTGCAAATCAGGGTAAGGTGTCAAATGATCCTCCTTCTTATCTTTGAGGAAATGCAGTGTGCTCCAGCCCTGTTGACTCTGAAATCAAGTCCTGCACTGCTGTGGTACCCATGAATTGTAAGGATCATTGGGAAAGATCAACAAACCTCTCCTCTCCTTCTTATGCATCCGCATGAAAACCCATATAATTCTGAAGGTACATACAAGCTATGAAGGAGGTGGAGGCACCACCTTGAGAGCTGGAACATGATTAGTAACTGTCAAATTGCAAGTAAAACTTGAACTCCCTAAAGTCTCTCCCATCCTCCTTTTAGGAACCAGTACACGAGCCTTTGGCTAGTCTGTCATTCCTTGACACAGTTTGTTTGTGGCTAGGGAGCATCTGAAGCCCTGGGCAAGTAGTTTGGACTTTAGGAAAAAGTCCTGACCTTGAAGAAAAATGGAGAATGGGTGAGCTGCAGCAACCAGGATCACATGAGGGAGTAACTGGTATATGCATGCCAATGCAAGAGTCTTCACTCTTTCATAATGAGAGCTACATCTTGACTGCCAGATAAACCACCTCCTTTTGTACTTGAAATTGCAAAATAGCTCTGTAACAGCTCTAGCAACTGCTCAGAGAGAAAAGAAATAGAAAAACATTTATGGCATCCTTAGCGTAACAGGTGTTTCTACAAAAAAAGACTAATTGTTCATTTTAATTTGGCCCTTTGCTGTATCTCTGTTCTGCGCTGTTTCTTTGCCAGGTTTAGAATAGAGCCAGCCAACTTTCTGCAGACCCCTGACAGTGTTTTTAGGCTTGTCAGTTTTAGAATTGTATAGTTGCACGCATTTCAGTATTGCTTTCTGTTTTAGATTGTGCTGAGTAAATTCTATTTATCGTGCTGTCATGCTGTATTTTGTAGGGAAAAAAAGGAAAAAAAGTAAGATTTTTTTTTTCCCATTCCCAATTGCCATGGTGGCCTCAATCTTGGAGTTAAATTACAGGAGAAACCCAGAAACAGTTAATCAAATGTTAAACAAAACGAATGAGGCTTGCATGGTGCCCTGAAGGTCATTAGACTCAAGGTCTGAGCAGCTGCCAAGGGGAGCGAGCTCCAGCGCAGGAGCACTCATCTGAGAAATCCCTGCTGCTGGACTTGGAGGGGTCGAATGCAGCATTGGCTGCAGGCGCCTCCCAGCTGATCTCAGCTGCCATGACTGGATGAGGGGTAGAAACTCTTCTCATCCTGCTGGTCTAGAGAGCTTTGGAAGTGGATAGGAGGACTGCGACTTGCCTCTCTCCAGCCTCTTGGCTGCCTCCTTGACTAGCTGCAGAGCTAGCAGATAGCACTAAAATCATAAGGACAGACTGTTGTTGGAAATTGTGATGAAAGGGCCCATGAACCACAACTAATATTTGGAAGTGGGACAGGGGTGCAACAGTCAGCACAAAGGGACTCATGTCCCATTCTACGTCCTGTGAACCACTCTCCATCCCAGCCGCATCTTTCCATCACAGTGACTGTGGAGAGGCTGCTGTTATCTTCCCCCTGCATCTTGTCTCTTTCCAGCTTTGAGGTTAGAATGAGACTGCAGGATATGGATGCAAGATGGAAAGAGAGAGAGAGAGCATTGTGATGTCAGTTCAATTTCCGAGTATCTTCCAGTGTTTCTTTTTGGATTACAGAAGAGCTTTGCCTAAATAATTCATTAAGTGAAAACTGTTGTGAGCAAGGATGAAGATGTATCCAAGTACCCATACACTGTTATTCATGAATGTTAGTTTATTAAGCCTTCCAATAGATCTCTTAGCGTATCTGTGGGGTGACCTTGCTATTTTATTTCTCATTCATGCCTTAATTGCAGGAATCCTTTATGCCAATGTAAACACTGATCTCACTGCATATTGGAATGGCATAGTATATAAAACAGGGAGCTGCAATGATAAGAAGGTGTGTTTTCTGTAAAAGTAGTAGGTTTCTGAAGGAGGAGTTTACCCAAAGGGAGCTAAGTGTACAGATCTAACTCATTCAGATCTTTCTGGTTCTGAAGCTGACACACACATGCACAAACACATACGGTTCAGTATCTATTTCACGGACGCGTTCTTCTCATCTCAGTGTGTAAAGGTCTTGAAAGCAATAGCTACTGGCAGTACCCCAATTCAGCATATCTACTAGATCCTTTCCAGTTACAAAATCACTACGAACACATGCTTAGATGAATGCGTGGCTTAAACTACCTTACTGTCAGAAGCAATGAAAGTAGCTGGGTGTCCTCTGGGACTTGGTTTGTGGGTTCTTTGTTTTTTCATTCTTGGTTTGCTGACTACAGCTCAAGAACTGCTGCTGGAGCAAACTCCCTAACATAACCCCTGAAAGTAATCCAGCAATCTGCAAGGCTTTTTAGATCTAATAATAAACTGCAATGAGTCTTCATTATTTTCCACATTTTATGGATTAATGGGCTGCAGGTGGAAGGAAAAACGGGCAGATTTGGCTTTCTGTAAATTATCTCTGATTCTGTGGATACTTCCCTACCCTGCCCACATATGGACTCACCTGTAGCACTTCCTCCAGGCTTGGGGCCCCCAGCACAAGAAGGATGTGGACCAGCTGGAGCAGGTCCAGGGGAGGACCACAAGGATGATCAGAGGGCCAGAGCATCTCTCCTATGAGGGAGGTAAGCTTGTTCAGCCTGAAGAAGAGAAAGCTTCTGGGAGGCTTCCAGTATATAAAAAAAGCTTATAAACATGAAGGAAATAGACTTTATATGTAATCTGATAGTGACAGGACATGAGGGAATGGCTTTAAACTAAAAGAGGGGAAATTCAGGTGAGATGTTATGAGGAAATTCTTTACTCAGAGGGTGGTGAGGCACTGTCTGCCCAGTGAAGCTGTGGGTGCCCCGTCCCTGGAGGTACTCAATGGCAGGTTGGATGGGGCCATGGGCAGTCTGAGCTGGTGTGTGGCAGCCCTGCCTACAGCAGGGGGTTGGAGCTGGATGGGCTTTGAGGTCCCTTTTCAAGCCAGTCTATGACTGTATGATCTGTTGAGATTTATGAGGGCATGCTCTACCTGTATACTTACAACAGGTATTTTGGATCAGCATCAAGAGGCCTAACCCTGCTGACTTAAACACAGCATCTCCAATTTACATCATCAGTGTTTGAACCTGGTGTTATGTGCGTAGGCATGCAATCAGTGGAGTGACACTCCCTCCCAGCAGCTCAGCATTTGACCTGTGTACTTGTGAGTGTTTGTCGTGTCAGACTAGAGAAATAGAAGAATAAATGCAAATTATCTGTGCTTTACTGTGTTTTCCTGTGTGCTTAGATGGGAAGTCTATGCTACAGTAACCACCCGAGAAAGCTTTTTGATGCAAACAATCAGAGTAAACAATGCCTTGAAAGCAACCCTTGTGCTTTGTACAGGGTAAGTACATCCTGAATCTCCAGGTTAACAGGAACAGTTCCGTACAAGCTGACATCAACTTTCCAGGCCTAAATTTCAGTTAAGAGCTTGTTTTTATGTTGGCATCCCTCCTAACAATTCTCATGCTGCCTATTTATACTTCTCAGCCTAGAGGAGCCATGGCCAGGTCTTAGTGGTCTCTACCCCGATGGTCACCAAAACGCTTTAGACTTATTCTTTCGCACAAAATTAATAATTGTCAGGTTATCTAGGAGTCTGGCTCGGCTGCTGTACTTCACTAATAAGCATCCAGTTGAAGAGCTTGTGTTTAAAAAGCGTTGTTATCTAACGCTTACTGGCAGGTTTTGACTCTCACATCCCTGTTGAGATTGATTTCCTGTACATGTCTAATTACTGATGACACAGTCAGATATAAGCTGAAGAGCTATCTTGCAACTGCAAAGAAAGCTTGAGGCCAAGTTCCCTTTGGCTCAAACAGAAGGAGGCCTCATTTTATTTCATTTACTAAAGTCACCATAGAAGGATCCTCCTTTGAGAACTTGCAGCAGTATAGGAAGTGTGTACAAAACAAGTCCAGACATCAAACAGGGCAACTCCCAAAATGTCTCTGCATTTGTAAACAGGCTTCACATCTGCTCAGCTTTGCAGTAGGCATGAAACATAAAACTTGGGATATCTTTCTAATTCGTTTGAATGGATGCTAATTCGAGCTGTGGTTTGTTGAGATGGAGGCTGCAGCTGCAGCTGGCTTGAGAGAGTCTTTTGAGGGAAAAAACCAAAACACCCTGGAGAAGGAAAGGTATTTTCATTTAAAAAAGAAAATTAGAAAAAGATTGCTTTCCTGATCTGATTTACAATGCAGCCTGATTAACAGTTGTAGGACCGAGTACCT
Source organism: Excalfactoria chinensis (assembly GCF_039878825.1). Lineage (NCBI taxonomy): Eukaryota > Metazoa > Chordata > Aves > Galliformes > Phasianidae > Excalfactoria > Excalfactoria chinensis. The sequence goes on along the minus strand of NC_092826.1, from coordinate 80,293,322 downwards.
AAACTGCACTGTAACACGGGGAAGGGCAGAGCTAAGGAAGTCATAAGGCTTTTAGCTCTTTTCTGGGATCTGACAACAGTCTTTGATCAGAAGGATGCTCACTGATGATAAGAGCATGGAGGGAAGGAGAAGAGCTTCTGTTTCATAGAGATATGCCAAGAGCATGTGTGAGAATGGCTGGACAGCCTTTACTGGAGCTTATGTTAATATTCTGTGTGACCATATAGGTATGGACTGGGCAACTTTAACAGGGGTACTATTCCAAATATCTTGTATAAAATCTTGCAGTGAGAGCATGAGCCTGATGGTTTATATGCTTCTATGGGGGCAGGGCTTACTCACAAGTTAGAAAGATATCATACTTCATCAGGCAAAGGCAGTTTTGTACCTGCAAAGCAGAAACAATAAGAGATCACATCAATTATAAACATATATAGTAGCACCCACCTATATTTGGTACATAATGATAACGTGTGGAGAGTGAATGGAGGACAGGCCTAAGATGTGCACTGTAAAGCAAGTACAACGTGATGACCTTTGTCTGTGGCAAGGCACTAAATTAGACTGCTTGTTTCCAGCGTAGCATTGTAGTCACTATAATGTCGCCTGGATCCAACTGCTGGAAGAATTTTTTGCTCACAGTCGGTCATCAATGTCCTTTTTCTGCAAGATACATCTCTAAGATGTACTGTCAGAGCAGCTGATTTGATTTGCCATGTGCATTTCAGTCACAATATCTACGTGTCTATCTGACCATCAGAGAGGGTGTCTGTCCATAGCCTGAGGTTTTTGGCTTGCGGTGAATCATACAGAGTACAACAAGAGCTATCTGACCAAGAACAATCTGGGCTGAGTTTGGGGGTCTGAAAAGAAAAGATTTTAATAGTTGTACAAGCTTCTACACTATTTGAGTCTGTAAATACAAGCATCGCTAATCATGCTGTCGTTACACAACCTTCACACTTTCATTAATGTAACTATTTTATCTCCCTTCTTGTGCCAATGTCTGGTCAGATCTTCCAGCCTGGAACACTCATTTCCAGGGGAAATGCTCTTTCTCTGTGTAAAGGATTTTTTTGTAGATGTAGAACCAGTAAATCTGTCACCAGTTAAATGTGTTAAGCACAATTTCAGGAGTGCTGCTACCCCATGGAAAACCTTGAGCTCCAGGCTGTAGATGTTAACTACCACGTAGGAAAACTGTATATGTTAATGGGAGAGAAAGGGAAAAAAAAAGCATCCTAACAGGTAAGGTGATGTCTGCTGTTCAAGTACTTGAAAATGTCATTTCCACCCGTGACAAAACTGTATTTCATATATGCTCTGTGTCTTGTGTCACTTGGCCCTGTCCCAACCTTAGTTCTAGCATGGCTGCGTGTCAGCTATCCAACGCATGAATAAGTGTTGAGTTATTATTTACATATCAGCAGTATCCAGAAGCAAAAGCTCAGACTGTGCCCCATTGTGCACCATGTGCAAATACGCAGCGAGAGACATCCTCGCTTTAAAGCTCTCGTGGTGTAAAAAGGCTATGAAAAAGAGCAAGAAAGGAAAGAGAAACAGAAAGAGCTGGGAAATGCATCCAGGGTCACAGAGTATGGAAACAAGGCAATGTAGGTTTCTGCTCATGGGTGGTGGTTGTTTTCATGCATTCCCAGCAGCAAGTGTTGTGTCACTCAGAGCTGCAGAAGGTGACTCCTGGGTCAGAGCTATGCTCAGGGCCTTTCCCACTGATACAATTCAAGAGTGTTCCTCTTCCTGCATGTTTGCCATGTCCCACTGCCAGAGTTACTGTCCTATTGCCCTGGTCAGTGGAAAAAGGAACATGTACCTATGTAGTGGTCTTTCTAGTGCAAAGTCCAGCTTTCCAGTTCCATATACAGCAGATTGCTGCTATAGCAGGAGGTAGGTCTCCTAATGCCCGCTAGCTTGCACAGTCCTCTTCGGCTAAAAGATGCTGTGCAAAGGATAAGATACATTGTTAATACAGCCAGTTTTCCAAGGGGGCTTCATGAGAGAGATTAATTTTATTCTTTGTTGTTTTCCTAGCTCACAAAAATGACAGATATCCTCCAGAGTACAGCAGACTTCAGCCATGCTGCTCCTGCCTGTTTCCATTCATCTCCTTAATTGGATTGAGCCAGCAGTGACTGGGCAGCACTCTGCAATATCACCATCCTTCCTGAACCATGTGAGTGACAAGGTGGGTAGGAGATGATGGCAGAGTGTTGATGAGATTAGCACTTCTTGATCTTCATGGAGTAAGAAATCCCCAGGACTAACTCATCCTTCAGTATTTTCGGTGACTAATAGGTGTTTTATCATCCTTCCAATTAGAAAGCATTTATCAGCAATCTTTGCTAACTCACTGCATGAATTGACCTGTCATTCACAACCTCAGCCCTTGGAACTGGTAATTAAGTTTAGCAATCTGCCTCAGCAGCTCTGATTGAGATATCCATGTGGTGTGTTTTCATGTTGTCAGGCAGACGCTTTGGGTTTTCTTTCCCAAAAGGAAAGGACTTCAGGAAAAGTGAATGAAAGCTCCTGGATGCACAGGCAGATGCAAGTCAGTACCTGCAATCATCAAATCCCTGCAAGCAGCATAGGGTGAGTGGTACGGAGTGGCTCCACTAGGGCTATGGGTTTTACTTTGGTTTAGTTGTCATAAGATGGGACCTGAGGACATTGTTCTTTAGCTAAAATAACTGTTTCATCCCAGTGCTTTCCAAGCTGTTTTGACTGGGGCTGTAAAGGACATTCACGCTTCATTCTTGACCCCTTCCTCAACTTCAGAGTTTCATATTTAAACCTGAGCTCACATCAACGTCTGACAGCAGAGAACATGTTTTATCCACAACGTAAACTTCTTTACAAAAAGTAATTCAGCCTCCTGTTGAAGGAAGTTCCTTAAGGAGTTAGAACCTATAGACAGATAGCCAAACACTGTGTGAACTGCAGTGTTACCCCAGGACTTTCTGGGTTTCATCCAGCCAGTAATTTGACATGAATGAAAGTGGTGAACTGAGGTCTGTTCCCCCCACAAATGAGTAAAATGTCTGCATTCTTGGGTATACAGAGATAAAGTTTTGCTAGCGGCACTTCTAACTGGAAGTTTGTTTCTTATGGTGAAGCTGAACTGCTTCTTCACATCAAGATTACACTGCACTAACTTGAGGGTGATGCTAGTAATGTCATTGGTACAGCTGACACTGAGGCTACATCTCCTGTTATATCTTGGCCTTTCTCTGAGGTGTCTAGCTATTATTTTCTTTGTGTGATGAGAAGAAATCTGCGGGTTGCTTGCACTGAGATCGTACCTCTACCACAGGAAAATCTTTTCCTTTCCCTGCAATATTTACCTACTAGTTTAAGCTGGTTGAAGCACACAGGAGAAAAGAAAGGTGTTATCATGTGAGAGCTGAGAAGGTAACCTCTGTTAAAAATCAACAAAACCCAAACCAGCAATCTGAAAACAATGGGAAGAATGCCAAGGAGAGGAAAGTAATAGAAGTGTGATATTTAAGATATATAGCAAATAACAGCACCAAGTGGTAGCACGATTTCCAAAGTATGTGCATTGTGAGCATAAAGCAGCAGCCATGCTTCTACGGTTTGTGAGCTACTGAAAGGTCTCTGCCAACAATGATTTATTTAAGTGATTTCTTGGTATTTCCAAGGAGGAGAAGTGGTCCTGAACGGAGCTTGGACAATAATGTGGGTTGTTTTTTTTCCATTGAAAATACCCAAAGGTTCTTTGCAGCCTCCTGCTCCCTGAATATCGCGTGCACTAACTTCAGCCCCCCCACAAAAGAGAACGAAAGAAATCCTCTCAATTTAGTACAAAGGCCATCTTTTCTCACAAGGGAGTGAGCATGGTGGTAAATTATAGGATATCTGTTTCAGGACCCTTTCAATATACTGGTCCTATAAGAGCTCCGGAGTTAAGATGATCCCCTAGAGATCTGAGGCAGTGTGTTATTTAGCAGAAGCTCATAGGTTACATCTACTGGTGTCTTGGGTACCTTTATGCTGAATTGTTAGCATCAGCTTGAGAACACGTTATCTTTCTCCTGAGTCTGATTATATATCCACTGTGCAGGCAACAGAATATTCGTATGTATTTCATTAGTAAAAAAGATTAGGTTTTAAACCCACAAAGGCAAGGTAAGAAGAAGTAAGGATGAAATGTCAAACAGCCCTCAAATTGCTCTTTTATCTCATTGTATCACTTAGTGCCTGGGAGTCCCCACACCCTGGTGTGAAAAAAAACACATTTGAATACAAGTCATAGCAGAATTAGCTACAGCCAGAATGAACACCTAGACCTCTGTTGTGCTGATGATCATCATATCATATGGAAATGGAAATGTGTAGGGTTTGTGTCTACTCAGTCCCTCGGTTGGGTAGCCTGTAATGTTTGTGATATGCTCTAAATACCCTTTGTCATTTGTAAAGCAGTTTGTTACCTGATTTAGAAATTTCTCATCTACATTTTCATGTTTCAGAATATTAAAGTTCTCAAGCATCTGTGTTATAGTTCAGTTAATAGCTTAACCAGAGCTTAATATTAAAATATAAATCATAAAGGCTTTGTACTTAAAAATATAATGCCACTGCTTTATCTTTCCAGTTTAAGTATCCCCTTCCCTTCCCTTCCCTTCCCTTCCCTTCCCTTCCCTTCCCTTCCCTTCCCTTCCCTTCCCTTCCCTTCCCTTCCCTTCCCTTCCCTTCCCTTCCCTTCCCTTCCCTTCCCTTCCCTTCCCTTCCCTTCCCTTCCCTTCCCTTCCCTTCCCTTCCCTTCCCTTCCCTTCCCCTTTTTTCATTCATTTACTTATTGGTGTGGTAAGTTTATGGGATCTTGCAGGTGTTTTCTGGAGTGCTGTGGTGACACAGTTGTTATATAAAGTTACAACAGTTAAGTTTTTATCTCCGAACCTGTGGCTAAAGAAGAGATCTGTGGAACTGGGAAAACGGATGCTGACGTTGTGCTTCCGCCAACTCATTCATTCTGTAGCCCCAGGCAAGCTCTTTCAGATGAAATCCTCAACGGTGGTCACTTGGCTGACTATCAATAGCCCCAAAGGGGATAGAAGATCTCTGGTGAGTCAATGTGCCCTAAAGAAATGCATCTCCAACCAGACAGGGGTATCCGGTACCTCAGCCAAAATCTGGATCAGGTCACGTTCATGCAAACTTGGCTCTGCTTTTGGTCAAGCAGTATAATGCATTAGTCTCAGAGACACTGAAAAGCCTTACATAAAGTATAGGACCATCACCCATGGCTCCTCAGCTGAGGTCACTTTTGCTACAGATACTTCCTATGGGAAGTGCAGATGACTGTGCTTGCATATCTTCCTCCAAGCTCTGCAAGTAATTGCTAAGAAATTTTTTACCAGCTCTGAAAACCTGCATCTTCAAAAGTATTTGGATACTTTGTTTGTCTTTGCTTTTTCCCCCACTGATTTTCAAAGCTGGGAGAACACTGTCACAGGATCCAATTCTGATGACTCTAAGTGCAGCAAAATAGCGATTCTCAGAGTAGCCTGAAATGAACTTCCTTGCTGTGGCATTAGGGTGTAAGGGATTTACCTCTTCTTGCCTCCATTAGAAAGAACTGCCAATGCAAGTTTGTGTTGCTGTAGCTTGACTGCTCTTCCATCTGAAAGGGTTTGTGCAAAGCTGGCTCAGTTATCACAACTGTGCACTGTAGGCACAGCTTCAGAGATGCCGTGAACAGTCAGCTGACTACTCATTAACTGAAACCAGTCAACCCTACCCTCACTTTTCAACTTTTCCCACCTCCTGCACCCAGATGGGTTTAGGGTTTCTGCAGAAAGCTGTTTTAAGTGTTTCAAGATCTGAGATTGCCCTTGATCCATCTGTTGAATTGTCCATTTGCAAGATGGAAATACCAGGTAATAGGTGTCCTGATGTAAGTAAATGCTCACCTGTGCTGTCTCCTTAATAAAGGAAATCTGTTAAAGCCAAACTTTCTTCTCACTTACCCTCTGCAGCTCTGGTCATTCAGAGATGTAATATAGGACAGAGTTCACGTCAGTGGGGCTTTTGAGGAACATTTTGTTTGTTTTCTTTTTTCTAATGGTGAGTTTACCAGGCTGTGCTATTCATGGGGATGGAGACCTTCTGGCTTGCTGTACAGATGGTTTTGTCCTACCTGGTGCTGGCCGGATATTGAAGAGGAAGGAGTGAGATTGTCATCAGAACTGTAAGCACAGACCTCTGGCCCTAACTGTGATTGAAAAGCTCCAGGAAAGGAAAGGTTAGCAGAAGAGCATGTGCAACAGAGAAGTGTGGTTTCAGGAAGCTGGAGGGAATATGAAGCCATGCCCTGGTTCTTTCTGTTTTCCCATCCTCAAACAACAGCGGTTTCAAACTGAAGCTTCAGACTTTGTTTTCTGTCTGTTAAGAATGGAGGAAAAGAAAATATCAAGTAGAATCTACAGTGATTTCTTAGAACCCAGTGCCCATGGCCTGACTTTCCAAAGTCTTGAGCAAAGAGTTGTCTTTGTAACTCCAGAACAACGTGACTGAGCGCATCTCCAGTTTCACAGTGCTAAGAACTGAATTAACAGGAAACTGCTGGTGGTTCTGAGTACTTCCAGTATTTATGCCACTTACCGTATATCTACAAATGAAAGTTTTAGAGAGTTGTCTTGTTTGTTGCTGTGTTTGTTGCAGGGGTTTTAGTTTTACTTCAAGTGATGTGAAGTGTCTTCTGCATCATGCTAACAAAACTGAAGTTCAAACAGTGCAGTTCTCTCATAAAGTGAACATCTGTGAGGAAATAGAAAACAAAATTTTATGATAAAACACAGGAATAAAGAGTGTGAACTGGGAGGACTGCATTAAAGGCGAAGTGCAACCATGCAGTTTCCCATTGCTCTCTTTCACTTCACTTTTTAAGCCAGTCACGAGAGCTGGAGCAGAGAGCAGCAGACTCTTCCGGCTTCGTGCCATCCTCCCTGGGCAGTGTGAGTGCTGCTGGGACTTGGGGCAATGTGTCTCCTCCCTGATGGATGAGGCAGGCCAAGAGCCAATCCAGACTTCTATGAGTTGAAATGTGTCTCCCAGAGGCAGCTCTTTGTCCTGTGATTGGAGGATGAGGTAGGGAAATATCTCACAGCCTGCTTCCCACACCATAGCCTCCAGGTCTTGACCTCTGTACAAGGTTTCAAAACCCATGCTATAGGCCAAGGGATGGCTTTTCTACTCCTGCTTGCTTTCCCACTCAGGCCTGCCTGTCTTTTCACCAAAGTCCATTGGACCAAACAATCTGCAGTTGTGAATACAGTTCATGATTGTAACCCCAGCATGGGGTTTGAGGCCATCTGTGTTTGTGTGAAGGTGTAGGCTTCCGTGCTTCTCATTACTGAGTCTACTCTCAGGGGCTCTGACAAGAGCTGCTGGAGAGGAAGGACAGCTGAGGCCAGCTTGCGTCAAAGTCTGACCCAAAATCAACAGGGAAGGCATTCCCTGTTGTCCCTGAAGTCTCACTTCAGGCTTAGCTGCTGGGAGGTAGCAGATTTCTTGGGTAGCTGGTACTTGACTCACAGGAGAAAAAAAAAAGGGTTAGGAAAGATGGGCTGATGAGTTTTAGCTTGCTCATCCTACAGACTTTGTGCAGGTGTGATGCTCCAAAGACCTAAAACTTAGCTAAACATCACTGACTTCAGCTTTCTTTTTACTGGAAACTTGGCCACTTTCCCAGGAGCAGAATTTGGCAGAGAAGCCCGTGACTGCCTGTAGTCAGCATTTAAGCAGTAAGGAGAGCAGAGGCCAGGGAGGAGTGACAGGATCATCCTGGCCTGTGTAAGACTGTATCTCCCCACTTAAGTGAATGGTACCCAGCATCTTTGTTAGTGTGAGGATGAGGGCTTCCTATGGAGAGCAGATGCAGCCAAGCCCACAGGACTCATCACCACCTCTGCCATTGCTGAGGGAGGAGAGAGGAAGCCCTCCCTGAAGGAGTGCTTGTGGTTGCAGCTGCAGATATCCCAAAGGAAAGCAGCAGGAAACCGGCTGGCTAAACATGGAAGATGCTTGGAAATAAGTGCCCCATAGAGGTGCAGGCAATCTTTCTGAAACAGGTTTGAAACAGTTGGCCTCCAGCTGGGTTAGACCGAGAGGCGGCTGTCTGGCTGCAGGAGCCTGCTGGCATCTCATATGAGAAGACCCCAGGCCGTCACATGGAGGCATGAAGTGAGGCCCCAAACAGGACTCACTGGAAGCCCAAATCCTCAACACTATGGGGGTTGGAGCAAAGCTGAGGGAGTTGTTGAGCAAGATGCAGATGGCTTGTGAAGGAGGTGGGGTGAGGACACGGTGGGGCTCTGAGACAGAGATGTCCCCTTCACATGCATGCAACCCTGTGTGTGCCGGTGCTGCAGCGCTCTTAACGTGCTAACATGTTTTACGATGCAATACAAATGAAACAAAATAGAGGCTCCTGACTCCTCGTAACTTGTGTAAACTCCAGATGTGACAATCCTGCTGCTGGCAAAGGGAGCTGTTTATCCCCACGCTTTCCTTGCACTGAGTTAGCTCCCACTAATAGGAGCCTGCTGAAAATGTGCCTGCATGCTACCAAACGGCTGCCTAATTGTCCCTCTGCCCCTTCCTGGAGCCGCACATCAGAAGTGCAATCCAAATTCCTGGGCAAACCATGCAGGGCCCCGGAGAGCAGTTTTTTGCCTCCCCTGGCTCTCAGGACTTGAACGTCATTCCTGAAGGATAATGCAGGATTAGGGCAAGGGGAAAATGAGTGGCTTAAACGGCTCCAAAGTGCAGCAGGGTTCAGCAAAATGCGTCCCTCTCTCCACCCAGCCCAGCCACCTTTATTATTATTATTATTATTATTATTATTATTATTATTATTATTATTATTATTATTATTATTATTTTCCTGCAAGGGGAAGGAGGAAAGGAAAGAGGGCCTCTGGGTTGTGAAATGGGCAGAAGAGGAACAACTGCAGTTGCCTGGAAGCCCCCAACCCCAGCAAGCTTGATGGGGCACAGAGATGGGGCACGGTGGCAGCAGCTGTGTGTGGTTCCCCCATGGCCTCTCCCAGCACACAAGCACTGGTTGCTGGGGATTAGGGGGAACAGATGCACATAAGATGCTTACAGCCTTTTCCAGACACAAGGCTGCTTTCCAATCAGCTCAGAGGAAACAAGGTAATTAGATGGAGTCGGGGCAGGGAGCAGGAGGGAATTAGCCTGTTACCCAACCGAAGGCTGCAACCCCACCTCCCTCCATTCCTCTGCTCGCCCTCATTTCAAAGATTTTTTCGTTTTTTATTTTATTTTATTTTTTCTCTCCTTCTCCAGGAGGCAGCTGATGCCGGTTGGCTGCTGCCAAACAGGTCCGGCCTCTGCAGCTGAGACTGCTGGTGATACTTCAACAGGGTGATGAACCAGCCCTCCCCTTTAGTAAAGGCGGTCTCCTGGATGTGCTGCTGGGATACTGTGACCCCTTCCCTGTAAGTGTGCACGTGAAGGCAGCTTTGGCTGCAGAAATCTGAATGGGGACAGACTGCTTCCCTTACCAAATCCCTTAAAAGCCCCAGGAGTTGGGGTTTTTGTCCACATCCCTAGGGTGCCAACACCACAAGCAGAGGCTGATGACCCTGGGCTGCATCGTGCTTGGCAGATCTGTGACACCGTGCAGAATGTTTCTTTTTTTAACCTCTTTAAAACGTTGCCTGGGCATGAGTGTGCTCCCAGTGCGTTGTTATCTTTGGAGAGATTTTGCTGGTTAAAGTTCTTCAGATGCAGAGGCTGGTCCTGTTGCTGCTATTCAGTGGGCAGCTGTGATAAGGAATTGTCCTCAGGCAGCACAGGCGGTGATCTCGTCAGTGATTAAAGAGCCCACTGTTGCGTTAGTTAGCACATCCCCCCTCCCAAGCTCCTGCCTCACTTGTCTAACTTCTGGGGCCAGCCTGTGCTGCTGCTCAATGGGAGAGCAGAGCTCTTCTCCTAGATGTTTTCTTTCAAAAGCATCAAAATGTCCCAGGGCTTTTGAAAGGAGCTTTGCTGTGTCACGAAAGGCAGTGTTGACCACGGAAGGATTTTTTCCTAATGACGGGTCAGCTGGGCACTAAACACATGAGAGAGGATCACCATTACAGCTGTAATCGAGCAGAGCAGAGCCGACATCAGCTTGAAGGCAAAGAAAGCAGACGGTGCCTGAACTTCTCCAAACGAACGTGCTGCTCCTTGCTGCTGGTAGCCTTGTGCACATCCTGTAGATAATATTCCGAGATTGACATTAACCTCTTCTCGTACATATATGCAAACAGTGAGTGTTGAAATCCACTCGAGAGCTGGATGGAAAATTTCTGACAATGGTTTGCTGTCAGGAAATGCTGGTTCAGCAAGAGGAAAAGATGTCAACTCCCACAGAAAAAAAAAGAAAGAAGCAGAGAAAAAAAAAAATGATACCATTGAATATAAACTCCTGGGGGCTTTTTGAAGAAGTGTGGTTTGTTTTTCAGTGCTGTGTTTTCGTTGCTCATTGGCATGTGAAACAAACCGAGGCCAGAGCAGAGGCTGCACCATCTTTTTCGCTTGGCTTTGTTCAGTTTGTGGCACATACCTCCTGGCAAGGGGGATGCAAAGTATGCAGCTGGGGGAAGAGGAGTTCCCTCCTGTAACCCATCCCAGAAAGAGCGGTGAGGCAGTGGCACAGGCTGCCCAGGGAGGAGGTGGAGTCCTCGTCCCTGGAGGTGTCCGAGAACTGTGTGGATGTGGCACTGAGTTAGTGGGCACAGTGGGGATGGGTTGGCGGTTGAACCAGGTGATCTTAGAGGACTTTTCCAACCTTAATGACTCTATGATCTTGTGTAAGGAAAGCACCCATGTGGAGCACAAAAAATCCCACAGAGATGTGCTCTCATCCCTAGCGCTGGCTCTGTGCTGTGTGCTCCTGGCTCTGTGAGATAACCACCCACCTAGGAAAGTTGTTGGCACCCTGTGCCTCAGCACACTGCTTGTTTTTGTACCTCCAGTGCCTGAGGTCCAGTGATTCTAAAAATGGCATCTTTCCTGAACATCTGAGCCCTCGCAGGAGGACAAAAATAAATACCCAGAACAGGAACAAGACATGGGTGAGCTGGAAGGGTAAACACGTGTTGCATGTTAAATATGTGCTGCGCTGGTTACTGCTCTGCATTTTTACTCTGAGATTGAAAAGCAAACAGACAAAAAAATATATGTTGAGGCAAAAACCTAAGCAAAACCGTATTCCAGTGCATTTCTGGAAACTGCTAACCAAAAAGAAAAAGAAAAACAATCCTCCCAAAATACACTGCTTCACTAGAAAGGGTCGTTGTTTGGGTCAGGACCTCCCCAGTTTTAGCATGAATTGCTCAGTAGATTAGTACTTTGAGATAGTAATAATCTCCTTCTTCAGCACTGCACCTTATAGGGGGGGGATGCAGGGAGAGAGCATCCCTTCTGTGATAAGGATGTGTCCTCTGCTGGCACAGGGGGGTCTGGGACTGGCCAGACATTTCTCTCTCTTCCCATGGAACAGTTGAAGTGAGTCCTGTGATGCTGACACTCAGCAAGTGGTTTCTGCTGGACAAGCTGGCAGAACCAACGTGTATTTCAGAGGTATTAAGAGTTATTATATGTTGTTTATTAGCAGGTTAAGGACCGCCTGCTCTTTTTCTTATCTGTTTCTGCAGCAGCAAACGCTCATCTCAAAAACCTGCCCATCTGCCTCCCCTCAGGCACACCCTGCTCTGCCCCTCCGCACAGTTCTCCAGGCCATGCTGCCCATTAAGCATTTCCCTAAGCTAAAGGGGACAGACTGAATGTCTGGGAATGTGTGCACACCTCACATGACCCAAAACACCCTGCTGGTTTTTTTTGTTGTTGTTGTTTTATTTCCCCCCTGCTGCTCAGGTGCTCTTTTGCTTTGATTCTCCTTCTTTGTTACCTTCTGGGGTGTTTTGGACTGGCAGAGTGGATGGGGGCAGCTTGACATCTGCGTAGGCAGCCCTCAGCACCAAGGTGCAGGCTGACCTGCTCACAGGCTCCATGCACGCACTGCTGCTCTGATGGCCAGGGTGGCTTTTCCAGCAAGGCAATGGAAGAAGGAAGTAGCTGATTCTCATCAGCCATGTATTAATCTGGAGCTGGATTTCTGGGGCCTTTTTGCATCCGTGTGTTCCCCTCCTAGGGATCAGGCTGTAAGTAGGACACTGTGTGGCTCAAGTTCTATCAGCCCTCACGGGGTCTGGCATTTGTCAGTCACTTGTAAGATGGGAGTTCGAGTGAAGTCTTTCCCCCATTGTCACATACACCTTGTGGTCCCAGTCTCAGAAGAGCTATTGGTTCTTGTGCCCCTCAGCCAGTAGGCAACAGAGCAGGAGTAGGGATGCTCAGGCCTCCCAGCTTCACCATGCCTGCCTTTCATCTCCAGCATGGGATGCAGCTGTGTTGCAGCTTCTGCATGCAAACACTGTTCAGAACTGAAGGGGCATGGGAGAAGAGGAAGAAAAAACTGGCTTTCTTCTTTCCCTTCCCCTGCCTGTGCTCACCATGCTGCTGATCTCCTCCTCCTGCTCCCCAGCAACTTGGCAGATTTGCTGCCATTGCAAATGTACGTGACTAATCTGTTACTTGAGGAACAGGGAAGGCGGACTCACAGACATGAATGACCCAGCCTGTCAGGAAGCCGATGAGATTCACTGCTGGGAAAAGTTTTTGTCAGAGGGATGGTCCCCTCGTTAAGTGACGGGAGAGAGATACTCATCGGAGGAGGAGATGCTGGCAATGTGGTCTTTGCTAAGGAGGTAGCCGTTCCCCTCCCGGCTCGGGAGGCTGAGCAGGACGGCACGTCCCCCTCTCCCTCCCCGAGCACGTGGCTGCCTTTCCCTGCCATGGCAGGCTGCCATCAGCCGCGGCGTGCTCGCTCGAGGAGGGAGCACAAGGGGATTGCGGAAGGTCTGGCCTTCCAATTGCAGCAGCTCCTCGCTCATTCCTGTCTCCGTAAGCACTTCGTGTGGAGGCTGGAGGCTGCAGGGATCTGAGTGCCCCAACCTGAAGGCAGCCGCAGCCAGCACCTACCAGTGGCTGTGCCTTGCTCTGTTTCAGCCGTGCATCCTTAAGTGATTCTGAGGCTTGAGGCCAGAGGGCTCTCTGCCTCGCAGAGCTGATCCCAGTGAGAAGGGGTGATGTGCCAGGAAGCCTGCGAGGCGAATGTCATTTCATCATTGTTCTCCTGGGAGAGGTAGAGGCATCCAGCATGGGAACAACGGGGGTGGGGGCAGGGGTTAAGCGGGAGAAATGGGATAAATTAGAGCAGGGAAGCTGTAGGCTCAGTATTGGGGAAAAACATATGTTTTATAATAAATATTACATGTTCAAATGCTTGTGAGCCAAGAATTATTTGCTCAAAAAAATAAAATAAAATTAGTAAATTCCAGAGAATGACTAAACTATTGGACACAGCCCCCAGCCAGGCACCTAGGAAACGTGTTGGATTGGTCTGTCAGCACACATTGCTAGTCCAGCTCTTGAAAACACCCCAGAAAGCACCAGCTTTCCTGGCTTTCCACTGATGGTATGCCAAAGTGAAACCTCCTGAGGTGAAAGGCTTGAGCATTCACTAACTTACAGTGCCATCTAGCCCCGTTTCAGACTTAAGGCTTCTATGAGTGGTTGCTAATTTTGTTCCTGTAACTGGGAGACGGAGTCACTTGAGCTTGAAGCCACCTCTTCAGTCATGTGCTGGTGGATTTAATATATATCTTGGTGTGTATCTGGTGGCTATATATATATATATATGTAGTTTAATTGCCCATCAGTTGCAAGAGTAAATGCCCAAGTGGGAGCCAGCCCAACTGATGTGTCGCATGTGTGTTCATGGTCACTGTATGTGGGGACCAATCTTGGTGTTGCTTAAGCCAGCCTGACACTTCTCATTGCTAAGACCTTACTTTTGACACCTGAGAAGTCTGACAGCCTGCAGCTGCTTGGCCTAAAATCTTTTGGGCTGTTCCCGTGTACAAGCTATGGACTTCTATGTGGATTTGCCCATCCCCCCAAAACAGACAAATGCAAAGACAACATCTACTATTCACATTGCTAAATGTGGTGGGGGAGGGGGCTGTGGAAGCTGCCGTGCTGCCCATGTTGCAGCTGCATCCTCTCCTGAGTGCAGGGCAGGAAGGATGCTTCCAGATCCTGGTGCTGGGGTTCAGCACATTTGGGTCCTAGGGGACCCAAAGCTGCCATGCCAGTTCCTTGGGCATCCTCCATTTGCCTGCGCAGGTTCTGGAGGTGCTGCCAGGGGCTGTGGGTGTAGTTTGAGCCTTAAGCAGGTGTGAGCCTTTCTTCATTGCCAAAGACTGATGTGAGGAAACTGGCAGGTCTGCCAAAGGCAGCCAAGGAACTTTTTGCTTGAAAGGAAATCTCTCTTATTCTAAGCACATGGGGAGTGACAGAGTGTTGCTTTGCACTTTCTCCTGTATGCTCCTTTCCCCCTTGTGCAGCAATATCCACAGCGAGACCTGCACTCGCAGCTGGGAATGGAGATGACTGGAGTCACATCCTTGGAGTCACTCAGCAAGGGTTCTGTGGATGCAGAGCTCGATAGAGGCTGTCACTGCTGCACGTGTGCTTTTGGACTTCAAGTGCACTCACCCTTCAGCTTTGTGTGTGCTGTGGGAGCAGAAGGCTCGGGAACAGGCTCAGCCTGCTGCACATCTGGAGGCAGTAACTTGAGTCAAACTAGATGCCTTCTTTAATTCAAACTTTTTTTTTCCCCCTGCACTGGCAATTAGTGCATCGGCACTGCAACACTTCTCTTCAAATGGCACCTGCTTCACACCACGCTGTTTGATGCGGGCCTTAGTTTTTGGAGTGCAAAGGAGTTTGGAGCTGGGTTTTGGGGTCAGGCCTCTCTCTTTTGCTTTGCTTCCTTTATCTCCCAAAGCAGCAAGCAGCACATGCTGCGGCAACGTAATCATTTAATCCAGGCTAGCGAAACCTGTTCTCCAGATGAACGACTGGCGTATCGCTTGCTCTGTGGCTCTGCAGCTCTGTATATGAATGCATTGTTTGTTGGGGTGGCAGGACATCGCTGCCAGTTTTCCATCCTGTTTCCAGCCTCAGCTTGACAGCAGAACTGGTTCCAGCTCCTTTCCTTTCCTCCTGCTCCACCCTTGCTGAGGTTGCTGTGCTCTGAGGACCCTCTGCTTGTTGTGGATGTGGTGGGTGCAGAGATGCCCACAGGGCAGAACTGTCTCTCAGAAGAGTGCAGCAGGCCGGCAGAGATCAGGACAGGAAAGTGTTTGCCTGGGGAGGCAGGTGATACCTGAAAAGGTGCAGCCAAAACTAACAAAGGTGTGTTCGGAAAGATAGGGTTTGATCTTTAGCCCCTGACACAAAACTTGCTTTGGTGGGGAGGCTGCTCTGCCAAGCCCGTCTGTCAGGGCGTATCGCTGCTGCAGATGACTGGGGGATGGACGTGCTGGCAGTGGTTTTTTGGAGGGGGGACTTCTTTTGTTTGCAGGGCAGGAGAGAAGTGTGTCTGCTGTTTCAGGCCCCTAACATCCTCACTTCTACATACCAGACTCAAGGAGCTAGTGGTTCATGGCACACCGAGCCCATGTTCATCTCTGTTTCCTGAGCACCCAACACTGAAAAACTCTCCCAAGCGCCGGCATTTCTCTCGGTTGGCAGATTTTCCTGCTCTGTTGCCGGAGGCTGCTAGCCCTTGTTTGCAGCTTCTCTGGTTTCAGCTCCCATCTCTCTTCCAGATTTTGTAACAGGAGCCACTTGATTGGCTAAGGAGCAGCTGCCCATCTCTCTGCTCTGGCTCAGCAGGGGGATGCCACCCCAAAAAGAACTTTGCAGCCACTGCTCCTGCAAACAGCACCAGGAACAGTGTGGGTGAATCTCGCTGGCTCAAGGAACTAGCCTGAACCTTGGGCGGAGGCTCTTCCGGGGCCACTTGATGTCCCTTGCATTGCTTGGTCTTGTTTGCATTGCCTCTGAGGAGGGAGAAAAGAAAGCTGCTGGCATTCAGACTGCAATCCAAATTTCATTAAAACATTTTTTTTTCAAGAACTGCATGTTTTCAGAGCCAGCACTGTGAGGCTGGCTCAGACACCAGACACGCTTTCCAAATCTCATTGCCCAGAATAGTGTGCTCTAAAAATGCACCGCATCCCCTGACAGGAGCTGGCCCAGTCTTTCACTGTGACTGCACAGACGGGTTTTCCCTTCAGCTTAGATGAGGGTGGTCTCATGCAGATGGCTGTAGAAGACCCCTTTGCAAAGGCAGCTCTCCTTCTAGGTTGGTTGGCTCAAGCCTTGTTTGAACCGTGATGCAAGGAGCTTTGAGGCCTCTTTGCTTGACTGTTATGGTACACCTGTTTGCCTCCTGTTTCAGCCTGCCTCTGATCGCAGAATCATAGAATGGCTTGGGTTGGAAGGAACCTTAAAGCCCATCTACTTCCAACCATCTGCTTTGGGAAGGGCTACCACACAGTGGATCAGACTGCCCAGGGCCCCATCCAACCTGGCATTGAGCGCCTCCAGGGATGGGGGACCCACAGTTTCTCTGGGCAGCCTCACCACCATTTGAGTAAAGAATTTCTTCCTAACATCTCACCTAAGTTTTCCCTCTTTTTGTTTAAAGCCATTCCCCCTTGTCCTATCTCTATTAGACCATGTAAAAAGTCTCTCCCCTTAATGCTTATAAGCTCCCATTGAGTACTGGAAGGCTACAATGAGGTTTCCTTGGAGCCTTCTCTTCTCCAGGCTGAACAAGATCAGCTTGCTCAGCATGTCTTCATAGGAGAGGCGCTCCAGCCCTCTGATCATCTTTGTGGTCCTCCTCTGGGCCTCCATGTTTTCCTGAGGGTCCAAGGTTTGGACATGCTACTCCAGATGGGGCCTCACGAGGGCACAGCAGAGGGGGACAATCCCCTCTCCCTCCCTTTTGGCCACCCCTCTTTTGATGCAGCCCGGTGATACTGTTGGCCTTCTGGGCTACAAGCACACTGCTGGCTCATGTCCAGCTTTCCATCCACTAGGGCTGCTCTCAAGGTGTTATTTTCCCAGTCTGTATGCATCTATGGGACTGCCCCGACTCAAGCGCAGCACCTTGCACTTGGCCTTGTTGATCTCATTAGGTTCACATGAGCCTGCCTTTCCAGATCGTTCAGGTCCATTTAGGTGGCATCCCTTCCTTCTATTGTACTACAGCACTCAGCTCGGTGTTGATCAATAGCACTAGCTGGTGCAGTTTTTCCTGGGCACCTTTTGTTGCTCACAGATGATACCAGGTTGCACAGTAATCAGGTCAGCGAGCAGCGTTTCATGGCTTTCCCAATGCAGCTATCCTGGCAAAGTCCCCTTAGTGGGCTTATTCAGCACTCAGCCCTGACTCTGACCCATCAGCCAGGACTGCAGGATCCATTCCTGCTGCCACAGTATTTAACACTGTTTTTACTGTTTTCAGACAAAGCCCTGTAGAGGCTTTGGGAACCCTCTGAGTTGGAAGGGCTTAGGATCCAGCCTCTTGTTGCACATTGCAGAGTTCAGCTTAGTTTCTTTTGCTTTCACTCATGCTCCTCCTGGATGTTCTCCTTTGCTATAGGGCAGCCTGTGGGGTGGAGCACAGGTCTGGGTATCACAAGACTGCAATGGGAGAGGCAAGCGTGTGTGCACAGCTCAGGGCAGCACATGCTCGGGGTGTGGGAGGTTAAGACGAGTCATTAACATTTTATCTTCATTCTAACAAGGCTCAGATTTGTCATCAGGACACCGCAGCCCTGGAACATCAAGCTTGAGGAGCAGCTGGAAGGGAAATCATAAAGTTCCTGGGTCTCTGTCTGTGGCTTCAGCTATGACTTCAGTCAAACACACCCCCTCCTAAGGAACTGAGAGATGTCAAAGTGCCATGTTTGCATTCATTACGTGAAGTCCAGTTGGACTTGTTCCCCCCCTGCATTTTCATCGTTTCTTCTGTTTTATTTTATTTTTTCAAGGGTAACTGTTAAAGAAATGAGAAGATCTTGCTTGAAGTTTTTCTTCTTGCTGCTCCGATGTCCCACCCCC
The DNA here is from genome assembly GCF_039878825.1 of Excalfactoria chinensis. Taxonomy (NCBI): domain Eukaryota; kingdom Metazoa; phylum Chordata; class Aves; order Galliformes; family Phasianidae; genus Excalfactoria; species Excalfactoria chinensis. The sequence continues at coordinate 80,275,220 of NC_092826.1, read as the reverse complement.
GTCCTCCCCACAGCAGGTGTTGCAGAAGTGAAAGCAGCACTCCTGTGGAGCAAGACAAGGAACACCTGAAGTCACCTCCATCAAGCATGTCAGAACCCAGGAGCTCCCATCTCTCTCCCATCTTGCAGCCCAGCTGTCAGAAAACACAGGCAGCTTCTGCCCACTGTGCTGGGCCTGGCAATGAAAGAGATAATGGGCACAGTTTCTTGGTGCAAGTAAGAGCATAGAACCACAGTAGAAATATGAATTCTAGCTGTGGTGGAAAGAAAAGGAAAGTCAATCAAGGAAGCAAGCACAGACACACACAGCTCTTTGCAGTGCTGGAGGATTTGGTTATGTCTGAGTGTTTTCTCGGCCCCCGGTCCTCCCAGTAACAGGGTGCCAAGGAGCAGCGTGGTGCTGCCAGCTCAAGCCTCACAGGGTGATGCACGGGGATTTCCTGGAAGGCCTCGTGCCTTCCTGCCAGAGCACTGAGATAGGTAGCTGGGGAATCTTGGCTTTAGGTGCCAAGAGAAAGAGAAAATAGCTAACAAAAAAATAAAAATTAGAAGATTTATGACAGATGCATGGAACAGAATCATCTGAGTTGGAAAAGACCCTTACATGACATTTTGTCCAACCTCCCTGCAATGAACAGAGCCTCCTACTGTGAGATGAGGCTGCTCAGTGCCTTGTCTAGCCTGACATGAATGTCTCCAGGGATGGAACTTTCATCACCTCTCTGGGCAACCTGTGCCGGTGCCTCACCACCCGCACTGCAAAAAAACTTCTTCCTTATATCTAATCTAAGTTTCCCTGGTTTTAGTTGGAAACCATTTCCCCTTGTCCTATCATAGCACATCCTGCTGGTGAGTCTGTCCCCTTCTTTCTTATAGCACCCCTTTAGATACTGAAAGGACTTGGCTCTGGACAGGGCATGTGCTTTAGCCCATCTGCCCAGCCCCACGTTGTGTTTGCTCTCACCTCTGCCCCTGGATGGCAGCATTTCTGCTGGTGCTGCAAGGAAAAACAGAGGTGAATAAGAAACACTGGGGAAGATGAAGTTTTTGGGTACTGCTGGGTTAATATGCTGGAAGGCAGAGCAACCTTGCATGCCTTCTTGATGAGTGGCAGCGCCGCAGCCCAGCATGGCTGGGAGGAAAGGCTTACTCACAGCTGCAGCCCTCTTGCATCTGCAGAGCGAAGAGCAGCAAAAACATTTTGCTTCTTTGGATGCTAACTTATGGCAGCAGGTGGCTTCGTCTGTGGTGAATGACACAGTTAATGCTTCCTGCTCCTGGCTGCTCCCTTTTGCCAAAGGTTACTGCAGTACTGCTTGTGGTGGCAAAGTGGAGTGCATATGGGTCCTCACAGATTCACTCTTCAGCAAAGTGAACTGCTTGCCCAGTGCATGGAAATCTCTGTATTGACTTTATTTTGAATGTTAGACCCTGGCTGCCAAGATGAAGCCCTTCCTGCTTTCCTCTCTTTTCAGTATTGCTGCTGTTCTTTCAGTGCTCCCTCTCCCTTGTTTTGACCACGGGTACCTGCAGGTTCCCATCTTGTTCTGCACGAAAGGCAGTGTGAGGAGCTGCAGATGCTGCAGATAAGCACCGGAGAGGCAGCCCTTGCTTTCTGAATGAGGCCATGTGTTTGCATGGGTAGGGCAGCAGGAGCAGGGTTTATGAGTGACGGAGCAAAAATCAGCGATTACTACTTGGCAGGAGATGCTTAAACTTTGTCAAGCCAGGCAAGTATCTCCATTGTGGTCTCTGACTCACAATCCAAATATGCTGGGAACATTTGAGGGGGCTGGGTCAGTTCTTCAAGCAGTGGGAAAAACAAGGCTCTAATACATCACGGCAGAGCATTGGGTCTGTGCTTCACTGTTCTGCTTTTCTTTGAGGAAACTGGTGTGGCTGCCGGGGTGGAGAGGGAGGTGTTGTGAAACCACACACACACACACACACATGCACAAACACATGTGCCAGGCCTGATTTTGATCCTTTCTGACAATGTTCAATTCTCCTTCGGCTGCGGTGAAGGAGCTGCAGCGCTTGTGACTTATCCTTGCTGCGGTAAACCGAGGAGCAGGTCACCACCACGTCCCAACATCTCGCTTCCTGGCTGAGCTGTGCCACGTGGATGGGTGCGTGGAGGGCACTGCTAAAGCACAACTGATGCTTTACCTGAAAGCAGTTTGCCAATATGAAAAGGAAGGTGGCTGGGTCTGGGCATCTTCTCCCAGATCACATTGCAGCAGTGGATCCTCTGCTGCTTGGGGATGCTCCTGGTGTGGAGTGGCCAGTTGAGGGGTGGCTGCATGGCAGGGCAGCTGCTGGCTCCATCGCTGGGATGTGAGAGGCTCTGCTGGGCTCAGATCACAGCCTGGCTTCCTGTGTGTTCTTTCCCGCTATGGTTTTGACCAGAAATTCCTTTTTTGACCTGAAAAAAAAACAACAAAAAAAACTTCCAGATGAAAATTTAATTAAAAAAGTGATGCATTCCCACAAGAAACTTCAGTGTCAGCAAATAAAGCTTTTTTTTTCCCCCTTTTTTTTTCCTGATGAAAAACTGCTCTATTCACACATGACATCCCAACTGGCTCCCATTGACTCCACTGTAGAGTGTTATCCGGGTAAAAGCTCTAATGTTTTGTTCAATAAATTTATTCACGATTAGCATCCATTAGGCATACAAGTCACAAAGAAATAATACTACCAATGTAGTACTACTAGTATGTAATGACATACTACTAGTGCTGTCATTGGGGTTCATGTAACATGCCAAAGGCCTGCTGATGACAAGACCCACTCCTCTACTCAGTCAAGGGGAAGGCTTAGTAAAGTGATAGAGAAAGGCTGATTAAAATAACCTGCAGGAAGTCAATAGAGGAAGAAGCAGAGATGGGGTGTGCATGAGTGTATTTATGCAAACTACAGAATGATCAACTGTAAACGATGAAATATCTGCCAGCTTATTAATACGTCTGCTTCTGAGTAATGCCAAGGGTATTCCTACTGCCCAGCAGCCAAAGTGCAAACAAGGGAATGGCTGTAACTTCGTGCCCAATATTTAAACACATGGGGACGATTCAGGCCACCCACGTTCCTATTAAATAGGACTTCTGTGGAGGCATTTCAGAACAAGCCAGAGGGCAGCTGGGGCAGAAGCAGCCCTTACATGGACATTGCAGGTATTGGGGGCCAGGCACTGCCCTCTGCTAACATGGGAAGCCCCTCTTAGCTCCTCAGGGCTTGCATTCACCCAGCTGCTGGCACAGCTGGCTCCTGATGCTAATCAGACTCCTTTTTTTTTAGCTCAGTAAGTGCAGTTTTGCATGTAAATATGAGCATGGAACAGATCTGGACTCGATTATCTCCCAAGTCCTTGACAAAAAGCCATAATTGTTTATCCAGATGATTTTTCTTTGTCTCCCTTTTATATTCTCGGCGCTTTAAAACCCAGGTTTTAATGGGCTTGTAAAATAACAATGTGGGTGTAGAATACAGCGGTACACGAGGTGTGAGGGAAAACCTTCCCTTTTCCTCAGCAGCCTTGATGCAGGGCTCAGCTCTCCTCCCACAGCCCGGGGCTCAGTGGCAGCAGGAGTGATTCCTGATATGTGAGCCCCAGGCTCCCATCGCAGATGCGTTGTACCTGCCACGTGTATTGCCATTCCTGGCAGGCAGGAAAATCAGTGCTGCTGTCACTATCTGGGGCACAGGCTTGCTGGAGCAAGGACAAGTGAAGGGAATATGAAGAAACGTTGTATTTATCAGGGTAATCTAGTGTAGGAGCGCAAGTACTAAAACATTTTAATCACAATCATATGGTTATGTGTCACTGCAGGGCAGAATTCAGGTTGTTTGTACTTCTTAGTTCCGCACTGCCACACTTGTACAAGTTTGAATTTATTTTAGGCATAACTTTAACTCTGGCTTCCCTGGCTTTGCAATGCTTGGACTGGAAATAAGTGTAACCTCTCCACCATGTGCTTTCCTCTTCAATTAGGCTTTCCACTTTGACGCCATTTATTTCTGTTGGCTTGGCCATAGAGCAGCCTGTCATTTCCTGCCCTGTGGATGTTGCTGTTTAGATGGACAGGACAGCACACTGAAATAGTGGGATACAGCAGCAAAAGCACTGATGGGTAGCAAAAAACACCAAGCGCTTTCAGGACTTCTGTACACACAGCTTGGTTAGCCCTCTAATTGCCCACACCTGGCCATCTCCTGCATGACTCAGTGGCTGCCTTTTAAGCACAGGTGCCTTTGTTGGGGAGATGGGAGGAACAAACATGGGATGGGAAGCTGGCATTAAGCTTTAGAGGCTGTGCCGGTTGTAAGGGTAATCCAAGCAAGCATTTTCTCTATGAGAGAAACTCCTGTTGTGGTGGGAAAGGCTGGTGACTTAGGGAGCTTCAAGGACATCTGTAGTGCAGTTTGGGGGGCAAGGCTGTTCCTTGCTAGGAGGGAAGTGGAGCCGTGGCTCCTGCCTGTCTCCATTGCCTCTGCCCCCACATCCAAACTCCTTCCTGCTTGGCTGCTTGCTGCTCAGCATCCAGAGAAGTACGTGGTGCATGTGTTTTCTCTCTTGTGTGTGCTCACCCCCTCTCTCCCTCATTTTCTTTCCCACCCACCCATGCTCTACCTCCTGACTAAAGCAAAATTGCCCTTCTTTTTCCTTTTGGCAGCTGGCCTTCCCAGGGGCCCAGGCTAACAGAAGCCTGAGCCCTGACTCTGTGCCATGGCCAGAGCGGAGCAGCTCCTCACTGGCAGATATGCTGTCTTAAAGGAGAAGGGATGCTTTCTTTCCCCATCCCTATTTACTTCCCGGCTCTCATCGTGCAGAAGCCACTCATCCCAGATCCTCCATCGCACCATCATCTCCCAGAGCCTCTCTCTTCTCTGCAGGCTCAACCCTGGCTACAGAGTTCTCTCTGAGCCAAACCTCCTGCAGTTAATGCACGCCTGGCTGTTGACTTCAGCGAGCTTGGGCTGAGGCCTTTCCAGGGCTTGCAGCTCTCCTCCGGCTCGCTTCTCGAATGCCAAGTGATGAGGCTTCCAGGGCTGCTCCTGAGGGATGGCTCCAGCGCATACATCTCGCTGTCATGAAACTTTTCCTGCTGCTCTGCAGAAATCTCCCCCTTTTCAAATGTCATCCCAGCACTCCCACTTAGCGTGTGCTTTCTGCACTTCTTGCTGCCTGCAAGCACACTGGTGCCTTTTTTTTTCCTGCTGCCAGGGCCCTTCCGGTACTTGCTGGCTGCTTCTCACTTTCCTTGTTCTTGATATTGCTTAGCCAGGCTGGGCACACTCAAATTTCCCTTTATATAAATCAAACCTCACAGCCAACTTTTCTTTTTTCTTTGCCTGCTCTCCATGACAAAGGAGCGATTTTTGGGCGTCTGCCCCACAGTGTGGAGTGTTTTTCCCCTCCCACTCAGGCTGATGGGTTTTGAGGATGAAGCCCTGCTTGACGGCCTTCACATCTGTGTTTGCTCTGGGTGGGCGACGGCCTTGTGTTCACAGGGATGGGAGCAAGGAGAAGGCAGCCTCTTTGCTGCGCTACTGAGGCAGGCCAAAGAAGCTGCGTGCAGGAGGAGCAAAAAGCTGAGCCCCTTCCTGCTCATCCCCCAGCACTTCTCAGGGCCTTGCTTCCATGCAACAAGAGATCACACCGTGCGGGTTGCCATGACAGCTCCAGGGAGAAACTGGGTCAGCCCCGCAGGCCGCATGGAATGCCGCAGTATGGTGGCCTCCCCGAGCCCGCCGGGAAGAGGCCTGACTGCACCCGTGAGCTGGCAGCCTGCATCCGGCCCTGTGTGTCCCAGGAGGAAGCAGAGCAGTTGTTAACTCTGTTGCTGTTTTAAGCTTAGTGCGGCTAAAATTGTTGGTTGTAACCCACACCACTGTCATAGCAACAGATACCTCTCTCTCTCTATTATAGATATTTGAATGTGCAAGGAGAACAGCTTTCCTGGGGCATAAGTAACTTGTTGGTGAAGATGTGGAGTTTGTACTGCTGGGAATGATGCACTGAGGGGACTGGGGGTACAAGGCCGGGGCAGCTGAGCTCAAGATTACTGCATTTACAGTGAAGAATGGGTGCTGAAGCTTAGGATGTGCTTTAGCCATGGAACTTCCCTAACCATTAGTGGCCTTCAGGGGTTAAGACCAGGTTTAGAAATGCACCGCTGTTTTGGTGTCAAAGCAGACTCCTTCTGTATTTACTCCTCCAGGGTATCGCATCGATCTGTTAACATCTCTTTTCTCTTCCTCCGTGCCACTTGGTAGACCTGTGATGGTAATGTCTGGGATCAAGGCACCGTCAAGCAGAAGGTTCTGGTGAGGCACATGTGATCGAAACCAAATTCACTGTGTGAATGAATCCACATTGACAGCAAGCATTGCGCAGCTGTGACAGTGTGCCAATGGGACAGAGGTTCACTCAAGACAGCAAAACCTTGGCTGGGCTTTCTGAACACTGCTGCTGCATGGGTTAAGCATTTGGAAATCCAATTCAGCCTTGACTAAATCTGCTGGCATACGGGGTTGTGCTCATGCTGGAGCAGGCTTGGGGTCTCTCAGCTTAGGGATGGATGGAGCACCTCAGAGGATCAAAATGCACAAATCCTTCCTGCTGGCATCCTCCCTGCCCAGTTTCTCTTTCCATCTTGGCCATTATCTCCTCTCCATGTTCATCTGGAAGCATTTCTTTTAAATGTTTCTAGAATCCCCAAAGGAAGCTTAATCACTTCAGCATCCATCTCATGCACAGCGTACCTGGGGTGCCGGATGGCAGAATAACCTCTTATGCACTGACAGCCATTAGCATTTGAATTAATGACATGAGGATAACAGGCGATTATCCCATTTAACAGCTGTTGAGTGCTGTTAAAGGGACACTGTCCTGTCGAGAAATAGGAACAAAGATGTAGTTGTTTTTACTTTTTTAGTAAGGGCTTCCCTGCTCTGTTTGAATAGTAGCATCCTCTTGAAATGTGGTGTAACTTCCACGGGGACATCTTAAGGTCTTTAAACTCCTCTGTGCAAAGCTGGGAACCTAAAAGCAACCAGAGTGTGCCAGCACATGAGAGTGTGAAAGTGGAAGTGTCCCCCAGCAGAAAGGGAAGTGGCCCCTTGTAATTGGGAGCTAGGCTAAGGCAGGCATAAAAGGAAGAAGTCACAAACAAGCTGCAAAAAGAAGCAATGGTTTCCAGGGGCAGGAAGTGCCAGACACCAGAGAGACCCCCTGGAGCAATACAAGGGATGAACAAAACTTCCCTCCATGAGGATCTGGCTACATCTAGAGGAGAATCACAACCTGAAAGTGTACAGTCTGTCTTACGCTGCCACAGGTATTGACTTCCCTGGGCCACAGTGACTGAAGAGGAATCATTTAAGGTCACACCTCTGGAGGCTGCTCCAGAAGTAATGCCTCCTAGTAATGAAAATGTCAACTGATACAATAATATTATTTACCAGAGCAGATTCTCAGATACAAAACACCAAGTTTCAACACAGTCACCACCGCTTGCTCTGGATTGCCATTTGTCACACAGCAACGACATGTAATGGGATACTGGTGGGAAGATTCAGCCTCTACCGCCATAACACCAACATTCACCTCTCACTTCATGGGCCAGCATCATAAAATAGAAAGCATAGAAAGGGCTTATAAAAGTCTGGTAAAGAGAGATGGTCACATTTTTGATTGCAACAACTCTATACATCCCATTCTCAAATTCATGATCACAAGAGAAAACACACACTTTTTACTGTTTACACGACTGAGTCTAGGCAGTGTATCACAATGCATACAGTTATTATGATATCACTTGAGTCAGTGCTGTGCTGCACCCTCCCTGTGCCCTGGTTTCAGCTCAGACAGTGCTGATAGCACACCGCTGTGTGGTTGTTGTGAGCAATAAGTGCATGCTTTGGGCCAGGCCAGGATGCCTGGCAGGGAAAGCCATCACCACAGTGGTGCAGGGCAGGGGGCAGCCACAGTGCAAGCTGTGCTGGGTGGCACGCTGCCTATGGGTCACGGGTTGGACGTGCCTGTGGTAGAATTTAACTCTCCTCATCTCCCAGTGAGTGTCTCAAACACAACTTGTTCTCAGACTCTCTCCTGTTTAATCTGAACAGGCTGATGCTGCTGCGTTTCCAAAGGAGTTCATCCCGCATCAGATCACATTGCAATGCTCAGGGACAGCAGCCTCTTCAGGCTATAGGAAAACTTATAAATAACAACCTTCCAATTATTTCTCTTTTGATTATTTCTACCATCTGTGATGACCACTTTTCGTCTAACCAATGAAAGCATTAATTCTGTATGAAGCAGTGAGAGTAACAAAGATGGAGATGCCTGTTTTTAACATTTCTTGTTCCTAAGCAGACCTTTTCCATATCATCCTTACCACTTATCTGACCACTGTATCTGCAAACACATGCAAATGATATTTACTGTGTTGCTACATGTACCTAGAGGCAGATGGTGAGCCAGTACCAAAGCTCACATTTTGGCATCTTCATGCAACATCTTGTGAGCTGGTTTATATTTCTGCCTTAGTTGGAGATACACAGAACCTCTGCCTGCACCCAGGTACTGCCAATCCTGATGGTTATTTCAGGGTATTTTCATACATAATTTTCATACATTATTAATAAAGGAGTGTCAGAAACACTTTTTCTACCTCCTTGGCCCCTTCTATTCCCTCATACTATCTCCAAAGAGCTGTGCTGAGGTTTTGAGCCATCACTGACTGCATTGCTGGTGCCTCATTCATACAGGTGTCCTCCTGCCTTTTTGCAGATGAGGTGGTCCGGTTTGGCTGGTGTTGCAGCATCCCTTTGTGCTGCGTGTGGGCAGATGTGGGGAGCTGGGGGAGCAACAGATCTGAGCCCAGGGTGGTGATTCCCCCCTTGCTCACCTACATGAGTTCTTGAGTTGGAGCCAAGCTTGTGGGAAGGCTCCCCGTGACCTCAAGGCATCTTGAGGGAGGCTGTTAATCTCAGTAAGAAGATCAAGCCTGACTGCCCTGTGACCAGGGCTACAGCAGGCTTTGTGAGACTCGAGTGACACTGAGGACACTGGCAGATATGTGTGCAAGATGGGTGCTGCCAGCAGAACTGAAACCTACCTGAGAAGTTTGCTCAGGAGAGCCCTCCCTGATGATGAGCTTGGGAGTGAAGCAGTGCAGAAATCAGCTCATATTTCCTTGGGCAACACCCAAGCCTGGGGAAAATCTCCTAGGAGATCACTCTCAAACACACACACAGCCTTTATCCTACAGGTCTGCCCTTCTGCTTGTCACCCAGGAGCAAAGGGATGGAAGACAAAAGTATTTGCTCATTTTGTGCATTTGCCTTCTTCTGGCATAACTGCCAAAACTTCTCAGAGAGGAGTAGCTGTACCATGTAACTGACACTACTTCATGATAAGATGAGCCGCATCTTCAGCATCTCTGCTTTTTGGATAAATCAGACATCTCTATAAGGCTTAGTGAATTCCAGGCGACCTCTCACATCCTCACAGCCTTCATTTCAGAAGCCATTGACCACAACCCTCTTCTTGCAACCTTCCAACCAATTCCTTTTCCACTGAATAGTTTGTCCTTCAAATCCATATTTGTCCAATTTAGAGGTAAGGACGTGGTGCGGGACCACGTGAAAGGTCTTGCAGATGTCCAGGTAGATGACATCAGATTCTATCCCTTTGTCCACTGATGCTGTCACTCCATCATAGAAGGCCACCAGATTGGTCAGGCACAACCTTCCCTTGGTGAAGCTGTGCTGGCTGTCTCGGATAACCTGCTCATCCCTCATGTGCATTAACATGTTTTCCAGGAGGATCTGTTCCACTATCTTCCCAGACACAGTGGTAAGGCTCACTGGCTTGTAGTTCCCTGGGTCCTCCTTCACACCTTTCTTGCAAATAGGAGTGATGTTTCCCTTTTCCAGTCACCAGGGACTTTGCCTGACAGCCACAGCTTTTCAAATATGATGGAGAGTGGCTCAGCAACCAGGGCAGCTCTCTTAGGACTCTGGGGATGCATGTATCTGGCCCCATGGACTTATACACATTCATTCTCATGAGTCAGTCTTAGACTTGCTCTGCACTTACAGCGTGGGGGAGTTTGCGCCCTCATTTCCCATCTAGAGGTTCAGGTTCAGGACTGTGAGGTTCAGGTTTGTGAGAATCCTGACTGTCAGTCAGACTGAGGAAAAGAACTGAAGGAGCACCTCAGCCTTCTCTGTATCTATTGTAGGCAGTCATTATTTCCCATTTAGCATAGGAGGTACGTCTCTTTGACTTGCCTTTTCTGACCTGTGTACCTGTAGAATCCCTTCTTGCTGTTTTTGACATCCGTCACCAAGTTCAGTTCCATCTGTGCCTTGGCTTTCCTAATCCTATCGCTGCAAGTCTGGACAGCATCCCTGTATTCTTCCTGGGTGATACACCCTCACTTCTACTGTCTGTACTTGCCTTTCTTTTCCCTCAGTTTGACCAACACATCTGCCAAGCCATGTGCCTCCCCTGCCTGCTTTCTTATTCTGAGGGATGGAGAGCTCTTGCACACTCAGAGAGGGATCTTTAAAGAGTAGCTGGCTTTGTTTCACTCCTTTGTCTCTAAGGTCTTCTTCCAGATCTCTTTTCCACGCAGTGCTGCCTTGTTGTGGCTTTCCTTTTTTCCTCTCCATGCTCTTCCATGTCCTCTTCTCCAAGGCAATGGCTTGCTGCCTCTATGCTAAGCTTGGTCCTTCGGCTGACACGTACTTTCTCACTTGGGTATTTCCCATATTTCTCCTAAGCTCTGCCTGCACATACGTGTGTGTGAGGTACCACTCGTTCACTCTGGACTGTGATGCACAGTGGTGAGCTCAGCTGAGGATTTTAGCATGTTCTGAGCACTTTTTCCTTCTCTGTGGGCATCGGGGTTGTTCAGCTGGGGACAGATCTTATTTTAGAGCAGCCCCTTGCCCTCAATTCCCAAGAGAACCCTTTCTCTTCTGCCGCTTCAGGGCCAGCGATGGGAACTGCTGGGGAGAGACTGACTACAAGACGTGGTCTGTTTTCCCTCAGAGCTGCAGAGATGCTATGTTTATTGCTTCTTTCCCTGAGGAAACGCAATTCCCCAGGGTGACCACACTCTGACATCAGGCCAGTGTTACAAGAGCTGACAGCAACTCTTCCAGCTCTTGGGCGGTATTCCTGCCACTTGGTGGCTTTCCATCTGCAAGGAGAGATACAACAGAGTGAGGAGCCATGCAGGTGAAGGTGAGCTGCCTTGGGAGTATGCCTTAGTGTCTTGAAATGGATTGTTTCCCTGAGTGCAATTGTCATTTCAGGTTTTATCAGGGCACCACTAGTGGCACAGCTGGTCCCCCATACCCCTACATAGGGCACCTCAATCTGAATGCATGAACTTCTGCTGCTTTACCTGCAGAGCAGATGAATGGTGCTAGATATTTCTCTACAATTCTCAGAAAGGAAGTTGAAATGAGGAGGGAGGTTGGCCTCTTCTCCCAAATAATCAGCAATAGGAGAAGAGGTCACAGCCTTAAGCTATGACAGCAGAGGCTCAGATTGGATGTGAGGAAATATTTCTTCTCAGAAAGAGCAGTGGCACAGGCTGCCCAGTGAGATCGGTGGAGTCACCATCCCTGGAGGTGATCAAGAAACATGGAGATGTGGCACTGAGGGATGTGGCTTAGCCAGCATGATGGTGATGGGAAGACGGATCTGATGATCACAGAGGTCTTTTACAACCTTAATGATTCTGTGATTCTCCCATCCACCAGAGGCATTGTGAAGGCCTGCAGACAGCCTCTGCTTATCCAGTGAGCACTGGTACTGTGCCTCTACATGCTGGGCTGCAGCACAGTGCTGCAGGTGGGAACATGGCTCCAAGTTACTGTGATTTACAGCTTCCCTGCTTACAGGCATCTGCAAGAGATGGGAGATAGTACTCCAGCACAGGCATCCGTGCCTTTGACCGAGGGGAGGGAGATGCAGCATCTCATGATGATTGAGAAAGCTTGGCCGGTTTTGCACGTAGGAAGCTTCTTCAAATGTGTTTCCTCCCTTTTGTTTTCCAGCCATGCTTGACGCTAGTGATGGTCAGCTGAACTCCCCAAAAGTAAACTTCCTCTCCTGCTATAAACTGATCCTTTGCTGTTGCTAGGGTGGATGCAGAGCAGCAAGTGGGCTGTGTAAATGCTTCCCATGGGCACAGAGATGGGGGTCATGCAGGCAAGCCCAGCAGTTCCTCCTCTTTCTCTCTGCTCCCCCACAGGGAGGTGAAGGCAGTGGCTGTCAGCAGGCACTGACATGCCTGGCTCTGATGCTATAGGAATCAATGGCAGATGCTCACCTGGGAAGCTTGAGCAAGAGGTGGGGAGAGATGGTGCAACTGGGTCCTCTGCAACATCTCACAGACTGCTGAGCTTCTGGCTGTGCAGGAGCAATATTCTGGTGCACACACACATGTAGGGCTTTTTCCCTATCATTAATTCAGTTGACCAAGTATGAAATCCACAGCATTCTGGTCCTCTGTCATTCACTTTAATGTCAGCTCTTCCTCTCTCTTTTTGTTTAAGTGCATTTCAGAGTCTATATCTGACTCTCTGAGTCACTTCCCAAATGCTGATGCTTTATGTGACTGCATCCTTCCCCATAAAACCAGGTCAGGTATTTCAGCAGTGGCAGCCTGGGCAACACACTGAAATGCAACAGGGAGGTGCTGCCTGTGCATAGCAGAGCTGGTTGTGCATCGACCATAGGCACTGCAGATATTCTTCAATGGCAGATACCAGTTAGCTGGGAATTGGTCTAACTCAACTTGAGGAGGTGAGAAATACCTTCAAAAAGCAGGGGCTCAGCCAGCTCTGCCCCTGATGTGGGCACCAAGAGATGTTCATCCATGAGGGTCTGGGTGTTTTTGTGCCACTCTTCACTCTGGCTTCTGCTGCAGCCAAGGGAAAGAGGGAATCAGGCAGGACTGGAGCGATGCTTTCAAGAAATAAGGTTGCCTTCTCCCCACAATAGCAAGCAGATGACTTAAAGGTTTGCAAAATGATGCCTCTGTTTCTTGCTGTCAAGAAGGCCAGTGCCAAACAGCCACACTGCAAATCACCCACCTATATGAGCTTCCACTGCGTGTTTTTGTTTTACAATAAGTCTTCCTGCCGTGAGAAAGGACAGGATTATCTCATCCCATCACTATGTACCTGGGTGTCACTGGCCCAGCTATCAATTGGTACCTTTGATCTGACATCTTGATATACAGTTGCAGGCCATCCGGAGAGTCCCCGAATTTCCATCCTTCCCAACTCATCTGAGAGAGCACAAAACCTCCGTTAGCAACAATGCTGGCAGGGCTCAGAGAGAAGGAGGTTTCTGGGTGAGAGCTTGTCTGTAATCCTAAGCATGTCCCTGTAATCAGAGCCTCTGACTCAGAGATGGGGGATGCATAGGGTCGGTGAGGCCCCTTCATCCACCACAGTGAGTCACCACGCCACAAAGAGAGAAGCCTGAAAGCCTCACCCTGATCCCTATGCGCAATGGCAGTGGGACACATTGCACAAAGTACACTAAATCAAAGGCAACTCTGTTATGCAATGCATTACAATACCCAGTCCCTATAGCGCCTCAGCAAACAGATGGCAGGAGATGAGCCTGATTACACAGGGTTTTCTGAATCACTCCCAACGACAGAGGAATCAAGCAATACCCAGCTCAGAGTGCCTTCTAGATCTCTGTGGGTTTGCATTTCTCTGTTCTTGCCATGATTGCCTTGATAGGGCATTTAAAATTAAAGCGGCTGAATTGTGAGTGGCAGATGAGATGTCAGTGTGCAGGGCGGGCACAAGGAGGCCAGAGGACGAGCAGAGCAGCTCTGCTTTGGCAGCTCTGGGAGCTCCAGGGACTTATCAGTTTTCTTCACACAAAATCTTTAGCCAGGGTGGCCCCAACTGGGGCTGGGACAGCCTCAGATGACGTGACACCTGAATTTAGTTCATGGAGGCAGTGGATGCTTGCTGGATTACTCAAACCTTTGCACACCTCGAGAGACTGCAGCTCTTCTGTGCAACTAATGGTAATCCTGTCCAGGAGACCAAATCTGAGGGGCCCCTTGGAAAAGGGTGTAGCTTAGCTCTCCCAGCCCAGCTCCCCAGCTGCAGGGCTGCATTTCAGCTGAAACATCGGTGCAGCATGGTGTCACAAGTAGATAGAAGACATTGTGGTCCCGGAGTGAGTGTTGCCTCTGGCTCAGATCCAGCTGCAAATGATCCGGGGATGCTCTTTCCAGCAGTGCACCAACACTGTGGCTGGATGGGGAAGCTAGAAATCACTGAGGAGACAAGTGGACAGGAGGCACTGTTAGCACAGCTGAGCTTAAAAGTGGGGAGGTGTGGAAGGCTGCTGCAAGCACCAGGGCCACCCGCCCTGTAACAGGGAGCTCTTCCAGCAGCTGCACCGCAGGCGGCTGCCTCTGCCTCCAAAAGCCGCAGCAGCAGCGAGGAGCTGCAGACGTGCAGAAGGGCTCACGCCAAGGCTGCGCAGTCACAGGTGATCTTTTGGTCTGTACATTTTCCAGCAGAGCTGGCAGCCTCTTGTGCAGTGTGCATGCTTCGTTGGCTGTCCAAAGAAGGAACGGGACGGGCATTGATCCAGTTGAGGCGGTTTCGAGGAGCGAAGGCAGGAAGGAAAATTACCAACATTGACATATGTTGCTCCCTACAGGTCTCTCCTATTATAGCCTGGCAGGATGTCAAGGTGCACAGACACGACCCAGAGCCTAACACCCGGTGGCTGCTTTGCCTCCTGTCCCACCCCTTTCACACAGGCAGGAGTGGCAAACCCATTTCTGGCATACCAGGAAATCCTGGTTCTTGCTGTTATCACGCAGGCGTTAGACAGCCCCAAGCTGCAACCAGTAGGACCTGCGGGAAGGAGGGAGGAAGGGAGGGGGAAGAGTTCCCTTGGAAAGAGTGCAGCAGCACCAGGCAGTGGGTTGGACACGCTGGAGTGAAACTTGGCATCTGGGAACGGAGGGAATGCATTTGCCCGGTAGACGTGGCACTTGAGCGAGAGATCAAACGAAATGGCCGTGGAAATCTTGAGTGATCAGCTAGTTAGCACAGGGGATTTTTCTGCTGTTCTGAATAAGGTTCCACTGTGCTGGCTGTCAGTCACCCTCTAATAAATATTATTTTTACGGCTCTGTAACTCTTTCCTCTGGCCGGCACGCAAGCAGCCAGTTGCACACAGAGTCCTGCTTGGGGCAGGGCCTCTGGCTTGCCAACATGAAGTTTGAGATGGCAGAAATCTATTTATTCTTCCAGGAGTATTTATGCACTCCAGCGTGTCAGAAAGAATGCAGTGTGGCACAGCAGTCATCCAGAATGGTGGGAAGTATTTGTTCCAGGTACAAAATCTTCTTGCAACATGCCCCAGTGTGCAGCACATAGCCTGTCCTGGGGCAGATGAAAGGGTTCAGGGAGTCTTCCCATAATCTTGCTCATTAAGAACTGATTCGTAAAGACTTCTGCTGGAAGAAACACACAGGTGTCAAGTGCATTAGATGTACTCTGGAGATCAACACCTTTCATTCTCCCTTGTCAACAAGCCCCTGTGAAGGGCCTGACTTGAAAACAAACAATGCTAAAACTTCCCCATCACATACCCTTTCTTCTGGGGCAGGTTCCCCACTGCTCCCTGAACACTGTGCTTTCAGCCGTTGTTTTTGCAGTTTGTCAGCACAACCTTGAAAGAAAGGACTTTGGCTGAGAGCTTAGCACACGGTACCAGCTGTACCAATTTCCACCTCCTGGAATGCAGCAGTGGACTTTCGCACTGTCCCTTCCTCGCCTCCCTCGGTTGGGCTGAAGCCTCTGGCCAAAGCGTCAGCAGTTCTGGCTGGCTAACTCAGCCTGGATGCAAGGAGCAGCGGGCTTAGGATCCTGCTGCCAGGGTGGGAGCTGCTGGCTGGTCACAGGCAGCCACGTGGGCTGAGGGCCTGAAGGCATGGGAGGAATGCTGATCTCCCCACACGCTTTGGGGGTGAGCAGGGGGAGCTGGAATGCGAGAGCGTAGCAGAGAAGAGGCGGAAGCAAGAGGGAATGGGAGATACTGTGTGATAGATGGGAAGGAGAGCAAGGGGGAGGTGTAAAATCACCCAGATGATGGGCAGGATGTGAAGAATAAGGGCAATAAAAGGCGAGGGAGCATTAGAAGCCCTAACTTTCCAGGAAGCTGGTAACAAACTGGTGTCTTTTCCGCACCATGCCTGAAAGGTACTGTATTTTGAAAAGACAAGACTAAAAAAGTTTAATTTAATGACTTCTTGTTGCGATAGTCAGGTTCTTGCGATTGGTTATAGCAGCAAAGTAGGCTAAAAACAAAAGCACCATACTTGGCTGTTAGTCGCAAACTTCGCTTCCCTCCCTTTTCTCCTTTCTGTGCCTCCAGCAAGGAGAAAAGCAAAGCACAGTGCTTTCCTCCTCCTTAGCAGGGATTTTACACAGACACCACAGCACCCGCATAGTACAGTGCTGTTACCTGGCAGTTCTGATGCTCTTTATCCTCAAACAAAACACAATCCTCACAGAAAACACAGGCTCTTTGTGTGAATAGAGGGAAATAGGGTGAAGAAATTGTGTAATGCCAGAAGAGCGGTGTGCCTGGAGCAAAGGTTTGGAAGGATGATGAGAAAAGGGAATGGTTCAACCTCCTCAACAAACATTCTCAGGGCACTGGCACATGATCCAGAAAGTCCTCGCTGTCCCAATGTCATTGAGATGTGAGGTTTCTTCATCCCATCACGTGGAAGGTAGATACCAGCGAGTACTTACCTTCTTTCCCTCTGCATTCCTCAGAAAAGGAATGTAAAATGGACCGTCTCCCCCTCCTGCCATTGTTTTTCCTTCACAGATGTACCAAGCGCACCTATTTTCTCTGTTAGCGTATTGATGAAGTTTTATCCGTAACCCCAGGGGACTTGCAGGAATTAGGGTCAACTTGACATGAGAGGAGTACTGTATGGCGCTACTTACAGCTGTGTGCTACTCTTGTGTTGAGTACGAGACCAGCAGCAATTAGGACCCAGGCCAGTGCTTTCAGTGAATAATGGTCTCGGTTACTTGGAAATATCGGATGGCTTCATCTTTATGTGTTGCTATGAGGAAAAAAAGGTTAAGTAAACAAAGAAAAAGAATAAGAGGAGGGAGTGGTGTTTTTCTACTGGCATAGTCAAGAAGGGCAGTCAGGAAGAGATCGGGAAACTGGAAAACAATACCTTGGGTCTTCTCCTGGAGCCCACAGCACAGAGTAGGATTTTTTTCTTCATACAGCTTGATGTGTGTCAAAATCCTTCTCTGTGAACCCTTCCCATTCTTCAGAGACATTTTTCAGGGTTGAGTTGTGTTATTTAGGTGAACCATTGTTTTTAAGATTTGTTTCTAATGCCTAACTTGAGGTCATGGCCATGCAGCCCTGAAACAACTGCATTCCTCCATCCCATGACCTCCACAGCAGCCGGTAGTCAGCACATCCCTGAGGTCCAGAACACCATAGTTCTTAAAGTTGTCCCTCTTTACCAGATACAGTCATAGAGTAACAGAATCACAGAATCATTTGATCTGGAAAATACCCTTAAATGTTTCCTAGTCCAACTCCCCTGCAGTGAACAGGGACATCTACAGCTAGATTAGGTTTCTCAGAGTCCTTTCCAGCCTGACCTGAATGTCTCCAAGAATGGGGCAACCATCACCTTGCTGTGCAACCGGTTCCAGTGCCTCACCGGCTTGGCTTCTTCTAGGGGTCTGAACCCTGAGATGGGTGCCACAGCAGGGGAGCTGAAACTAAGCAATCTTTAAAGTCTCTTCCAAAGACCTTGGAAGGAACCACAGAATGATGATTATTCTATGGTTCTGTGGTTCTCTGATTCTGTGTCAGGAAGATGAGAGAGAGATTATCTCTGGGTTTTTCCAGATCTGCTACACTGCCCTTTGCCTGTTACCTGCCTGCCTTTCCTTCTTTTAGATATGGGAGAAAGGCTCTCACTTTCCTTGAAATATTTTAATTTTGACTTTTCTCAGATAAATAAGATAATCTGAAGGAAGGAATTATGTCGTGTCTGTGCTACTGGGTGTCTAGGTGTGGATTCAACTCTTGGCCACCTGTGCCAGAGTGGCCTTGGAGTCTGTGACACCACTAGCAGGTATGGCCATGTCTTGTAGACCACTTGCCTCCATATAGATTTATGGGCCCATCTCCCTCAGCTGTGCTTTGCAGAAGGAAAGTAAGACCATTTTGTTGCCCTATAGAACACCTACTGAAGAGTGTCCATGATGGATGAGACCTGACATGAGCAGGGTGGCAGGACATCTCCTTGCTGCTTGCTTTCACTTGGCTTAGCTGGGGTCTCTTCCTCTTGCAGCCTTCCTTGCATTGGCCCACATTTCCCTCTGGAGATGCAGCCTGTATTGAGATCAAGATGGAGGGCAGCCTTGTAGCAGCCCTTCACCCTGCTTGAGAATTGGAGGAGGGCTGCCAGAACACCTGGCAGTGGGACGAGGTCTGGGTATTCTTGCCTTCAAGCAGCCCATGGAGCCATTTCTTCCAAGGCAGCGTACACTCACTGTGATGATGCTGAAAAAGCCTTGGCTCCTTGCAAGGCTGCTGGCACACACGGCTCGCTAGAGCACTGGCAAGTTTTTAAGGTTTTGTCAGATGGGAACAGTGGTGAAGAAAAGAAAAGTGAAACCAGATGTTTTTCCTTACGGTTGCTTCATATTCATATGCGAGGGAGAGGAGAGGCCATAAAAATGTCATAACCCTTGATCCCTGAGGCTCAGACTTATACCCTGTGAAAACCAGTGCCATAAATCCACGCCTCCACCTCAATAGCCTCGGGGTCCTGCAGGGGCGAGAGCATTGCAATGGCTGCAGGGAGAACCTATCAGCTGTCAGCATAAACAGAGGAAAAAGATTTTGGATGTTAGCACTGATAGGCTACTTTTATGGAATCGGTTATTTTTCCAGATTTCTCTGGGGACTCATCCCAAGGCTGACCAGCAGGCTTGGAAATTTGGGATGCATCTGCACAGCAATCCATCTACCCTTCAGGCTATGCAGACAAAGCTGGGTTAACTTTATCCTCCCCAGATTGGGTGCTGCAGCATCGCCTGCACTGTCAGCTCCCAGCCTGTGTACTGCCTATCTGCCGTACACCAAGCAGCCCTGCTCAGAGGGACTGTCTGGCACCAAAGGGGAGCTGCTGGGGATAAGGCTGACTCTGTCAGCTCTTTGTGTGTGTGTGTGTTTGTATCAGAAAGGCCACTTGCTCTAGTCAGAAAATGAGGTGTGCCAGGCAGCCTGCTCCAGGGAAATTGTGTGTATGAGAGTGAGTGAGGAGGAGAGGAAATGAAAGTGATGCACACGTGCCCCCAACCAAAGAAGGACTTGAATAGAGAGCAAGCAGAACAGAGAGCAGCCAGGCCTTTTCTGCCCTGTGCTGTACTCCCTGCATGCTTTTCTTGATAGATATATCTTTTCTACACCTGTTTTGTGCCTACGCATTAGGTGAGACAGTAAGGAAAGGCAATCCCCAATCTGACTCAGACTATGGGTGATGATGTGGGATGTGACTTCAGTCACAACTAAGACTCTGAATATGAATTTTCCTGCAAGGTCAAAGGGGACTAGATTTAGCATTACTTTGGGGGGATAATCTGTGTTCTATCCCATGGGATGTACGTTGCGAAACATATAGCCATGGTTACACTGCAACACGTACTGGAGGGTAAACAAGAGTGGGAATATGTGTCAGTGGTGATGGAGAGAGCAGCAGGCTCGAACTCAAAATAATTAATTTTGATTTGACCAAAGGCTTCTTGGTTTCAGTTGTCAAATCATGTAAAGAAGCTTTTAGTGTCTTCTATCCTTCTGCAGAGCTGCTTTTCCTAGTCTCCACTGGTTCTGTGATTGCCAGCTGCCAGGTGTTACAACAGGGTAATATGACCAATTGGCTCGATTAATTTTTAAAAGCGTTTTCATGTGTGGGTTAGTCATTCTGTTAAATAATTTCATGGAAGAATTAAGGTTTTCTTTAACTTTGCAAAACGTTTTCCTGACGAAATGACTAAAAGTTTGGACAACTTGTGACAGGAATCACAGACATTTCTCCTCACTGCTTGATTTCACTTCTCAATCGCCACACAAAGAGACTGAAAGCTGGAGACGTTCTCAAACTGCCTGGCATGGTTGTTGCATTACTTGTTTGAATGCTGGCACTCTGGGCATCCTGATACACTGTGGCTATCAAAAATGAAGTTTTCTGTGGGTGATTGCACGTCCAGCAACTCTGTATAGATTGGGATATTCCTGGATGGATGGAGTTCTTCCAGTCTGTTTTTCACTGACTGTGTTGTCTAGACCTCCTCACTTTCTCCTTCCTCTCTTCTGGACCTTATCCAGTTTGTTGGTGTTTTTGTGTCCCAAATAGGGTAGCAGCCCCCATGGTGGAACTGTTACCTCACTTGTCCTGAGGGCTATTCTCTTGTTTATAAGTCCAGCATTTTGTTTGCCTTTTTCATAATGATACTGCAATACTGGCTGACATTGAGTGCATGACCCTGATCCTGCCCTGAAGAACTTGCACCTAGCCAGTGGATTCTCTGTAAAATCATAGCATCATTTGGATTGAAAAAGACATTCAAGATCAGTAGGGCCAACCATCAACCTGAGCTACTCAGTCCCATCTCTTTAATACTACCCAAGATGAAGACTCCACCACTACCCCAGGCAACCCATTCCAATGCTTTACCACTCTCTCCATGAAGAAATTCTTCATAATATCCAATCTAAATTTCCCCATCCTACATCTTGGGAACTTAGATATTTTCTCCCAGTGTATAGTACCTTGGTCTTGATCTTCGTAAAATGTGTTGTCTTTTTCTGTGACCTTTTGGTGGTCGGTTTTCCTGGTGGTGAGGCCGGTAATGAAAGTAAAGCTTTATGATGGATTCAGACAGTTGCTCAGTATTAATTTGGGGAAGGCTAGCTTGGGTAATGGAGTTGCTGCTACAGACTAGAGCTCTGCAAGACAGAAGCAGATGTTATGGGAGAGATTGAAATGTGATGGCTGATGTTATGGCACTCTGAGCAGCCTGATGTTGCTGCAGAAGTCCTTGTTTGTTGCAGGCGAGTTGGACTAGATGTCCTTTAAAGGTTCCTTCAGACTCGAAAGATTCTATGATGATGATTCTATGATGTTACAATTCTCCATTGTGAAAATACTAGTTAGCTCTGTCAAGCGATGGGTTTTGCTGTCGGGCTTCAGAAGTACTTACAAAAGTTTGCCTGCTTGTAGGAATGAACATAAGAATAGTTTTACATCTCTCGCTGAGTGAGTGAGTTAGTAATTGCCAGAGGGTGAGGATTTAACATGCATAACTCCTGGCATTTTGCAAAAAGACTGAAAACTTCAGCCAGTTTGCGAAATGACTGGTTTCACAATGTGAGATCTTGTGTGCCTTAAAAGGCTGCTATAACTGAAATGGAGCCATAACTCAGCAGCAGGTCTGACTGTACAGAGAGAGATGAGATTCTTCTGCAGAGAGCAGAGGCTGCTCTTGCCCGTCATGCATTCTCCCGAACACCATAAGGGCAGAGCACTTGGAAGCCATTACGAAGGCAAAGCTGGTCTTTAGATTTCTGATATTCTGGAAACTCCCCTCGTGCTGCAGTTTTTTTGCTGCTGTGAATAACCTCTCCCCCCACGCACTTGTCCCTGCTCCTTTTGCTTCCATTGAGCACAGCAGAACTTCTGGGGGATTAAGAACCACTCTTTCTGCCATGCAAGTGTTAGGAGAGCAGAGCGATTGCTGGGCAACTGATGAGCTGGGGCGAAACAGCTTTAGGAAAGAGCACAATGTTCCTTTCTTTTTATGGAAAGTGATATATTACTATAGACTACAGTAATCCAAGGTCTGCTCTTAGCTACTTCACGATTAGCTAACAGGCCCCACTTGTGCTGCACCGGCCATTTGTGCAGCTGTGGTAGACACGAGGATGTCAATTAATCTTGATTTGTGCTATAGGATTACTTCATGTGAGAGGAAATGTATCGCTGGGTTTGGTTTCAGTGCAAGTCAATGGATGCTATATTTGCAGGGAACGCACGGGCCTCTGCCATGCCAGGCAAGCCCTTGGTCCCTGCTGGAACTACCCCAGCAAATTCCCTCTCTTCTCAGGAATCCTCTCTTTTCTTAGGAGCTTAGGGCTAAAAGATGGAGGAATCAGCACTCAGCACCAAGTGTTCTGCAGACTTTGCCCGGTCTGTCCCCATGTCATACCCATTGTAGAGAAAAGAAAAACGAGGCATTTCTCAGCCATAAAAATCATTGCAATTATTATTTGCGTGGCAGATTAAACTCTGTGAGGTGCAGGGTAAACACAGAAGCAGGTGAAGTCCTGTTTCTGCATCAGAGAGCACAAAGTCTGCATAGATAAAGCAAATAAAAAAAGACAAAAAAGATGTAGGCAAGCACACCCTCTGAGAACAGACAAGCGTTGTGTCCTAATAGCCCTTCTACCACCCTCCTGAATCAGAGAGAAATGAGTTTATCTTCAAAACCACAAGGCTCGGGGAAATAAATAGACGGCAAACCACAAATGTGGCATTCTTCTTACTTCTTTTGCAAGACGCTTTTGAGGTGTGATGAAAAAACACAGATTAGTGGGTCTTGGAACAAAATCGTGAGAGCTGCCAAACTGTTTCTCAGCCCAGTGCCCACATGTACCTGCTCTTTTTTACCTGAGGTATCTGCCCCTGCTGCATGAATCCACCCTCTCAAAGGACCAGGCTGCTTAGCACTGGGTGCAGGGCAGCACGTGCTGGCTGATGGAGTCAGCACAGGTCAAAGCAGGGGAGAGGGAGCAGCACAAGGTTCTGCAGAAGCTGCTCAGGAGCTTGGGGGAGCTGGGGCTGAAATCCTTGCTGCTGTGCATACGTGGTGATTGCTCCCTGCCTGACCTCGCGAGACTGCAGCTAGTTCAAGTATGCCAGCCATGCTGATTGTAATGTGGAGCTCACTGTACATGAGCCAGAGGAGAAAATAGCTGGGCAGATGGTGCTATATTAAGGAGAGTGTCTCAGAATTGTCTGCTGGGACACTCTGGGGGCAAGGGCCTGTCTTGGCCTCACTTGCTCTCTGCTTTTCCCAGCACCTCCTCCTTTTTTGCCTTTTACTCTCTTCCTGGTGGATCCTCCCTTTCTGAAGGCCCTGAGGCTGCTGCCTTCACCTGCAGTTTGTGGAAACGGCATCTGGATGTCCAATAGTCGTGCCCTACCTGTGTTCAAGCACATCCAAAGATCCTCCATTCTCACACCCTTGGTCCACCTTTCTGCTCTGCCGAGGGTCTCATGGCAGGAGCAAGGCTGCAGTTTTCTGCAGGGATGGGCTGGCGTGGGCAAGAGAGGGCCTCCTAATCTTCCTTGTCAGCAGTCAGCTTTCTTCTCTTCTGTTGTCATGGGGGGAGGACTTGCAGCAGCATGTTCTGCTCCCAGCCTCAGCTCCCCTCCTTTCCCATCCTCCCACCATCCCAGTCAGCACCAGCCCTGCTCCTCTTCCCTGCCAGCTGCTTCCCTTCCAGCTCTCCCCTTCGGTTCCCAGCTCAGCTCCAGTGAGCAGGGCAACAGGCAGGGTAGGGAGGGGAGGACGGTGACAAGACACAGCCGCTGGCTGCTCCTTGACAGCACTGCAAGTGGTCCCTAATGACCAGCAGCAGGGCAGGCTGGGCACGGATGACTGCATGGCACTCAGCATCCTCTTGGCAGGTCAACACGCACTCCCCCAGGTCACCTTCTGCAAACAAACAAGATCCATCCAGCATGGAAAACAAATGGAACAAGAAAAAAATGCCTGGGCTGATGCAACTGAAAGACTTGAAGATTTGTGGCTCTGTAGTATTACTCTTAAGCTGTTTGGGTTTCTTTCTCTCTTTCTTTCTTTGTTTCTTGCTTTCTTCGGTGGCACGAGGATCATTTCCTGGAGCAAGGAGGTCTCAAGGAAGCTGGGCTGAAGTTCCTTTCCCCATATCCTCCCCAGTGCTGTACAGGGCGTACACATTGCAGGGCTTTTCCAGCCTTTTGAAACATCCTAGTGGATATTAAAAAGAGAGCAGCTGAAAAGTATGTGGAACAGCCACCCTCCTTTATCAGTGCAGGCATCTGGTGTTTGGGGGCTCTGAAAGGAATGAAGCTGTCTGGACAGATATGATATGAGCTCCAGTGCTGTATATCTGGGCTGTGGCTGCATCGCATCACTGGTCACTGTGGAGAACAGGAGTGTGGAGAAACCCTGGAGTTGCTGTAAGAAACAGTGTTTACATGTTCAGGATCTGATGCGTGCAGAAAGAAAACAGGCTGCCTTCACCAGTCCATGTGAGGATCAAAGATGGTAAAACTGGGAGCAGTCATAGTTGGTGTTGGAAGGGATGCTGGAAGATAAAGAAGCACGGCAGCAACCCTGGAACACTGACAAAGGCACACAGGGACACTGCAAAAGGCATGTGGGACAATGGCCGTCATTTGCTCTTCACAGCACACATCTTACTTAGCTCTACCACTGGGAGAATAATTTTACCATCTGTGAATGGTTTTCGTGACACTCCTTTTCCACACAGCCCTTCCACAATTATTTTTTCCATATTCAGTTTGACAGGTTTTCAAGTCTTAAGATTGTCACAGAGAAAGAATTTTGTCTTCTTTCTTCCTTTTATTTTTTTTTTTCCCTTTTTTTTCTGGCTTTTGAACATATAAAAATCTCATCCGCAGCAATTCCTCCCCACTAATTGTTGTGACTGTGCGAATACGATGCTTCTCAGCTTATCTCCTGCGTTTCATTACCACCGTGTAAGGAAAGAGGCAAGGGAGATCCTTTGCTGCCCGATGCAGAGGGTCTGTGCTCGGGAGAAGGGGAAATACTAATTCTGTTGTAAAAAGCAATGTGACATGCCATGCACACAATGCTGGGCAGTTATGGTCATTCACTTTCAAAAAAGATTGATTCACACTGGAACAGGTGCAAAGAAAAGGCTGCGGGAGGATTAGGGTGTTGGAGAGCTGGTGTTATAAAAGTAGACTGAAAGAGCTTGGCTTATTTAGTCCAGCACCGGGAAAGCTGGAAGAGGGATATGATTGCTCTCTATAAATACATCCTGGAGGTTAGTGCTGAGGAGGAAGAGGAGCTATTTAAGTTAAAGGACAATGCTGACACAAAAGTAAGCAGGCATAATAAACTTGTCCCCTGTAAATCATAGGATTACAAAATGCTTTGGGCTGGAAGGGACCCAAAAAGATCACCTCAGTCCAACTCCCCTGCCACAGGCAGGGACACCTCCCACCAGATAGAGGATGCACAGGGCCCCATCACACCCAATATTTTGAACAGTTCCAATGGTGGGGAATCCACAACTTCTCTGGGCGATCTGCTCCAGTGCTCACCCAGTCCTGCAGGGCTGTGGGACAGGCAGGGCCCTGCCTGCTGCCGTGTTGTCTCCAAGCATGTCCAGGCTTTCCTGAGAAGGATGGGTGGGTGCCTGCCGGGCCTGAGCTGACCTCCTCACAGGGCTTCCAGTAGTCCATTGGTTGCAGGCATAACAGCCTCAGTTTTGGCTGGAGAGGGAAGAAGAACCTGATGTGGGTGGCTGGGTTTATTCTGTGGCTGGGGATGGAGAGATTTTGGAAGGATTTCCCTTTGGACTTGGAGGTTCAGGCTGTGGAAGGAGATGGCCGTCTGGACTCGGGGGGCTGAGGAGCACTGGTGGCACTGTGGCAGCAGCATATGGCCATGGCCAGCTGACCAGCATGTTCCTATGAAACCATGCACATGAACCTGGTACAAAGCATGGCTGGTCCCTAGATTCAACCCTGAGGAGATCCTCTAGAGTATGTGTTGCTAGAAATCACTCCCGTCATGTTGTTCTTTGAGCCCCCAACTTCCCCTCAGACCTCTCTGCCTAAAAATGTTGGCAGCGTGAGCCTAAGTTGCTCTTGGTGATGGGAGCTGAATCACTAGTGGCTTGCCAG
This sequence comes from Excalfactoria chinensis, assembly GCF_039878825.1. Classification (NCBI taxonomy): domain Eukaryota; kingdom Metazoa; phylum Chordata; class Aves; order Galliformes; family Phasianidae; genus Excalfactoria; species Excalfactoria chinensis. The sequence continues at coordinate 80,249,134 of NC_092826.1, read as the reverse complement.
CTTTATTTCCACGTTGGGTCATATGCTCACAGTGTGAGGAGACTTCACCTCCGCGTGAGCGGGATGGAGAGGCACTGCCTATCCTGCAGCACTGTGAGGCTTTGTCTCCAGCAGAAGTGCTGGCAGGGATGGGAGCGGCTGAACGGCTCTTCCCCCAAGGAAAACATTGCTGCTTGCTTTCAGGACACTGTGCCAGCATAGCTCTGAGCACACTGCTGCTCAGCAGCTGGGCCATACGCCTGGGGACCGGGTCACACAGAGCCACGAGGACCATGCTGAGGTGGCAAGGCTGGCTTTCATGGCTCTGCATTGCAGTCACGAGTATCCTGGCTTGTGTGCTTCAGTGCTTTTTTTCCCCCCTTCTTTTCTATTTTCATTACGTGAGGATAAGGGCAAGCCATGGAATGCATATTTCACAAAAGACTTCCATTCAGCTGTTAAGTCAGGAAGCTTGCCAGAAATATAATTCTTTCATATATCTCCAGGATAAAAGCTGGGCAGGATGGCGGATGGCTCATTCAGGATGAGACATTAAAACACTTTTCTTCCTGGCATAGGATGGTATGTGGCTGCACTGCCTGTGGGTAGGTGCCTGCCTAAAAGTCCTTTTTGAAGGGGAGAGTTCATATATATTTTAAAATACATCTTCTCTTGCTTTGCCCAGTAAGTTATGCCTGTCTGGACAGCCAGCGTCAGAAAGGGACCCCTTGCTGTATGTGTTGGATTCTTGCTGCCCTCTTATGGCTGGCTGACTGTGAAGGCAGTGAGAGCGCCGGTTTTATGCATTCTTTGAAAGAAACTAGCTTAGCTCAGAGCTCTATTCCAGCAGTTTTGTAGCAAGGGACAAATTTCTGTGGTGAGAGCCTAAAGAAATCTTTTTACAGCTCCTCATGGCATAACATGTCTCTTCCTTTTTCTCACTCGGTGTAATACCCATCCTTGGAACAACTTGCTTCTGCCACATTGCGTCCCACTTAATTCCTCTTAGGAAAGTACTTTCCTATCCCGACTGTTTTAGCTGTTATTTAGAGGGTGGACAGAGAAGGAGAACAACAGTGCAGCCCTTGAACTCCAGCAGCTTTCTGCAGATCACAAGAGACCCCGAGAACGTCGCTGGAGAGACACTGGACATGCCAAACACTTGGAGAGGATTCAGACGGCTGTATTTGTGGAAGGCTTTACTGTGGTAATGGAGACGTGTACTGTCAAATTCTGTTGCTTTACTACCAGAGGTGTAATAATGTCTGTTTTGTTCTGAGAAAGCTATCGGTGCTTTGCCTGCCTTGTTGACTTGGAGGGATTACATTTCTTACCGAGTGGAGACCACGAGGTTCACTGTGGAACTGCTCGCCACTGCTTATCTATGGACAAGGTACAGCCTGCTGCTTCAAGAGCATTTCCTTGAACAGAATGGGCTCTCTGGGAAGCCCGGTGCTCATCACAGGTTTTGAAGTTCCTATGGCTTTGTCCACAAAAAGAAAATCCTAAAGACAGCCCGGAGGTATTTGCAGCATTGCAGCAACAGAAGGGAAGATGTAAGATATCTGGAAGGAATTTTGCAGATGAGTTAATGATCAGTGGAGTGTGAAGAATGGTACGGACGCAGCCTGCATCTCTTTGCCAAGGAATCTAGCATCCTACTGAGGACTGGAGGCCGTAAGCGACAGGGGAAAAGGAAAGATGAATTGTAGTTAAGGAGACAAACAAGCAGTATTGGAGGAAAGTTCCAGCAGCTGGAGCTGAACTTCATTCACAGCTTTCTCACTCATCTGACTTAACTGCTTTTGCTAATTTTGATAACAATCTCAATGAGAACGCAGGATCGCGACTGTTGTTGTTTCATCACAGTTAGCCAAACTTGGTGAAAGTTTAATGAAAACAGCAAGGTTGCACTCTTTGATGTTCCTTTTTTTTTTTTTTCTATCCAGCCCTGGAAAGAACATTTTAAAGCTGTATTTGTAAAATGTATTTTAAATCTGAGTGCGTACATGTTGGAAGGTGGGGGTGAACGTTTGGCTTCATTCAGATCAGTGGGAGTTTTGCCATGATGTTCACGGGCCAGAATTTCGTCCTTGTTTATGTAGTTTCGCAGCCAGGCTGAAGAACTATTAGGATGCCTGGGCCAGAAAAAAGAAATCTTGAATCTCAACATTTATTTATTTATTTATTTATTTATTTATTTTCTCCACTATTGCAAACAGTTGGGGTAAAGATGCTGGGAAAGTCCCAAAGAAACTGAACTGGCATAGAAGCCATATGTTTAGCTGGCTGTTTTCTAGATGCTCTTATGTGCTCTCAATCTCCTCTGTTGCTTCCTGTGCTGAGAGTGATGTGCTGCAGACCTACCCCATCTGCAGAAAGCTGCTATCCCGTCACAGAGACATTTGCATTGCCTTCACTGGCAGGGGAGTGCTGGGTAGCTCTTTAAGATCAGATAACAGCTAGGTGCAAGACAACCAGAAATCTGAACATACTTAGTAAGCAATGTTCCCGACTAATGTAGGCAGCAGTTGGTTTAATAGCAATTCACATCTGGTAGCCAAGGTGCTATGGGATGTGCTTGGATCAGGTTTGGGCTTGCACCAGGTGAAAAACTGCTCTGTTAGACTTTGAGTTGCTTTTTGTAAGCTTCCATTATAGGTCCGTGCAACATACAGAGCCACGTACGAGGAGGATTTCCAGGTCATATCCCTGTAACTGTGAACTGGCACCCATGGGGTTTTCAGGTGGTCTTTCTATATCTAGTAGCACTCATCAGCTTCCACATTCCCCAGTGTGTGTCTGTGCAAAAAAAAAAAAAGAGTACGTGCAGCTGTTCATTTCATCTGACAAATCCCTCACCTCGTATTCCAGAATAAAAGTCAACATACCTAAAGCTTCTATTCTGGGGAGAACGGTGAAAGCAGCGAGTGGCAGTGTAGCTTTTACCCCAAAAGTTGCACTGGTTGCAAAAAAATGGTTACATCTGTGCAGCTTCTTCCCCTAAAACATCCCCTAGGATGCAGTGTGCCAGACAAACTGGTCTGAACACACACACACACGCACGCACACACACAATTCTGTGACATTTTCAAGCTGTTGTGTGATTTTGACTGTATTCTGTTTAACAGTCTGAGCGTAGCACCTTGTGCTGGGAGAGTTTTGCTGGTACCACCAAGGCTGTACTGGATGGATTATTAAAACTGGCATCACTTAAGGTAGAGGTTTGAGCTAAAAATAAGCCACTCAGTCCAAGTGGCCACATAAGGCTGTGCTATGCTACACAGCTTATCTGGTAGCGGTGACTTCAGAGGAACTACACTGAAGAACGCAAGAAGAAAATTTGGTCCCAGGCTCTGATCTCAGAAGCTCACGTAGGCCCCGGATGCAAACAGAGAAAGCATTTGTGCTTGTTTGGTACAGCACTGTCCCCTTCTTTCTGCAGAATGTGCCTCAGAAGAATGAGAAACCGGTCAAGTACAGACTAATCCCTGAACGTGATGGTTGAAGAGTTGCTGGACTGGATCCTACGGGCCTAGTTAAAAAAAAAAAGAAAGACAGAAAGAAAGAAATGACAAACCCAACAGCCCTGCTGACACAGGTTGGATTTTTGCCTGAGGGAGACCTACAAAGTTTGACAGGAGGTGAATGAAAAGTGAAATTGTTGGGTCGAGTTTCCTATTTTCTTAAAATAAACATGCCAGAAACTCCCATCAAAAATGGCACCCTAAACAGAACCAGTTTGGCTTCCTATCTTAGTCAGGACCCACCAGAGGGAACTTTGTTGAATCCTGCCAAGAGGCTGGTGGCTGTAATAAACTGGATATAAACAGGGCAGAGGGATGGCCCACAGGCCTTCCCCTGCCCCTACCAGAGGAAAAGGGCTGGGTGAGGTTTCCCTGCTGTTCAGCTGCTGGTTAACAGAAGCTGTTTTCTATTTGGGCTTGCACTGGTTGAGCAGCCCTGTCTGCAGCTGTATCGTGTTACACACTGTTATGCAACCCCATCTTTTCTTGCAAACAATGACAGGAGCAACCTAAATCACAAAACATAAAGACTATAATTAAAGAGGGGAAAGTGCTTATTTTGCATTCGGATACCCGCAGCAAATTCAGATTAGCTGAACCAGCAAATCGCATGGCAGAGGCTTAATGAGGATAACACTGGACTAAATGATGGTTGTTGTACCCCACAGTCGGCCAAGACAGTAGTGTGACCTGACTCATGCTGTCATGGCTTGGGCAGTTCTCTCTATTCTTGACAGACTGTGAGATTTACACCAGAAACAGGCGCCTTGCAGCCAAAGGCTCTGCCTCAGCTTTCCGGACCACTAGAACTCAAGGATCCAGAATGATGCTTCAAGTCCATTTCTTACAAGTGGAAGTTTGCAGGTCCACAAATCAGACAGTAGCAACTAAGGCTGTGCCCAGAGGCCCCATGCTAGGTTTACCCCTGCCCCCTTGCAGGGAGATTCTTTCATCCATGCAGCTTGCTGCTGCGGTTAGCTGTGCAAAGTGGATGCCCCCACCCAGGAATTCTGAGTTTGAAGATTGTGTGACTGTGTAAAGTTCCTTAAAGCTTTGGAAAAGAAAGCACTCCTGACTCCCCTACTTCTTCCCTCCCACCTTCTAAGGGAAAAAGAGCCATAGATTTTAAGATCTGATATTTCTTTCAGATTTTTCTTGCTGGAGGTCTTCCTTTGGGAGCTCATATTAATAGCTTACTCAGGCACTAATGGAACAGCAGCTGTTTAATGTTAAACAAAGAGAGATTTTCATCCAACTGATTGCTAGATATTTGAGTTAAATAAGAATTAATTAAGAGTAAAGGCCCTGCTTCCCTTTCAGCGTGCAACTTTTACCCTGGTGAGCATCTCCATGGGAATCAGTTGAGTTTTCTGGTTTGTGCCACAGTTACTGGGACTCCAAAAATTCTAAGCAAGATGAAAAAGAAGTGAATGTGTTGATGTTGCTGCTTTGGTGGCATATAAAACTATAGACCTGAGGGATCTTCAGTTGACCCTAAGGATATCTAGTAGTGGAGGGGGAGAAAGAGCCTAAGCTTAAAAAGTAAAATATAGGGAGGATGATTCAGCACAACTGTGATGCTGTCAGCTCCACCCATCTGTTTTAATCATGCATCTTCCCCTTTTTCCTGCTGTAATAATTCTGTACACGTAGTTAGAATTGTTTTACAGATCACTGAATGCCAGAAATGATGCAAGTTAGACTATCCCAGTATCAGTGACACGCACATCTTGCTAATTTATAATGGATATGAAGATAATTACCCATGACTTCGGGCAAGTAGGAAAACAGTTTACTTTATAGAGAGTTCTGCAAAATGCTGGTGATAAAACGTTGCAGCATCTGTTCCACTGGTTGCCCTGTGAACACCTTCTTGTCCCACTGCTGTTGAAAACCCTGCATTATCCCTTCCCACAGCCAAGAGCTTATCTATCTCAAGAGTCAGGCAGCTCCTCAAATAGGAAGATGTTGTATGATATTGAATAACAGCTCTGTTTCTGCATACATGTGCATTTTTTCACAGTTAATCCCTCATTCCTTCACCTTACTCTCTGAGAGGAGAAGTTCAGGCATTTTAGCCTTGAGAACAGCTCTTTTGTTACCCAGACACTTAGCTATATTTGAGATGCAACAGGTTATTCTATGGAGGCATCAAATAGGCTGGGGGCTGTCTTTAAGAGGAGGGTGCAGTATCACATTTTGCTGACAGCACTATCAGTCAGACATGAGATACTGCCTGTGCCAGCACAGCAGTTCTCCAGCCCAGATGTACCTATATCCAAGCTTCCTCTCTGGACCCTACAACAAGGGATGTTTCTTCACCTCACCCTGGGTTTTGGGCCCTCCATTTTTGTGCACATCCTGGAACAAAAACCACAGTGCCCATGGACCAGTCTAGTCCTGCTCAGCTTTGCCATAGGCTCTGGGAGGGAATCATGATGATTTTGTATGCTAACAAGCCCTTAATTACATTTGCTTTTAGAAGCCTCCTCCCCTTAGCTTGGCTGAGTTCACAGCATTCAGTTCATCCTGTGACTGAACATACAGCAGGTGACTAGTCTTACATACTGATGGAGGAAAGGGATCATTTCAAAGCCATAAAGCTGAGACTGGGCAGGCAGTCAGCTTGAGGAGGCAGGGGGCTTTGCAAAGTGGAGCTAATGAGGTCAGCTCAGCAGTGTATTGCCTTTGGGGCCGTCCTGAGTTGTTCACCTGCTTTCAGTCAAATGATAAAGCAGCAGCTGGTACAAACCACCATTTTCATTACCGTTATATTTGACCCTAGAGCAGGAAAGAAACACAGTTTGAGTGGGTTTTTTTATTTCTTTAGGAATTATGGAGGCAGAGCCAAGAAGGCTGGAAGTGCTGCCCCTAGTGCCCTCCCATGGAGTCAAGCTGAGTTGGCATTCCCTTTGTCTACAGGAGTTTCTTTGCACACCTTGATGCTTTCCTGACCATGAAAGTACTGTTGCCAGGCAATTTCTATTTACTTATTTATTTATTTATTACTAGTCACTGGTGTCTCCCCCACAAAGATCCAAGGAAAGCTTCCCTAGGATGAGGCACCGGGATTTCCCTGGATCCCAGTACCCCATTGGATGGAGGAGCTGTTGTGTACTTGATACTTCTTCAGAAGTCATGTATTTACAAAGTCAGATGCTGACATCAAATACTTGGTAACTTAAGAAGATGGAATGTTACACCGGTGTATTCTTCTTTTTCTTCCACGTCTTCCCTTCCTCTAGCTTCAAAAGTCTTTAACTCTCTTTTACTTCACTGCTTACAGCCATTTGAAGCAGGCTCTTCTCTTCTTCAGCTTTCAGTGACTCCAGTCAAAGAGTTAATCTCTTCTAAGTCTGTTAAATACAAAAGTTCTCTTCTGGCTCTCCACTGCTTTGCTAAAGTCTGTCTTTCCCTTCCTTCCCACTCACCCCCCCCACACACACACACTCTTTTTTTTGGAATCAAATTTATGGTTGCCTCTCCGCAGAGTATGAAAGTTTCTTTTATTATTATTTTAAGTCAAAAATATAACTGCCGTGGTGTCCCACTTCCTGGATGACATTGGCAACCTTTTGTGTGGCTACTGACATTTCAAGAGAACCATCTCTACAGGCAGTCTGTGTTTGGCTAAATTTAGCAAGCCACGGATCAAGTGGCAAGTATGTTCCACCCTGAAACCTATTTTAGGTAGGGACTCGGCATAGGCACCAAGAGGTTAAAAAGTTGTGTGGGGGAGAAAGAGAAAAAAAAAAAAAAAAAGACAAGAAGCAAAATATTTTGCAAGAATTGTTGCTATGTTCTAAGCTTCAGCTTGTGAACGCTGAGGCTCTGAATCACGTTCACTGGGGAAACAGCTGCAGCTGTTTAAGATGCTACTGCTCCTCAGCTGTTTGTTACCTACTTTTTGCAAGCTGGGCCCTTAGCACAAACCTTCCCAGCAGCTAAAGCTCAGTGTACCAGCCTCTAACCTGAAGGAAAAAAAGACAGGGGTACATGCCTCTCTTGCCAGCTTTGCTGTTGAGTACAGTAGTCCCCCTAGGGAGGACTGTGGAGGGTATAGAAAGCAACCACAGCAAGTTTCTGCAAGGGGTTATAAAAAACCATATTTATGTGTACAGCGTGCTCAAGTCCTCTCAAGTCCTCCTGATTGTGCTCTGGTGTCCCAGATCACAAAATACATTTCTACAGTTCAGCTGTGCCTGGGTTAGTTGAAATTGTTTTGGAAAATTGGCTTGGCTAAATCACAGAGAAACCATGGTGTGGACATGCTGGTCTGTAATTAATTGATGAGCGCTAACCAGATAAAAACCAGTTGTCAACTCGCCTAAGTGCATTCAAATGGGCTTGTGCATGCTCAGCTAAGCAGTTCAAACCCTGTTTTGATTCTAGACCCAGTTTATTCCCTAGTTTGAAAGCACAGGCTAGCTAAAAGAAGATGTGAGGCTCTCCTGGCACAGGGTAGACATCTGTGTGCCCCCATCTTCCCACTGCCTGGAGATGGAGGATCCCAGGAGGCCTGCCAGCACCTGACTCAGGGCAAAGCATCGCAGGGACTGACTGTAATGGATGAGAGCCACACCCGGGCCAGCTAAATAGCACACCTGGGTGCTGTCTGCTCCAACAACGATTGGGAAAGATGCCGGTGTTTCCTGGCAGGGCCCCCTGACAGCATGCCCGTGGCTCACCTGGGCCCAGCTGTGAGCGGCCCTGCGAGCTCACACAGCTCCGAGGCCTGGTGCTGCCCCAGCCTGCGCGGGTGGGAGCTGGCATGGCTGCTCCTGCCCTGCCTGGGGAAGGATCTGGGTGAAACTCTGCTGGGGCAGCTGAGTCACCCACAGATGTGAGAAACAGGGACGCGACAGCTGCTTTCTGCTGGGATGCTGGGCATCCAGATATGTAAGAAATTCCCGGCTGTGCTGCTGGCCTCAACTTCCCTTAGAAACAAAGCAATAATTACTCTATCGCAAAGTTCAAGCTCTGGAATACCAAATGCTACTTAAGGGAGTGTTCACACAACTGTCGCTTGTTCTGTGTTTTATTATCAGCTCTAGCACTTACTCAAATGGAAGCAAGCTGGGGAGCTAGCGGGTCGCTCATCATGCAGCTTGTGTTTCACTGAGCTCAATAGGTAAAATAGTTTGAGGTCTTCTGTGCTGTTAAGTGCAGTGTGCAAGTGAGCACTGTACAAATGTTTAAACGCTTTAGTACCATAGTCACAGGAAAAAGAAGAGGGTGTGCATCTCTCCTTTTGTTAGGATGCTCAGAGCAGACCCTTATTGTTAAATGTTAACACAGGTTTTGGCCAGCCTGAAAGGCATCTTGGCTTTGGGATGGGAAAACCACTGTGCTTCGTGTTTAGGAGAGACATTTTCGAAGTATTCAGCACAAAAAGCATGAGAGCACTTAGTACTCAGCCCTCAAATATTTTTAATCCTCTAGAAAAACTGGCTATGTTCAGCCATCTTGGCATTCCTAAAACCAACGGGAGAAACAACCCTTGAGAGGAAGCACACTATTTCTTCCCCCTGACCTCCCATAGAAAAAAAGACCAAGCATGTCTCCCAAACCTCTTAATCCCTAACAAAGTCCCGTGAAGAACTGATAGAGATGCACTTGCAAACAGTCTAAAATTGTAAACAAAAGATGACGATTAAAAATGTCACTTTCTCCTTGACTGGGGAGATGCAGGTTGGAGTACAGACTTCAGATCAGACTCAACGTCCTCCGTTTTCATTTCTGTGCATTTGAGCAGATGTAGAAAAGGCTGGTTCAGAAGAAAGCAGTACTTCAAGGTTGCGCAGAAAGAGAAAGAATTAATTCCCACCTTAATTGGTGAAATGGGCTCTTTTCTATTGATTTCAGTGAGTGCTGCAGCAGGCACTAATGGACTGAAGTCTATCACAGATAGACTGAACCTCACTGAAAGTGGTGATGGAGAGGGAATCTCCAGGTTGGGAGTAAAAAAAGAAGTTCCTAATGTGAGTTTGATGACGGAAATGGTTGAACCCCGGACCCAGACACACACTCTTGACAGGTGACGTATGTTTCTGCTGACTGTTGACTGTTCAGATACACAAGGACTAAGAAGAATCAGTAAAGGTATGGTGTTCTCTTAATGATGGAGAAAAGACGTCCTAGTGCTTAATTGCTGCTGAACACGTGATCCATCTCTCCCCCTGCCTCTGTTCCTCCTCTCTAACTCTGAGATGAGCCACAGAGGAAACAAAATGATCCCCACACCCCTTGCTCTCTCAACAGCAAATCTTCCCCCCTCAAGTAGGATCACCTTGCTGAACCCACTTGCTTTGGGATGGCAGGTATTGCCATCCTGGCCTGAGGGAGAAGCACAGCTCTGGATGGGGACTGTGAGAAGGTAAGGGGATGCAAACTAAGGGTGATTCTCAGGAAGAAGTCTTCTGAGTCTTGCGTTGGCAGCTGAAGTTGTTAATGAACAGGCTGTGGATCCACTGTGGGGATAGGCAGCTGTATCAATATCTGGCACTGACAAGTCTTCTGATGTACCAGGCTGGGGGAGCAGGTGTGTGCCATGTCCAGCTCCTCTCTGCAGGGCAGCAGTCTTTGGCCAAGAAGGGTCAGTCACCCAAAGCTGGTAGCATCCTCGAGTCCCGCAGCAGGAGCAGCCAGAGCTGCTGTCACGCTCTGAAGAGACCTTTAAACAGGGTATGAATTTCAAAAAGGACGTGAGAATGTGAGCAAATACATTGCTTTGCGTTGTTTGATCTTTGCTGCGCTCACAGTGGGTAGAAAGAAGGAATTTATGCATTCTTTGTAAGGGATGGAGGGAACACCTTATTTAGCTACCAAATCAGCTTGTAACGGAAACTTGCCGCTCCCTACATTTTTGGCTGGCTGCTGAGGTCAGATGGGATAATGCCAGAGTTAGCATTTGTCCTAGTTACTGAGGAGAGAGCTCTGTCTTGTCAACGTAGGTTGAAATCACCTCATACTGTGGATGTACGTCTCTAACGTGCAAGGAGATTTTTATCACTGAAATCTTAAAGTGCTAGGAAAGCGGTTTTGATACAAATCAAGATGATTGCTTAACTGGAAGCTTTCTATTTTCATGCCGTTTGCCCTGTGTTGGTGCGTGACACTAGATACGTGCCAAAAAGCAAGGGCCCAGCAGGATAGTTCAAGAGTTCTTAAAGTTTGTGGCTGGATCCTCACTGCTTTTTGCAATTACTGTTATTACTTCAGAGGGGCCTGCTTTGAAGGGCCGCCGGTGATGGCAGAGGTAGCAGCTGGGGCACTGCAACCCTTCTGTGTTTCATGATGGCCTTTCCTGTGTCAAGAGCCCAGGTGCGAGCCTTTGTTATGAGAGAGGAGGGGCTGCCAGCTCCTTGAGAAAGCTGCTAATAGGGTTGGTGGCCAGAAAATCAGTGCTTCTTGGTAGCTCCCTTACCAAATCTGAGGATTTCCTGGAAAAACATAGGATCGTTGAGATTGGAAAAGGACCACGGAGATCATCTAGTTTAGCCATCAACCCATCACCACCATGCCTGTTTCTCTTGATAGCCTTGGTGGGAAGCAGGGTAGCTACAGGCTTGTATGCTTGCCTGCAGCAAAGGTAAGTTTTCTGAGAGATTTTGAGTCTTCTGAGAGACTTTGTGCATGTACATGGAGTAGCTCTTCCACCTGGAGGTACTGCATCATGTTCAGGGGAGGATCAGAATTTCTGGCCTGTCTATTTAGATGTTTGGGCACTGCTTTCCTGGATCACGTAGTTTCCAGAGCCTCACTTTCTGTTGGTAGTTTCTACAGTTGTGGTAGAGAAGGGCCAAGTTTCAGGGAGGAAAACATGGCCGTGAGAACTTTTAAATCACTAAAAAAAGACACAGTCACTGCAATCTTTACTATGACTCATCTGGGCTGTTACTTGAAGAAGACAGGCTGGTGAGCAGTTGTGGACCTCTTTGCTCAAGGGGAGCAGCACTCATCTGTGAACTTGTTGAAGTCCTGAAAGCAGAATTGGTGTAGGTGAGCGGTTCCCATGCTGAGCCTTTGACCACTGATTTCATTCCAGCCACTGCCAGATGAAGCTTAGGGAGGGCTTAGCAGGTCATGGCTGGCTAGTTTCTCCACTGCTACTGCACAAGTCTAAGGAATTAAAATCCAGCACATGTTTTTTCATGATTATCTTTCTCCTGCAAACAATGAAATAGTTGCATGTATATCAGTGATTCCTGCATGCAGAAGCTTTATGCTGCAGTGAGTGTAGCAAAAGGGGCTGGGGAGGGCCTGCAAGGAAACCTGCTGTCTGCATTACTGATGGGAGTGGTGATTTCAGGATGTTTTAGCAATGCTCTTCCCAGTTAATGCTTAATTTGAAGTTCACCAAGAATAAAAGCACTGCTGTGAATCAGTACGCAGTAGCTTGTTCAGACGCCTTCCTGCAGTGAGCAAGCCATCCTCCTGTGGGGCCTTGCTGGGACATCAAGATGCCAATAGAAGAGTCTTGGCAAGTCTTGCAGCATGGCTACCTCCTCCATGGACATTATGGACCTGTTGAGTCCCAACAGGAACGAGCACTCAGCCAGTCGTGGTGCAAACTGCTTGCAGAGTGGTAGGCTTGCACCATTCCCCTGCCGGGGAGCTGGAATGGCTGTCCCCTGCCCCCTTCTCCTCCCCCCTCACTGTTTGCTCAGGGAGAGGGAGCTGGGGTGCTGAGCAGCGATAACGTGTCCGTCCTGATAAAGCGCTTTTGTTGTTTGCCTGCTAGGTCAGCACCAGGTAGATGTTCTGCATTACAGCGCATTAAGGGTGTAGGCTGCCTGGAAAAAGAAAGGAAAAAAAAAAGTTAAAAGGGACTTTGGATGGGCTGGGTTCAGGTGTCAGAGGGTTAAAACAGAACAGTTCCGGTAGTTGCTCGAGGGAGAAAGTTGTATAACATCACCTTGTGCAGAGTAAACATCTCTATCTCGGCTAGCCAGCCCGTTGAAGTTCTGATGTGTGTGAGAGAGAGAAACACTCCCGCAATCATAAAGCCATCGTCTGTTTTACGGAGGTTTAGTTTGTTGGGTTTTTATTTTTCAGCCAAGCTTTTGCAATGCTGTATCGCCATCCTCAAGGCAGGAAAATAGATTACCGGGGAGGTGGTGGGTGGGGAAAAAAAAACAACCAGCGGCTCGTGGCAAACCTCAGCAGTTTAACAGTGCCACCTCCTGGATGTCCCCGGCCTGGCGACAGCTCTGCACTGACGTGTCCTATGCTTACTTGTCCCCAGGAGAAGCCACGAGGTCCCATACAGTGACTCTGGTCTCCTGCAGCATCTCGGTGAGGGCACGGGGTTGCAGGGGGAAAAATCAGCTGCAAGTTACACCTAGTCGGCACAGCGGCCAGATACAGCGTGATATACAAGGGCCGGTCAGGGCAGGTTGGCTCCACTTCATGCAAAACCCACAAGTTTTCCAATCTGTTTTTGTCTGCAGGGGATGAAAAGAAGGGATGTTGTGCGCAGACTATAAAACAGTTTTGTTTCAAGGAGGGGGCAGGGGTGATCCTCTTTGGGAAGGTCAGACCTATTGTTCAGGTGCTTGATATTTAAACTTCGCCAAATGTTAATTAAATGCAATTGGTAGGAAGCTATTTGAAAATGAGAAGCCTTGTTCCTGTAGCGTGGCCCAGGAAGTTATGAGAACAAAGTCTTTTATGGAGTCTTTATGTATTTCTCATGGGGAGGAAAGCCCCTCTGAAGTCTTTGTTTCTGAAGAGCATCACTTTCTGACAAGCTTTTTCAACCCAGTTGCAGGGAGAAATCAGATCTGCAGTTAAGGAAAAAGCGTAAGGCTTTATCCTTGGGAACAGAACAGGATTTACTGGGGTTCCTTGCTGTCCTGTCCTTTAGGCCCTTGGTTCCTTACTCACATTAACTGACCCAGGACATGGCTGCTGCACAGGGCAGTGTGGCTGTAGCTGGGCAGTCACACGGGGGCTGAGTGGTGTTACAAATGCTTCCTGATACGGGGTGGTGTGAGGACCGTGCGGTTCCTCCTTGAGGTGGGGCCTTAGATGGAAAGCAAGGATCTGCCTATGTCTGGCACAGAGAAGACAGGGGTTGGTATAGTGAGGAAAAAGCCATCCCCGGGCAGCCCATGCCATCTGGCTCCAGATAAAACCTCAGTATTGGTGCTTTGCTCTGCCACAGGTGCTGTGCTTCTGATGGCCACTAGAGCAGCCAAGGCAGACATTTGGGCCCAGGGTGGATTTCCTGAAGTATGCCAGCTGCTTCAGTGCACTCTTAAGAACACCTACAGATGGTTAGGGCCTTATGGGCAGTATCTTCCTGCTCTAACAAAGTAATCCATCTTTACAGAGGTTCCAGTAATAGTGAGGTGGTTTATTTTTGTTTTGTTTTCCCCCCTAGATGGTACAACAAATGCATTCACTTATGCAGTACAGTAGAGCAGCTTTCTAACTCCATCTCTGTAATACCTTTTAGGCCATGTCTTCTGATTTACGTCCTTATTTCCTGTGCTCCCCCTTCCTCCTCACTTTTTTTCCCCCATTCTATAGTGTTTTCTGTGGGCAGAAAGCAAGAATGAGTTGCCAGGAGTGGCAGAAACTTCTTGAGATGAATTTGTTGGAAGCTCTGTTTGTGCCTCCTGAATGGCACTTCAGCCTGTGGTGTGGTAATACAGGAATCTCAGCAGTACTTCAGGCTTAAAGCAGCAGTCAGTCTCATCTTTGTCTCTGGGAACATGGTGGAACAACTTATTTTGGATGTAATCTCCAAGCAAGTGGAAGAGAAGGTTATCAAGAGTAGTCAACGTGGATTCACCAAGGGAAAGTCATTCTTGACTAAACTGGTAGCCTTCTATGAAGTCGTGACTGGCTGGATAGAGGAGGGGGTGTTGTGCACCTTGACTTCAGCAAGGTCTTGTTTAACATCTACATCAGTGACCTGAATGAAGGGATAGAGTCCACCCTTGGCAAGTTTGCTGACAATATGAAGCTGGGAGGAGTAGATGAGACATGAGAAGGATGAGAAGGCTGTGCTGCCATTCAGCAAGACATGAACAGGGTGGAGACTTGGGTGGAGAGGAACCTAATGAGTTTCAACAAGGGCAAGTGTACAGTCCTACACCTGGGGAGAAATAACTGCATGCATCAGTACAAGTTAGGAATTAAGTTGATAGAAACTACCTCTGTGGAGAAGGACCTGGGTGTCCTGGTGGACAACAGGCTGGCCATGAGCCAGCAGTGTACCCTTATGGCCTGGAAAGCTAATGGTATCCTGGGGTACATTAAAAACAGTGTGACCAGCAGGTTGAGGGAGGTGATCCTCCTCCTCTATTCTGCCCTGTTGAGGCCACATCTAAAGTTCTGTGCTCAGTTCAAGAAAGACAGGAGGCTACTGGAGAGAATCCAGTGGAGGGCCACAGAGATGATGAGGGGCCTGGAGCATCTGCTGTATGAGGAAAGGCTGAGAGACCTGGTGCTGTTAAGCCTGAAGAAAAGAAAACTAAGGGTAGTTCTTATCAGTGCTTATGAATTCAATGGGGTCAGGCTCAGCGGTGCCCAGAAATAGGACAAAAGGCACAAAGTGGAACACAGGAGGTTCCATCTGAACATGAGGATTAGCTTACTTACTTTGAGGGTGACAGAGCACTGGAACAGGCTACACAGAGAGGCAGTGGAGTCTTCCTCTCTGGAGATACTCAAAACCACTCTGGACGCTTTCCTGTGCTGTAGGAAACCTGCTTTAGCTGAGGGTTGTACTGGGTGATGTCCAGAGGGTCCTTTTCAACCCCTACAATTCTGTGATAAGGAACACTACATCTGGGACCTCAACCCCTCAGCACAGATGAAGAATCTGTGGGTTTCACCAGGCCAAGGAACTGACCGAGCCTAAGATAAGCACATAAAGCTACAGTGCAGCTCCTGTGTGTTGATACAACTTGGGAGTTCTTCCAGCCAATTCATCTGTTGGAGGCCCCACAGCATCGAGGCACCATTTAATAGTTTTTTGGATTTCCTTCAAAAGGGGTCACGAGTGAGCCTTCTTCCTACCAGCCCTGTCTGCTGTGGAACACCTGTCTATGTCTGGGAGGCTCTTTTGCTTGTTCCATCTGTTAGCCAGCACCCTTTCCAAACTAACTACTTTCCTTGGCCTGGCTGCTTCCTCTGGGCTTGAGCAGATGAGGATCGTGCCTTCGTATTCTACTGTTAACTCTGTCTTACAAATGTTTGGGATTTCATCTTAAGTGGGAGGTAAAAAAAGAAAACATGACACAAAAACAACAAACGAAACAAAACCAAAACCAGACAGCAAAAACAACACAAAATTTGTAGAGAAAATATCTCGTAACCCTGATGGAGGTCTTAAATGTGTGAAGATCTGCCCAGAAAGATCGTGACTGCAGATAAGTCAGTACAGACAAATTTCCTTGAACTCTCATGGGTGGACAGGAGGACTGAGCTTTGTTTTGCTGTGCGTGTGCCACAGAATACTCAGCTGTGGTTAAACCCTGAGATGCTTCAGAGTCTACTTGAAGTTTCTCACCTTGGCTGTGCTTGGCATTTGCACCTGTGTTTCTCTTTCCTGCTTGCTGGTGTCAGAGCAGTTTGCATTACTGACAGGAGTGTACAAGAGATTTGTGTGAGCAAACAGTAGCAGCTTGGAGGTGCAGAAAACCTGCAGTGTTTCCTTGCCACATTCTGCAATTGCAAGATCGAAACTCATCTTAGCCGCAGCTTTAGGCCTGCTTGGTTATTTGTACTCATCATCCAGAAGGTACTGATGTGTTTGTAAATACTTGTGTCTTCTGCCATGTGTTTACCCTTGGAGATGCTGACACTGGAATTAGGGATGGAAAAGCATTGTGTATTCCTGATCTGCAGTTACCTAACATCCAGGGAGACCTTGAATTTGTTGCTACATTCCTGTTTCTTAGGGAACAAACCAAGCTATGAATGATGAATACGAGCTCTGGGGCAAAACTATTTTCCATTCATAAAATTCAACATGAAAGCCTTTGTAGTAATTTCTCAGCCTGTTACAAAAGCAATAGGAACTCCATCTTTGAGCCAGAAAACTACTGTCAGCCTCTGGTTTTTGCTGTGCCACATTTAATAGGTAAATTGGTTAACTCTGAGTTTTAACTGGAGAAAGCAAAGATTTCTCCATGTAACTGGTGCAGACTGGTAGAGTTCCTAACCTGATCAGTTTGAACTTGGCAAAAATAACGAAGGCAAAACAAAACCCATTTTCCTTCTCTTGGCATTCAGAATGGGAAATAGCTGGGGCATAGCTTGAATAAATCAATTAGAAGGAACAGATGAAAGTTGTAGCATTGTGTTTTCGGCTGCATTAGAAGCTTCTGCTCAGACAGTGAAGTTTCTGCTTCATATGAGGGAGTGAGAAAGAACTACCGACATCCTATGATCAGTTACAGTCTCCGCAGTTGTTTCAGGGATCCTGTGGGGGCTCAGGCAGAGCAGTGCTTGGAGGGAAGGAAATAACCATCAATGCATCATGCAAAGGTTATAAGAGATGTTTGATTTGGGTGCTCTAGGAAAGAGTACCTTAAGACTTCCAGTAAAGCCTGGTTATGACTTGCTCTTCTTCTGCCCTGGAACAGCCCATTGCTTTTCTAACTGCTTGTCAAGTGATAAAGGAGGTGAAGTTTTGCAAGGGTCAGCAGAACACCCTGAATCAAAGAATCTGCTTTTTTTCAAGGTAAGGCTGCACCAAACTGGGGGGAAGGCAAGTGAGCATGGTGGAGAGTAATCTGTGCTTTTTATCACTCTGACCCCAGCTGTAAAACTTACCATAAGAAAGCTATTAAAATGGAATCTACACAAGCAAACAAAGGGCACGGGATTATCAGCAAACATTTGTTTTGGCTCTGGTGAAGCGATTCTCCTGATCAAAGCGGCTGGAGTTTGAACCTCTTTTAAATTTTCCATACCCTGCTTGGTCTGGGAGTGCCATGCTCCTCCACTGATGGCATCGGTGTCCTCTGAGCAGCCAAGTGGAAGAAGGAAGGTATCAGCAGGGAGAAAGACAGTATGTGTGAGGCTGTTATGCTGCAGTGTGAGACAAGAGTAGCTTATTTTAGCTTTGCCAGCCTCTGCCTGCGTTAGGAAAACAACCTAAGGCTTATTGTATAACTAGGTAGTACAGACATTATCACTGGGCCAACAGGGAATGTCTTACCCTCTTGCAGGCTCATGCCTGGGAGGCTGAGAAGCTCTGCAGCCCTTATCAACAAAATACCCCGCTGGCAGAAACCCCCCTGAGCTGCAGACTGGGCCCTTTGAGAGCTGATTCTCTGTCTGATCTCTTTGTTCAGGGTTTTCCCCCATCTGGAGATGCATGAATCCCTCTTTGCAGTTTGTCTCTTGGCTGATATTAATTGATCCTCTGTGATCCCTTCAGGCTCCTTGATCAGTGTCCTATGTCTGTGGGGTGGCAGTCACTTGGTGAACACGAACTCTTAGGCTTACCTGTAGGGGAAATGCTTGTGGGAGCAGCTGATGTGGGTGTGGAACACAGTAATGGTATGAAAGCAGGGGGAGGAGAAGGCTTTAAGGCCCCATGAGCAGGATCTTTCTATGCAAACATCTCTCATTTCAGTGCATAGGTTAAGAGCAGAACAAAGGGAGCTTTATTTCTGATTTATTTATTTATTTATTGTCTGCTCTTTAATTTCTCACAGTTTTAATTCCCTCTTGCATGCTGTTGTTAAGATTGCTGTAGACACTGATGTGCTTGAGATCAGGTCCAGTTCTAGGGCCAAGTTGGGCGGATTACATCTGCTAACACCGTGCCTTCCCTCACTGGTTTGTGGCAGTGCTGAATGGCCATACTGTCACTGAGGGGAAACTACAGCAGTCTCAAACACTGGCAGAGCAAGATTTCCCCCTCCTTATCTCAGGAGATCGTATGTGGCTTTCTGTCCTCCTGTCTTTCATAACCAGCTCTCGTGCTGCACGAGGAATGTGCTGCATCCAGTGTGTGAAGCCCAGGAAGGTTTTCCTGTTCTAGGCTGGTTGAACACTGACGAGTGCCATGTGTCTGGCAGAGGGCTGTCTTTTAGAGCTGCAGAGGGGGATCTCTGCAGCATACAGCCATGTAATGGAATTGGGTGGTTGAGCTCTAGAAGCTGGGGGCAGAGCTTGTGGGCCTCCTGGCACATAAATGCATGGAAGCTCTGTTTGTGTCTGATATCTTGAACCTTGTCTGTTGAGATGCTCTGGCCTGTACAGTAACCATGGCTCAAGTCTCCAACAGGGTTGCAGAAGTGCTGTAGTAACAGTTTCATATTGACTTTACCTGATCACTGAGTGTATTTTTAGTGAGCTGATGATGAAGATGTTCAGAGGGGCTGAGGAAAACAGGCTTGTTTAGCCTGGAAAAGAGAAGACTCTGGGGAGACCTCATTGCAGCTTTCCAGTACTTAATAAGCAGGAAGGGAAGAAACATTTTACACAGTCAGATAGTGATAGGATAAGGAGGATTGGCTTTAAACTAAAAGAGGAGAAATTTAGGTGAGATGTTAGGGAGAAATGTTGTATTCTAAGAGCAGTGAGGCACTGGCATAGGCTGCCCAGAGGAGCTCTGGGTGCCCCATCCCTGGAGGTGTTCAAGGCCAGTTTGGATAAGGCCTAGGGCAGCCTGAGTTGCTGGGTGGCAGCCCTGCTAAAGCAGGTGATTGAAACTGGATGGGCTATAAGTTTCCTTCCAACCTAAGTCATTCTATTATTGTGTTTGCCTGAGACCTGTGGGAGGTGCTGGGGAGCAGGATCCTGCTCCATCCATCTCACTGAGGCTCTTGTGAGTCCTGGGAGGAAGGTTAATTCAGAAGAATCTACTAAAAAGCCTGAGGTCCATCTTCTGTGCAGATCCTCCGTTGTAGTCTGTTGCATGAGAACTGTGGGCTGCTTTACCTTCCCTGTGTCCTTGAGGAGAACTGGCTAGAAATGCTCAGGTCCCTGTTTTTGCCAAATGCAGCCACCTCCTTGCTCAGGCTGCAAAGCCCTGCAGGATTGCTCTCATCCTTACATGGCTAAGCTATATTCAGAGCCTGAGTGTTTCTATAGTGGCCTTATTAAGCTTTTTGAGGCTATTCTAGAAAGGCATCTGCAGTATCTGTCAAGTGCATTTGAGTTCAGGTGCGACAGACTACAGCACAAACCTTCTGGTAGAGCACAGAAGTCATTAGCTGCTCTGGGACTGAGGAAGATGATGTTTTTGTTGCTTGACCATGCAGGATGTTGCCTGATGAGAAACAGGAATTCAAGGAAGAAGCTAAGGCCAAAGGGGCAGAGATCTTTTTCATTTAGAGACTAGTTGAGGCCTTGAGCTGCTGAGCCCTGAGTGCAGTTTAAGACAAGGAATCTCTGTATCATGGCAAGCTGTCCTGCTCTGACAAAAGCCTTGGAGTGTGGGTTTAAAATCTAGTCATAGTTCTTCAGCCTAATTCCAAGTGAAAAATAGCAAGCAACATGTTTGATAGAAAGCCAAATGCTAAATGTTTTTCAGCACTGCCAACAGTGAGGCTCTGTAATACGTTTGAGTTAGATAAGCAGCAAAGGGTTGGAGATGGAAGATCCTGAGGGGAAGAATCTGATGCTTTCTACCTGATATTCCTACGTTTTTCAGCAGCTGAGACCTCCTGCTAGAGTTGTTCCAGGGGAGCACTGTGTGGATAGCCAAGGCTGCTGTGGTGAGGGTCTCTCCAGGCCAGCTCCAGCATGTATGGAGCCTGACAGATTTGACTGAGAGGAACCTGGCAAATATGGGATTGATTTCAAGTAGAAGCATTTAAATAAGTAGAAGATTTGTTTTTCATTGAGTCAATTTTTCATCAGATAAAAGACCAAGATGGGCATTTGGATTCTAGTCATGCTTTTGCTCCACAGTTGTGATAGAATAGGGATGAGAAAGTGAACCCCTGTGCAAATGGTAGAGCTAAATGAAGTTTTGTTTGTTTCTTCTCAAGATGCCTTTTCTGATATGGCAGTCATGGAGAGAAGGGAATCAAGAGAACTTCTGAGATGAAGAAAGAAAACTGAGTTTGTATCTGTATTGCAATACCTCTTTTTTATTAGTTTTGAAGACCTAAAACATAGCAAGTGTGGTGATGTGGGCAAACTGCTTCCAGAGCAGTGTCATAATGTTAGAACCGAGTCCTGATTTGGAGAGTGGTAGCCAAAGCTATGATGGGGATCTTCAGCATTTTATTTTTCTTCTTTTCCCTCCCCCAAATTGCATTTTAATAAAAATATACAGGAGCCACAGTGTGTTAATTATGCTCCCTCCCCATTTTGTGGTGCTTACTGCAAGTTAGACCTCAAGGACATGCTCGTGTTTGGGATGGTGGGCAAGAATTTTGCTGTGCAGGAATGGGAATCAAGGGACTATCCCTTGCCTTCTCTCTGCTGGCTGCACTACAGTGTTGGTCATCTGTGTGGCAGGGATGCTCTTGCTGCTCAGGAATTTGTGCCATAGGCATGTGGGTGTGTGGGATAGAGACTGCGTGCCAGAGCTCCTGTGTGGCCAGCTGTGAGCCACAGCCCCAGCTGCCCTTGTTGAGCCTCTCCAAGATGAGGCATGCAACACAGTTCTTGCTAATTTGTGGAGCTGTGCTCAGCTCCATCACCTTTCTATAGCTTTAATTCATGCCCCTACCTCTCCAAATCGGAACTCAAATACACTCCTGATCCTTTCCCTGTGGTTCCAGTTCTCCAAATGGATCTCCACGCTCACAATCCTGACCCCAATATCTCTGGTTACCTGTTATTACCCATCAGCTGTGCCAGATGCAGAGGTTACTGGAATGAGAGGTTTGGGGATGTGCTGCACCTGGGAGCTTAAGTTGTGTTTACTTCTCATGGAGCTCCTTGCTCAAAGCAAAGGACAATTTGTCTTCTGTTAATATAAGATGTGCATCAATGTGACTAATATTTCTTAAGCAATGAATACCAACTAGCTCATTTATTTCCCTCAACCTCCCCCCTTGGGTACTCTCCCCTCAGTTTGTGGGTGGTTTTTTTTCCCCCCATACTAAAGTTTGGTCCTAGAATCATGAGAAATATGCAGAAAACATTTATGTTTTTGTTCTTGCAAATTTATTGACAAGCAGCATATAGCTTAAACAAAATGATTCTCATATCACTGTAAACGTCAATGAATGAAAAAGAAATGTACAAGAAGAATCCTGAAAACTTAAGTGGTATGAATAGAGTGACTGAACATGGAGCACTGAAAAGAGTCGTGTTCATCTTTTATGGTCTTTGTTTTATGGTTACAACAAAATTTATACCAATGGAGGCTCCAAACAAGCCTTGTGAAAAACTGAGAATGTGGAGAGCTGTAACTGCATAATACAAATGACAGTCATCTTTAGCTTGTGTTAGAAATGGATACCTCCATAGCTTACTGCAAAAATCTGTTTTGGCTCTCGCCTCTTCTGCCTTGTACTATTTTCATCCTGAGATGAGAATGTTGGTATCAAATACTTTCTATTTGCAGCTGTATATATTAAAAGCAAAAAGTGGGCTACAGAGTGCATTTGGAGATGAAATTACCACTAGAGGGTAGGGTCTAGTGACTTCTCCATAAAAGTGAACTATAAAGAGGAACAGCATCAGAACCACCACGTGGGAAATCTTTCCTTCAGAATCACTGAAGCACGCAAGCATCTCGCTGGGCTTGAATAGTTTAAGGAATCTGTAGTTTTGAGGAAGTTGGACTGAGTACGTTGTTTTAGTTAATAATCTAAATAATTTTTCACGGTGAAATCAGCACAAGCAACAGTGACGTGATCTTCGTTAGTCAGCCTTGCTGCAATAGTGTAATCTCCCTGTATGAGGCAAACACAAAAGCAAGAGATTAGCCCACGAGTAGTAAATAATTGCTTCTGTTTCTACGAGGGAGTCCTCTTCCTAGAAACAAAATAATCCTTCTCCCATCATGTTCCTCTCAAGTATTTTCTGTCCGAATGCGTTTCAGAACTGGTAAAAGAGTTGCCTGTATTTTCTGCCAAAATATTCTCGTCAGAAATATCGATGCTGACAGCACGAGTTCAAAATTAAAACAGTGCACGGGGAACAAAATGTTTTGATGCATAAAAATTCCTTTCAAATCTATGTAGCTTGTCATGTTTCTTGTGAGCAAGCACAGTTCGGGAACAGAAATGGGAAGAGGTGCACAGTTGTCTGGCACTCCTTTCTTGGATCTTGTTGTTCAGCATGTATGTTTTTATAAAAGATGGCATCTTGGAGATGTGTGTGTATAAATGAGTCAATCCATGACTAATTCTTATGTAGTAAAAACAAGAGGTAGTTTAGCATCAAATTGTGCAGTTACAAATACTAATAGTTTCCTCTTTTTCAGGAGGGGAGGTTGATTTCGTGTAATTACAGTGCAAAAATCTTAACCTTTAAAGGTACTGTGGCTTTTTTGTATTGGTCAAAACCACCCTCTCTAGGTGCCCAGAGAAGGAGAATCGTGGCAGGGAGGTGACAAAGCTCATCTGACAGAGTGAGAGAAAGAGGTGAACTAAATTTCATCCTTTTTGGATTGCTGGCATTGTGGTATTTTTCAGTGTTCTCTGGAGTTTGGAAGAGAACAAGTAGGGGTAGGCATGCCAGCTGCAGGGGAAAGCTTGGCAGCAATGGCCTCCTGGCCTTGAATTACAGAAAGCTCTTACCCTGCTCAGGGCGTTTCTGGTTGTGAATCAGGGGATAGCACAGCTAGAATGAGTTGGGCTTCTTTCCATTTGCCTTTTATCGTGGGATTTTTAAGGCAGTAACTGGCCTGTTTCCTCACAGAGAGGTTCAAGCTAAGCGTAACATCCAAATTTAGAAAGAGGCCCAATGGCAACACACTCGTGAGAATACAGCCTTGTTATAATTGCTGTGAAGATTGTGTAAATGTCCCCTAGGCTGGTCAGATGAGACTGCTTTGGAATGAGCAGAAGCTGATTGCTGCATGGAAGGATAATGTTACTTGCCTGATTGATTAATTAACAGTGAAGGCTTCCTACTCCTTTCCTCACAAGCATGTTAATTCTCCAGAAGTTTATTGTTTCATTCATGGAAGTGAGTTTTTAGTAACTCATTTTCATAGCTCGTTAGTGACTACATTTTCCCATCCTTCAAAATAACATTTTCCTCTTGGGTGAAAATTGTTATTAAAAGAAGATAGAGAACAGTCTTAGACTATCTGACTCCAAATTCAGCTAATTTTCTGAGAATTGGAGTTCTGTTGTTCTGTGTGCATGTTTTCAAAGTTTCTTTTGATATGATGACCTATGCCTAGGTTTCTATAGAGCTTTTACTTCAGAACTACCATCAGTATTTAGCAAAGCTGCTCCTGGAACAGGATGCTGGCTGATACAAGCTTGGATGTTCCTATGTGAGGAAGGCTTGACATTAAGGAAAGTACATTTGTGAGGGAGGGACAACAGCCTGTATAAAGGAGCCCAACTCCCTGAGCAAGTGCCTGGCAAGTGAAGGTTATGGTTGCTGCTATCACCAAGGGAAGACTGAGATGTATGAGATAGTAACTGTCATTACAGAGGCTTGATCCTCCCAAAACTCAGTTATCTTCATTCTTGCCTTTGCAGGTCTTGGCAAACTCAGCTCTCCAGGACTTATGTTCTTGCTCTGTATCCCTATTATGATCCCATCTTCTCCTTTTCTTGTGCTTGAATAATTCCAGTGCTGATCAGGCCCTAGAGTCTCATCCTTGTTTTACATAGGTTTTATGCCAGGTGCTGAAGAAGTGGGCATTCTTGCTATACTTCTCTGTGTGAGCAAGTCTAAAGAGTGTCTGAATGACCAACTGAACTGTGTGCTTCCATGTTACGTGACTGGAAATCATTTTTTATAGGCTGGTCAAATACAGCTTGAAGTTGTTCCCAGTTAAGAGAGATCATGGTGTTTTCATCATTTGAGACCTATTTTGCTTTTAGTGTAATTGGGTTGAGATTTAAGAAGGAGACTTAGATGAATGTGAAGAAGTCTGCTTGTAAAAAACATCTATAAAGGACAAACTAAGCAACTTGATCAGAGTAGTGCCAAGAGCACTTCCTGCTTTCTCGCTTTGCTAACAAATTCATCTTATCCTAATGTTCCATGAGTCCAAAGTGTTCTTGTCCCCACAGCTTCTACTTACATTTGCAGCTTAGAGGATGTCTGTCTCCATATGTAACACCATGTATGCATGGTGGATCAGGTACAGTTACAATAATTACCTAAATGGCCTTTATAGCTTGTGAGGATGAATGAGCATCTCCAGGTTGTTCAGGCCACTAAGGGGTGAGCTGAACCACAGCCTTGGTCTCTCAAGAAGTCCCTTGGAGGAGCTGCTTCATTTGTTGTCAGTTTCAGAGTAATAGATGGGGAGTCATCTAAAGAACTGTATGGCTGCATGACTGGTAGAGGAGATCTGCTATCTGAAGAAAACTTGCCTATAGGGATAATGGTGGCTCTCTGTGCTTTAAGCATAGCCTCTTATTTTTGTACTGAAAAGACCAGCCATGCTGCAGTGTGCCAGCTGGGGGAGCTTGGAATATGCTGGCAATCATTGCTGATAGCCTTCTGATTGTACCTCCTCCAGAAAGCCCTTTTGCTTCAGAGCACAGTGGTGATGAACCTACCTGTGGGATTTCTTTGATTCCCAGAGTGACTGGTCCCTCATAGTAGAGTTGTTCTGAAAGCAAAAATGATGATGGATGATTAGAAATCATGCAGCACATTTCAGAAACAAGCAGCTGAGAGCGGATGCTTTTTTGTAAAAGAACTTAAATGTGCTCCAGTGACAAGTGATACAGAACTGCAAAGTGCTCAATATGTAGTCTTGTAACAGCCATCCCCAGACAAATGTCAGGACATGTACTGCCTTATGGGGAAGGCAGAGCCTGAGCTCAAGGAGATGGAGAAGGGAGCCCTGGCATTGCACAACCAGGTGGTTGTTCCTGTGTCAGCATGCCCCTGCAAATGGGGAAATGGAAGGGGAGCTGGAAGTTGCTAGACATGTGTCCTTTAGCATGATCTGTTCAACACCTGGAGATGCAATAGCTGAACTGTGCTTTTTTCTTCAAATTGTCAAAATGATGATCTGAGCAGAGTGTTTCTGTAGGTGTAGAGTTCTGACTGCTTGCTGAACACGACCTTAAAGTAATAACATTTATCTTGCTATTGAGGGAGTGTTCACCAAGTTACGTGGTGTGCTAAAGCCATCGCAAAATTGTGTTGCTGACTGGAATAGAGACTGGGAGTTGCACCTTCTGATCTTTATCTCCCTAAATGTGAGACACACTTGCTTTGCGCTGTGGAAGAAAGAACAACTTTAGCATTAATGGACAGAATTCACAGACTGTTCTGCAATTCCTCCTACTTTTTCATAGCTTACTGGGCCAAACTGTGTAGACTTGACTGAAAATAAAATTCATAGATGTTTCGGTACAGAATTTCTTACACAACTTGCCCTATACGAGTCATGGAGAATGAAGAACTGTTTAAAGATTCTCTTCCGTAGGTGTCATGAAATATTCTTTACTTTGACAGTGACAGAGGAATAAGCGTTTCGTCATATTTAAGTATGTGCTTGCATCTTGATCCTCAGCACTTCTAGAGAGTTGCTTTAGTCCAGCATCTCTGTGTTACTTTAGACCGTTTCTTGTTAAGGAATGGACAAAAGGTTTGTCACGTATTCGTCACGTGGTCCATCCCAACATACAATAGGTGTCTGGAATGGAAGTCAGTCCACAGAACCTTCCCCATACATCATGAAATATTAGTCAATGCCTTCATTTAACACACTTAAATAAAAGAATAATGACTGTAGTATGCACCAGAGAAAGAGGAGAAAATGAGAGACATCATCAATGTTGTATACCTTTGTATCAATATGAAGTTTATTAAAGGTGATGCCTTGGTGATTGTGGGAGGTAGAGAAGTTTGTCCCTGAAAAACCTAATACCAAAACTGAGAATACAGTCAGTGTGTGCTGATTTCTCACTCTCAAACTGTTTAACTGTATTACAGTGCTCCTTTTCCTCTGCTTCCCTGGCCACTTCACCTGAGCCCCAAGGAGTCTTTTTCTTTTCAAAGAGCAATTGCCATCACTAGTTGCTGCTGTGCATGAAGAAAGAGCCCTGGAGTCTGACACATCTCTGCTGCAGAGAGTGGTGACTCAAGAATCTTAAAAATACAACACAGCCCACTTAGTTCACAACTTACTAGAACCCAAATAGGAGTTTAAAGACACTGCATACTTCACGATGTATGTGGTGAGTGACTTGCCTGGGACTTGGGCCATATGTGTGTTGAGGTGAGTAGTGCTTCATTTTGTGCTTTGTGTACACTTGCTTTCAGTATAAAGCCTAAAATAAGCTTTGTCTTTCTCTTCTTCTTCAGTCAGTTCTGAGCTTAACAAGTCTTAGATGACAGCAGAGGAGGGTAGAGAAGAAACTGGGCCAGGAATTATAACCTCTCCCTGAAATCCTTTTTCTCTGGGATATGGAAATTCCTTTTGGATCATGTAGCTCATTAGAGTCCTACCTAGACTGCTGGAAAGCTGTCCACAATCAAAATGTAGAGAAACAGCATCCAAGTTCTGCAAAGCTTATATTTTAAATAAAATAAGAAGCATCAGGCTATTTGTTTCTGAAAGAATGGCTACACTCAGCTCTTTCTGGTGGTGCCCAGTGACAAGCCAAGAGGCAATGGACACAAGCTGGAACAGAGGAGATGCTATCTGAACATTAGGAAACAGTTCGTTGAGAATGATCAAACAGTAGCACAGGCTGCCCAGAGAGATTGTGGAGTTTCCAGACAGAGGCTGTCTGTGTATAATCCTGGACAACCTTCTCGATGTGGTGCTGCTGGAGCAGGAAGGCTAGACCAGATGTGAGGTCCCATCCCCACTCAACTACTATGTGGTTCTGTGACTCTTGTGACCCTCCTTGCTTCTATCATCACGTAAAAGGACTGTGCTTCTTTGCAAGTATATTCTGACTGGAAAGCAAAAGCAGTTTTGAGACTTGCCAGGAAATAATACAGAGCTGAATTCTCTTGTTCGTACTCATTTCTGACTACAACAACCTTCTCAGTGCCTATGCTGGCTGGATTAAGCTTCTCCAAGTCTATTCAATGTTTCTCTTGCATGGAGATTTGTTTTAACTCCAGTAATGTAAACATCCTCAGAGGCTTTAAGGACTGTAGTTTATCACAGCATCCTTCATATTGTCATACACACTTTTGCATTCTTCCATTGAAAGAGGATGTGAGCATCTGTTGCAGTAACTGTAACTGTCACAAACGCTGAGCCGAGCTCATTGATGAAGTTCTGTGGTCTTTATAGAGAAAGCCCAGATGCTTTTATATTTGCATAAATGCATGACTATTTGTTATTTATATGACTGGGAGAAGTATAAATTGTGGCTACATTTTTCTCATTAAAATTTCCCCCAGTTTTTTTGTTAGTCTGTTGATACATGATAGCATGTCAAGTATGCTGTCATTAGTGATATACTT
This sequence comes from Excalfactoria chinensis, assembly GCF_039878825.1. Taxonomy (NCBI): domain Eukaryota; kingdom Metazoa; phylum Chordata; class Aves; order Galliformes; family Phasianidae; genus Excalfactoria; species Excalfactoria chinensis. The sequence goes on along the minus strand of NC_092826.1, from coordinate 80,221,112 downwards.
TTACCTTACCCTCCGTGTTCGGCCCTTTTTCCTAGAGACTGAACTGCAGGTGATTTCTGTAGAGGATGCTGGAAAACATTTCTAATGTACCATTGATTCAAGGTGATATTATTGTATTTGCAATATTACTTCAACCAAAAGTAACTCAGTCCTTTTCCCTGTAAGTGAACAGGCCTTCAGTGTCTTCCAGTCTGATGCAGAGCTTTCAAGTGCATAAGAACTTCCTGAGAACTACTTCAAGTTACCAGTTATCATTTATCATGAAGATGCCTCTCATTCCTGACAAAACACCTATAATGAAATTCTCACTTCTCACTCCTCTTTCTCAAATCCTCCTTGCACTGAAAATCTTAAACGTTCTCACAGTCTTGTACTATATAAAGACCCTGTACATCTGCACCCACCTCTTCTTCTTCTATGTTTTATATCTTTTTAGAGCTTAAATGCTCCACGCTGAAGCTCTTCTAGGACACGATCTTGCACCCATGCAGTTGACACAAAACTTGCGAATTTTAGGGATGCAGGAATGAACTGAATAACTGCCAGCTATATAGACATGCAGTTGAGTGAGAAAAATGTATATAAATACATAGCTTGGTGAGAAACATCCACTCTCTGTATTGGGGAGGAAAATGTGAGATGAAGGGGCTAAGCAAGATGGCATTGTATATATCAATATAAGACCTAGCTTTGTCAGAAACACGTACCTAAACTCCAAGTGATACTCAGCTCTGGATCTCATGCCTTATTCTCTATTTTTATTCCTAAGTACTATTTTAGAACATGCTCACTGTAAAACCTACTGAAAAAGTCAATGAATTATAGAGAGGGCTGTATTGTTTCGGAGTGTGAACTCGCAGAGTTATGTTTAAGCCTGCAAGTTGTGGTTGGCACTTTACAAAATATTATCATTCTAAGTCTTTTTCTCTGATTTTAGTGATTGCATTAGGAAATCTGTTAAATATTGCATAACTGTTGGAGGAATTTCTTCTCTATTTCTTTGGAGGAAATAGAGAATAACCAGCACTTTCTAATGAAAAAGAGGAAGAGCTGAGCTCATGTTATAAAACAAAGAATTTAACAGGTCGGGTTGTTATTGTTGTTCTTAAGTGAACAACGGCCTATTTCCTCGAAACCTTTAAGTTTGCAACTTCACAAGAGGAATACAGCTCCAAAAATTACTTAGGAGTGCCAGTGATCTGTGCCAGAAGTGGGGTTTGCTTAACATATATACTAAATACTATGATTATGATGAAGATGAAAACTCCAGCTATGCTAGGTCTTTTAAAGTATTTCCAGTCATGGCAAAGTGGTAGTAATACAGGACAAAAAGGGTGCTGGTAAGGGAAACCCCCAAACTTTGTCAAATCCATCTTATATCAATCTCTTTTAATCATAATTTTCTCTGTGCTTGATCCACACCAATGAACCAACAGAGTCATCAGCAAAGCTATGTTCTGTGTCATTTTGGGAAAGGGAAGCACAGGTAATATTTGTCCTCCTTGTGGTGGGTAAATGCATTTGGTGTAGAGCAGCTTTAAACTCAGGTCACATGTGAACAGATGTTGGAAATACTGTTTGTAAACAACAGTGAAAATAGGGCTCCAAAAGAGCTATCTACCTGTTCACAATGTTGTCTTTCTGTGTAGGTATTAGGGCAGGTTTATATCTGTGCTAATATGGTCAAAATACAGCTATGCTGAATTCCTCAAACAGGTAATGTGTTTTAAAGAATGTGAGATGTATGTCCTGGCCCAAACTTAGAGATGCTTCTAAATGAAGATATATAATATTCAAACAATCAACAGTGGTATTATATCATAGTGCACTTCAATAGTAGAAACAATCACCTGTCACTCCAAGATTAAGGGACTTGGAAACCCCAGGAGGTTTTGGCTTTATAGTTTAATGTGTGAAAGAACAGTTTGTGCTTTGCTCTGGACTGGCTCCACTTCTTAGTGTGTTCCCCAAAGGATGTTATTGTTACTCATCAGAGTAAGATAGTTTTTTCACTAGGTATATGGTGTTTATTTATTTATTTTTTCTTATAATTCAATGAGCAACTGAAGAAAACTCTAATATATATATATATATTTTTTCTGTCTGGCTTATGGGATTTACATAATGGGTTGCTCATGCAGCATTTCTCTATTATTCTTTGTCATATTTCTATGGGGTGTGAAATGTTCTGGTAATTTTCCGAGGGTTGTCTTAGCATTAGTGGTTGTCAAACTCATAGCCCATGCCAGTACAGTGTTATCGTGTTAGAGATGAAGGTGAAAGGAAAAGAAAAGCAGAGCTCCTGAAACTTTCTCTGTGCCAAAATTCTCTGAAATTTTACCTCCTTATTTTAAAACTGACCAACAAAAATGACTGTGACACAGAAGTGACTTCAAAATAATGGCAGTAGCTCTTCTGGACCCACTGTGGCTATCTATGCCCTACCTGGCCTGAGGCATGGCAGAAGAGACCCTGAAGTGCCCAGGCTCACTTGAGACCAAGGAGTGGTTTGTGCACAGCTAATGCTGCTGAAAACCAACTATTGCACTGGTTGGCAGTTTGACTGACACGAACTATAAATCATCTGACAGCAGCATAGACACACGGTGAGCAGAAACAAGATGAAAAGCATAGCTGGTACCACATCCTATACTGATCCAAATATCTTTTTCATCGTAGTTCTTGTTAATGTGTGTTAGGAACTGCCTTTAAGAACGGGAAGTGTTATTTGCTTAGTAGTAAAGAATGTGTTCAGAACGCCTTGTTTGTTTGCTCAGCCCTTCCTCAGACAAAAATAAAGGCCAGTTCTGAAATGCTTTTTGCTCTCATGACAACCACGTGGCTATAAATAGGGCTTATGAACCCCTCTGCTGTTGGATGTGGTCACATTACCAAAGTTATTTTTTTATGGACTTGAAATCCCATATGAGTGCAATATTCTGTGATTAAAAGAAAAGCGAGCAAACAGGTTAGAGGAAAAGCATGCTGTCCTACTGTGATTTTGCCACCCGTTAATGTGCTGTTGAAGTAAACATAACATTACAATATATTGGTGCATTCAGTAGCACAGCGGGTGCATCCTGCTTGGAGTACTCAGTAGCCATCAAACATTTTAGATCGCTACTTAAATTACCTCCTTTCTTCTTTCCGCAGAAAATTAGCTTAGAAAGGCCTGGTCCACAAAGTGTCTCTGAGTAGCTTAAGACAGTCTTCCCATTTATGATCAGATCAAGCTTGGCATACAGTTCCTTGATGCTTTGTCCTGTACAGAAAGTAGGAGTGCTCAGAGAATATGCAAGGGTAAACAGCCTTATAAATCTATGTTTTATGAAAGTTTCTATTTCTTTCCCCCCTCCCCCTCATTCAAGGCATTATACATTGTTTCTTCACCAAGAATTCCTGAAACATAGAAATCTCTGCTGATTTCTATGAGAGAACTGTTCTCCAAGCCCATCAAGGGATGTCAAAAGGGACATAGTAGCTTACATTTGTATTTTAAACTGGGTCCATTCTCTGGCATAGGAAAGGTAGTGTCCATAAACCTAAACTTTCTTTCTTCCTGCCCCTAGCAGTGTGACCAAATCTAGTGAGCTCCTGGGAGCAGTCCCAGGGCTGTACTGCTGCCTGGAGAAATGTCCCAAGCCAGATTTATGCCATGGACCAGCAAATCATCTAAATATTGCTGGGAGTTTGGGCCTTTTCAGCTGGCTACCATAGACAAGTTAGTGTGGCTGCCAGATCTAGAGGGAGGTCCTGTAATCTGAGTTGTTGGAAAGGTATTTGCAAATGCCTGTAATGTGGTGTGTGAGCTTGTTTAACTTTGCAGCCACCTGACAGCAGATGCTCCCCAGGCAAAAGGGCAGCATATCCATTGGGAGGATGACCTTTGCATGTAAGAGGGCATTCCAAAGTGCTAAAAGATGCTTGGCTTACAGACTCATGTTTAGTACCAGGAGTACGCAGCAGTGCACTATCACTAGTTGTAGCAGCAGAAGGTGAGCTTGGGGCCAAAAGGGTGGTAAGAAGTTGGCTTGTCCGTGGAACGGTCAAAAGTCAAGCTGTAACTAATATTAACTTGTGCACCCAGACCCTTAGCTCAAATGCAGTACTGATTTTGACCTTCTGTTGCTGCTCAGACAAGTGCTGGAGGATATACTTTCTAGGGGGTTGCTACCCTTGCTTACTTAATACCAGTGCTTAAACATACCTGCTTATGGTACAAGGAAATGGGAACTCACTTACTTAGGACTATTGCAGCTCTGATATCAAAGGTATGGGTTGTGACATCTGAACAACGGTCAATGCTTAAAGCGAAGTCTTGCTGAGGATCTGTCAGGAAAAAGAAAGCAGTGAGAAGTAACAAGTTACTTTTGATTTTTTATCCATGAGATACTGACTGTATAGAAAACAACAGTAAAAGTACAGAAGTGTTATAAAAAGACAAATTAGGTATTTCCTCAATATTTTCCATGATAGACTCGAAGCTCTTACACCCTGTGTTTAATAGTTTTGAGGATGACTTGGCAATTATCTGGGAACCTAAATCCCAAACTTTGGAAAGTCCAAAAAGGAAACAAAAACAGATTGTGTAGCTGAGATCCTGCAGTGCTTCATGCTGGGCCCACCACCATGTGATGTCTGTAACCTGGGAAATATGCTGCATTTCTTCTCTGGGAGACTTTAGCAGAGCTGGGGACAAGGGGAGCCCTGCAGCTGCTGACTGTCACAGATGTGACCATTACTGCTTTTTGTGGTGCCCTTTCCTCAGCATGAAGCTCCAAAACTGGAACAAACACAACTGCTTGCACCTTCTTCCTTCCCTCGGCTCTGTGCTATGCCTGAAAGCTCGCCAATGTGTCACTCTCTGGTGACAGCAAGCAGCAAAACCTGACAGCTCCATTGCTGTTGGCACTGCTGCAGCCAACAGCACAAGAAAGAGATTTCCAGAGGTGGAAGATGTGACTAGTTTGGCTGCGTGTCACCTAACCTATGGATGTATGCTGTAACAGAACCCTGCTTTAGGCATGTATTTGGCCCTGCTGGATCTTCATGACCTTCCTATGCATCCTTCTCTCTGTGGAAACTGAAGAAGCTGTGGGGATGGGCCCAAGTGCAATTGTGGCACGCACAGAAGCAGCCGTAGGCTCCACATTTTAAAGGGAGCTGTTGGTGACAAATTATAGACTTGGAAAATGTTTTTAAGTTATTATGGTTTGTGCTTTGAGGTGATCATCTTACTGAATGGAAAATACTGGCTTGGGAGAATTTCGCTTTGATGCTGTGGTGCAACTTGAGACAGTGTCTTCTGTGTGGCTGAATTAATGTGTCTGTAGTGCTTCAGCTCCCTGCTTGGCCCTGTTTTTGCAGCAGTGCCTCTACAGTTGTAACAGCTGTCAGGGACCAAGCCTGGATGACCAAAGCCTGCTTGCCTAGAGGGAAGCACCAAAAGAATGAAAGCACCAGGAGGACCTGGCAATATTAGCCAGACTTTGCAGGCTGTCAGTTGTCAGCATGGTCCAAGAGGAGCTCCCAGGTCCTAGCTCCTGACAACTTTAAGTGACTGTTCAAAAGAGAGAGGTAAAAATCTCTAGCGTTTCTTGTAGCTCTGAACCTGTGCTGTATTTCTTCTTCCACACCACTAAAATTACACAAACTGCTTGGGATAAGAAGCTGTTGCCTGGAGTTGAGCTGCTCAAACGTGGCAAGAGTTAGAGGGGTGTCTGTCCTCCTCTTCCATATTCCTGTCAGTTCTTGCTCTGTTATTGCAGCTTCAGAAGTTCCCATAATTGAGTTTCCTGTTCTAGTTGGAAAGAACACCAAACTTCTCTTTTTTTTCCCAGGGCCGTTATACCTGCTTCCTCTCTGGTCTCTGCCACCTGTCAGGGCTTGGTTTCCGCTTTGCTCTGGACTTCTGCAAGAGCTCTTTTTCATTTCTGTTTTTTGGTGTGTGTTGTGAGGATAATGTTCTGGAAACAGCCGCTCAGGTCCTGAGCAACTTGGGTACTGGTGCCTACATACAGCACTGGTTGTCAAATGACAACAGTTGTTGGTTCTGTAACATCCAGAACGGAACAATGGTCAAAGATGGCACTGCAACACAGATGGTGACCTTTTTCTTTTCAAACAGACTAGGCTGTGCTTTTAATCAACAAATTGATTCATGGTATTAGGGTAAGAGGTTGTTGTTATTTCAACTGTTTGGTTTTTTTTCTTCTTCCAAAACTGTTTGATGGAAAGGAGATTTTCATGAAACCAGGCTTTGCTGGAAAGAATGTTTCTTGTTGAGAACCTGACCTCGGGATTGATTTAGTCTGGATGTTTCCTATCTGTCTTTTTTTCTTATGGGTTGAGCTCTTCTGCCCGGTGACTGGTTTGATTGTATAATGTAACCGCGGTGCCTCCTCCTCCATCATCAGAGATGCAGTACAGAGAGACACTGATGTGTCCAGACAAGGGTTACCCGTTCCCCAGAGAAGAGAAAATGTGTGAAAGCACCGACATGAGATATTCCAGAAGTATTTGTGAATTAGAGCGCTTGGATTTTATGTTGTTGCTCTGTTGCTGTGAAGCCAACTTTTCTACTGGCAAAAAAATAAACCACCCCAAACCAAACAAACCCAAACCGAAAACAACAACAAAGCCAAACAACAAAAACACTCAGCAAAATAACCAATAATTAATCTTATGACCGTCTTCCTGTGGAAATTCAGGCTACCCAGCATCCTTGATACTGTTGTGTACATGGCTGACTCCTGCTGAAATCAATTGAAAGGAAGGCTGTTTTGCTTAAGTTGTGGTGCCAGGGTGTCTGGATTCCAAAAAACGTAGGCAGAAAGGGTGCTGCTAAAAGGAAATTAAAGGAAATAGTATTAATTTTCTTAACCATTTCATAGTCGAAGATGCTTGTAGATTCGGCTGTGAGCTGTGACCAAAGGTAGCGTGTCTCACTCCTCTTCCTTTAAATATTGAGGAGTGCCTCGTGTGACAAAAGCAACTGGAGGCCATTGCCATTTTTTTATGTTGCACAACTGTGAGTCACTGTTTCTCTCTTATGGAGGTTTAATACTTACTCTTCCTTCTTGCTTCAATCTGAAGCGAGATGGTTAGACTGAAAAAAAAAATGCATGTTATGTCTTTCACATGTGCGGAGCAATAACATTTACCGTTAAATCTCTCAAACACGTGGGGCTGCCCTTCAGCCTTCCACTTCCCTGCAACATTTCATAGTGCACAGTACTGTATGTTCCCAGACTTCCCTCCACCCACTCCCTTCAATCTGCTCTCTCTTCCATAATTAAAGTAAAAACTCTTCAACTGGTTGCAGAGTTTTGCTTTTCCAGCTCAGCTTTGAGATATTACCAACACTTTAAAACGTTGATGGACATTTTACAAATACGTTGAGGTTTATTAATGAAAATCTGCTTAATGGGAGGGGGAAAAGGGCATTTATAGTGTCTCTTTATATTCGTGTAAGAAAAGCTTGGGTTGTAACATTTGCAGTTTCATAAAGGTGGGCAGAAGCAGGATTTTGACAGAAAATTCTCTTTTTTACTGCTATGTCCTTCAGCTCCAGAGCTGCCGGACCACTAACAGCATTACAGAAACTGCATGGCTGAATCTGAAGCACCTCTTATTGGAATTTTGCTGGGCTACTCTGGAACAATTTGTCTTTTCTTCTCCCTCCCTCTCCCTTATCTTGTTAACTATCCTCTACTGGCTTTACTGTCATCAGAATCTGCTCTTAAATCCCACTGTTTCCGTATGAGCATTAAATCAGTTGTTATGACTGAACTAAGAGCAAGTAGGCGAGCTTTGCTTGCAGAAGACCACATCTGTAAGTCTTGCGGTGGTAAGAAAACTCTTTAAGTTGGTAAACTTTGTGTCTTTCATATTCACTGTTAGAAGAAACTGGGTGAAACTTGTGGAGTTATGTAGCTGGGCTTGGTTAGGGTCGAACAAGGACAGACTGGTGCTAGAAGAGATGTAAACAAATACAAGGAAGAAACCTATTTAGTAATTACCCAACAGTCTTCATCTTCAAAACTCTTAATAAAATTAAATCATTAGTTCTTATGTCCTTACAATATTCAAGGTGATAAAAGGGAAGGAAAGAATGAGGAACTATTGGGGATCTCAGCTTCTGTATTCATTTGTCATTTTCTCTTTAATGCCTATTTAAAGAAACTAACTTGAATTCTCGGGGTTAAATTTGACACTGTGGAAGTTATTTGCTAGGCACTGAGGAAGAAGGTCCAGCTGAATTAACAAGTTTCCAGTTTCACATCTAGATTTCCCTGAGTATCTTCAGTTTAATGAACTTCTCATTTGGGTCTTGTCGTCCATGAATGCTGCAGCCATATTAAGACATGGGTTAGTGCATAGGCCCTCTTTTCAGTAGGGAGCGGAGTAAAGTGTGACTCAGGTCAGCTGGAGCTAGTTAATCAAGATAAGGATGCATCATCCCAAAGCACTCACATCAGAGACAGGATTAATTTTGGCTTGTCCTTAGTTTTGGAGAGGCATGCTAGCTTCCTCTGTAAAAGCTGACTTGTTTTATCTCCTGTACCTCCTGTATCTTTCTGATTTGCTTAGGCAACGTGAATGTTACGGAACAGGAAAGTCATTGTTAATGTATCCTTAACATACCAGGGTCTATGAACTGTGAGTTAATAGCTCTGCTTCCTTTCTGATAAAACTTACGTGACTTTAGAGAGAAGCCTGAAGATTTAGTCTCAGTATAATCTATAAGCTAAAAACCCCTAGAACACTAGCAAGAGAAATTTAAGGTATGGTTTATAAAGAAAACAACAACGTTCATTCAGTTTTTATATCCTTCTCTCTCAAGAACACTGAACATCAGTAATACAAAATAGCAATTATGTTCAATTACATATGGGTGTTACTGGCTGCGTAGGCCTTAGTTTTGGAACTGAGTGATTCCAGCATCTTCTGAAACAATTTATGTCAAGGACTAAGTCTCTGTCTCTTTACTACTTCAAATAAAGGTCATTGCTGAGTGTACCAGCAATTATTCAGCAACGGTAACCCAAAAGGCTGGTAGCTTCTCCAGACTTGTTACTGGGGCAGTGACTCTAGAAGTAACAGCATTTGGGGTGTCAGGACCAGATGCAGGATGGGAAGCTGAACCCGTGTGCAAAGATATGTGTCAGACTGAGTCAAAGGAAGACATTTCCCTGGTCCCAAGACAAGCAGCTGGTAGTGAGCTGCAGGGAAGCCTCTCTAAAGGCATCGGAGATGAGGGGCTGTGTTTGAGGGTGGAGGTGTCAGTGCCTTGTGTGAAGTAGCCCTTCTAAAATCCTGACTCAAGTCTCCCTGCTTCTTCTTGTCCAAACCACCTTCGCTGATAGCAGGTTTGTAAGAGCAGTTTGTAAGGGCTCAAGGGGGATATTCAGTGTCTGAGTGTTCATGGAGACTTTTCTTGCTTTTGCCTCTGGTTATATTTGGAGAGATTGTGTGCATTGCTGTGCTTTGCGTGGTATGACAAAGCTTTGTTTAAGAAGACAAAACTGAGAGGTACTGGCTTCGAGAGATGGCACATACAGATCTGCATTTGTATTTGATAATCCTGATCTGTCCTAGTTAGCTTGAGAGAGAGGGAGGCAGGACAGACTTCAGCTACAGCAGTCTAACAAGAAAATACTGCATTAATTTAGGCCCAGCAGGGAATGTATTAGCGAGAAAGTCTTTGTTCTTCTGTTCTGTTGGTAAGAAAATACCATGCGCTGCATGAGTAAGATGCATACAGTAACCGCCCGTGTCCTAATCAGATCTGTCTCTCCCCTGTTCATGTGTTTCTTTATCATTCTTTATATTGTTCTGCTTGAGACAGATCTCTGAGCATCAGAGCTTGCCACTAGGCCTGGGGATTCACAACAGACTTATGTCAGAAATAGAACCAAACATTACTAGAAACTGCCCTGCTGTTAGACACATGCCATGCTCTGGGATAGCAGGCTCTACTGCTGGTTATACAGAACAGTAATCAGCAGAATATAAATGGACTAAATGTTCCCATTTTCCTAGGATGGGTTGAAATCTACCACAGGAGTGTGGCAGTAAGCTATAATTGGAATAGCATGCTCCCTCAGCTAAGGAAAGTGGCTGGGTTCCTGCCTGCCCAATCACCGCTGGATCATTTGACAGCGGCCATCCATCTTCAGGTGAAGAGGAAACTGGTGCATTGAATTATTTTCTGATAGCTTTCAAGATCCTAGTTCTTGGCGAGCGGCAGCTCTCCTGAGTCTAAAATCAGCACCTGGGATGGAGCAGAGATTTGGGGTTCGGCATGCAGTGGCTCTTTGCAGGGTATTTGGACATCTCCCTGATGGCTACTGCTCTTCTCAAGTTTTAGGTCATCTCCTTGAAGCTGCTGCAATCATACAGCAGAAATCATTTTGCTATATGTGGGCTGTGTTTTCATTGTTCTTGGATTGCATTTGCTGGTGGATGTCAAATTGCTGCAAGAACCCGATCTCCTACCTCCCATTTTCTCTGGTAAACTGTAAGCATTGTAGGGCCCAGAGGTTTTTTGGGGGCCTTCATTACAGCTCTAGGTGAGATGATGTGACAACATGAAGAAAACCAGGTGATATTACATATGAATAAGCAAGGAGTCAGAAGTTCAGCTGAGGTTAATTATCTCCACAACTTCACTGAAAGCATTAATATTGATTTTTGCTAAGTGGTTCAAAGACTAGATGCTGAACATGATGTTTGTTACCAAAGTACCAGAGAGGTGTGAAATTGTCTTGTGTTCTTCCTCACCATTTACATTCTACTAAATACTCTCCTCTCTCTGAAATGAGGTAAAACTAAGCCAGAACAACCTCAGAGTTCACACAGAGAAAGAAAGTTTTAACCCACTGTGATGGAGTGGAGAATAAAACAGATTCATGGATTTTAGTTCATGAAGGGACCAGACTTTTTACAAGTTTTACGTGTGCAGAACCAAAGCAAATTTACATATGCACTCACATCCGTGCTACCTTGCTTCTGATGATAGTTTCACTTTATTAGGAACTGCAGCTAGAAATATGCCTGTCAACATCTGGCCTTCCCCCTGGAGTAAGCAAGCTACACCAGATGAGTACAGCAGCCAGGCTATGACACTAAGATTGCTTGGACAGAGCAAATAGAAAATGTTTTCAAGTCAAATTCTTGAGTCCTTTGATTGTTTGCCCATTAGCAATTTATGCAACAAAAGATCAGAGGGGAGCTGGTGTCATGTGGCTTTAAATAATTTAGAAGTAGAAGGAATTGCTGGAGACTGCTTGAGGGAAATAAATAAATAAGTCAAAGAGAAGCATCTGGCTCAATCTGTCTGCCAAAAAAACAAAGAATAATAGAAAAATAGCCTCCTTTTATGAAGTGTCTAGCAGAACATTTGCCCTGAAGATGCGTGAGCTGAGAATTTTTGCACTCCTCTTTGCCAGCTGAAGCTATCAGATTACTTCTGTCCTTCATCTAGAGGCAATGGATATGGCTAGCGAGGAAAAGAGACCAGTAACTTCGGTTGATGCAGAAAGCAGAAAGCAGTGTGCTGTGAGATGAGTGCTGCAACAATGACAAATTAGCAGGACTGTTTGCAAGTCTGTATCCCTGATTTATCAGGGATGGGTGTTACATGCCTATTTAAAACAGCAGCAGCAACAACAACAAAAGGGGAATTAGTGCATTTGATCTCTTGGTGTATAAGAGAAAGGATGTGATGGGCTGATGAATGTGTGAGGGGAATACCAGTAAGACTGAAACTATCCAGCAGGGACAGTCTGGAAACAGTAATCTAACAAGTCTATCCGTCTTCACTTTTTCATTTTTAAGCACTGAGAAGTTCCCTCAATGTGGAATTTAACGGGAAGGTTAACAGCTATACTGCGCTATCTGGACAGAGAAGAGTTTACACTAAAATAACCCTTTTGGCTTCAAGGTATTTTTTTGCCGAGGTCCAAATCTGAGCTCATGAGTATAAAAAGCAATGCAAATGTGATTGTCTCTGTTAGTAAACGCAATCCAGTGCAAGTTCATACTGAAGTGGACGGTGCTGTTCTCTCCTACTTAATCAGTGCAGGGTAGGGAAGATATTGGTGAACATATGCAGTTTAACCTTGTTCTCTTTAGGAGGAAAATAATTCTCTCAGGGGTGCAGAGGGGCCTGCTGCTGTGTCTAGCAGATGTTGATTAAAGCAAATAGTTGCTCATATTGCTCAATGTTGTTATTCATCTGGTTTTAAACCTGTAGGTAGATATAACTGTAAAGAAGAGTACAGTTGGTTTCCTATGGAGGTTCTGCAGTATGAAATGAATGCTGATTGATTCCTTCTCTTCCTGGAATTTTAGCTAGTGGCTATTAGCTGAGCTTTGGATGGAAGTAAAAGGACACACACACACACACAAAGCCCAAGGTCAAATGTTATTTGGGAAATCTGTTTGTCTCTGCCTGACAGTCAAACATCCCTTGTGCCCTGAACACGTTTTATAAAGCCTGAAGAATATACTTCAAGATTTAACTTTGGAGGTCCTGAAGCTTTCCCTGAAATTCCATGTTATTTACTCCTGCACATAGAAAACAAAGTCCTTAATGGTGGATGCTCTCCAGACCCTAAGAACCTTATACCTGACCAGTGGTCTTTTCTGCTTTGTCAGGAAATCTCCATTTTCAGGCAGCAGGCAGCTCTGAAACCCTTGAGGTTCTAACCTGAGCATAGAGCTTTCTTATTCACCAAGAATACTGGTCTGCTCATCCTGCCTGAAACAAAAGCATATATCTTCTCCTAGCTAAAGCTGTAAGATGGAGCTGTAAAAACACTTGTAAAACGTTTTTGATGCACCTGCAGTAGCAATTACCTGCTTTATTTGTGCCATTTGAACATTACCTTGTAGGAATGTTTTCATGGTGAATTAACGCAAGCTTAGATGAATGGTCCAGAGGCAGGGGCCAGCAGCTGCACTGAGGACTTTCATTTTGTAGTCTCTGACTTAGCTGCACTTCGCACTTTCAGGTAGAAGCCTGACAATCAGAAACCATTAGAATCTGCTCAGGGCACTTGCTATCGTTGCCTTCCTGTCTTTCCCTTCCCACAGAATTGCCTTTTAAGATGTAGCAGGAAAGATCAAAAGTATTTTTTACTGTAAAAATCACAGTGAAATTAAAAAGAATAGGAATAAGCCATTTGTGTAGCAGCTTCTTTCCATGTCTCTGCATAGACTTGCCAATTACAGTTCTCTTTTCTCAGTCAGATATGTTAACCTGCGTTGCTTTTATCTTAGGATCCCCGTTCAGGCTTCTAAAGTGATTTCTGGCTATTTGAGGTCTTCCTTCGTTTTTGTCACTTGTTCCTGGGAGGAAGAATGGCACTGATGGGAAATGTCTTGCTATTTATAGACTGTCTCGGTGTTATGTCTCCTGTGGTTATGTAGAGGAGGCAGCACAGAGTCTATTTACTTACAGACCATTCATCTCCTAGCCTATATTTCTTGCTATGGACTTGCTGCTGAGAATTTTCATCTGTTTTCTTTTAGATTACAATCCCCCACTCCTCCCAAAGTGTGTGACTTTGATCACTGTGGTCTTGTCCATCTCATTTTTGATGCATGCTGTAAGGGTCTGGTCCCTGAGGGCTTGGTCTGATATGCCTGGGTGATGTTGAGGATCCTTTTCATAGGATCCAGAATATGGGGTGAGCCTAAGAGCTTGATGCATGCCTGTAACATACCCCATTATAGAGGCAGGTTGCAGCTAGGGCAACAGCTTTCAGGAACTGGGACTTGCTTTTGAGAACAGAAGACTGCTGTTCTTTCTGTATCTATTGTCATTTGCCCATCCAAACCTCTCTACTACATTTATCACAGTTATATTAACTCATATTTTTAGCTTCAGTCAGATTTTTACTGCCTTATAGAAGAGGATCTGATAAACTGCAAAGCAAAAATGAACACACGGCTCCATTTTAAATACTCAGACTGAACTCTGCTATCAATCTAATAGATGGCATCCAGTTCCAGAAATAAAGTTGTGAAGTGCTTGGCTAGAATTCCCCCAACCTTCTTAAATTTTACTTGATTCAACCTTGGTGCACTGATGATGTCCAAGAATTTATAGTAACAATAGGGGTGAAATTCTGATCTTCTTTAGGCCATCTGGGATTTTTTTCCCCAAGTTTTGTTTTTTTTTGGACAGGCAACCTCACTGTAGATACTTTATTCCCAAATATGTCATTTACTGGCATCATTAGTGGAGCAGGAGATACCATGAGGATCTCTCAGACTGAAAGGACATGCAGGTTGAATAGCTTCACCGAGACAGAATGTCATTTATTTTGGGGTCGGTTGCATTCAGTGAGGTTTAGTTTTGCAGCTTAGCATTATTGTTCTTCAGTAGTTTGTCAGGATAACTTCTGGGGCTGCTGGGATTTGTTATCACAGTCCCTTTTCCCCACCTCTGGCCTTTGAGCCAGGAAGGTGCTCCAGCTCTTTTTAGTTCCATACCAACACCTTGAAGAATGAGCAGCACTGTGTTTTTGAGACAGTCTTCCTTTTGAAATATCTGAAGTGTGTGGGCACCTGCCCAGCATTTATGTTGTGCTTGCTGCTGTTACAGAGTTTTCATGAGGTTTGTTAGGAAAGGGTCTTGTCAAAACTAGGCATATGACTTTTCCCTCCTGGGTAAGAATAGCCAGTGGGACATAGCTAAAGAAAAAAAAAAAAGCTATATTAATCCCATCTAATTATGGTTGAGGGTGAAATGAGGTGGGGAGAAACTCTCCTCTTCTTGAAAGTCTGATCACTGTCACAATTGTGAGCTGGCCAGTGAGCTCAGCATATTCCCCATCTAGGAGGTGCTCTGGACCCAACCTCCTCAAAAAGCCTTATATTTTTTGCTTTATGTGAGGTAAAGCATTATGTGCTGGGTCAGCTGAGATGTAGATGGTGCTTCCTGTTCTGAAGATACAGGTATGGGTAACCTCTGGAAAAGGCAGGGCAGAACACCGTGACAGCAGCTTGAGTGTTGCCACTCACTGGCAGAGCTGCAAGGAGAAGAGGAATCAGGCTTCGAACAAGGAATCTGATTTAATTCTTGTATTGTTTCTGTGTCTGTGTAATCCTCTCATCTCCCATAGCTGTGTCTAAGAGAACAGAAACCACTCTTGTGTTGGGACCTGACTTGAGATCTCTGACTTGTGCTTCTCAAGCTGTGATCCCCTCCTGAATGAATGTACCTGTTAGCTCTGTGTGCATGGCAAGCCAAACGAGTGATGTGCAAGTTCTAAACAAATGCATTTTGTTAGTCCGGTGGTGTGCATAGTAAGAAGCAATGCTTGACTGACACATGCCCTGCAGACAAGTTTCATCATCGTTTGAATTGACACAAATTGTAACCTATACCCCTGTGTTAAGGCATCTCATGCTGAGACTTGTAGAGGGAACAGAATTGGTTTATACAATGAATTCTTACTAAAATAAAGGTAATACCAAAGGTCACACTCACTAGCTAATTAAATATTTTCCTAAAGTGGTATACCCATTTATAATATGTAAAGCCTGACTTTGTTCTCCTTGGAGCAGGCCTGGAAAGAATTGCATTGCAAATATTTATTTACCTCTCTTGTCCCTCACTGGCTTTATTTTAATGGGTGTGCAAAACTGCATGAATGCTACAAGGGAGAAAAAGCCCCCCGGGAAAGCCTTTGTATCTGGATGAATTGGAAAAACAAACTCTAGGGTGCTCATTTGCCACGAATCGCTTTTCACATCACGTGCGGAAAATGAATGAAGCGTCTGTGAATCTAATTCCCTTTGTCCCAGTTGTAAAGCAGATCAGCACAATAGGAGAGGCACAAGGCCAGCAAAGCAAGAAGTGGAAAGCAGTCACCACTCAGTGAATTCATTTTCAGTCATCCCGTTGCTGCCTGCTCCTTTTCTTCTCTACAGATTTAAAGAACAAACAAACCCGACGGTTCCTGGGAAATGCCTCTGTTAAGTGCTGCTGCTGAAGCCTTGCTGAGCATGGCGGCAGCAGCTGAGAACACGATTCCTTCCCGCAGTCACGCCTGGTCCCTTGTCACTCCAAGTGGGAGGACAGAAAGCACATCACCACAGCCCAACTGTGCAGTAGGAAACCAGCAGATCAGGGCACTGAAGAGTCTGTTATCCCCGAGGTAAAAGGGAGAAAGACTGAAGCTCTTTCTGTTGTGGGCTTTTTTTCATTGTTGATGTTGTAATAACTGAATTTTGAGATAAAAATCCTAACCAGCTGCACTGATTTTTTGACAGCTGTTTAATAATCTGAATTAGGTTACGTTATTTCCTCCCTATTATATTCCATCTAAATACATTTAGATGCGTGCATGTCAACCAAACCAGCTACATGTGAAAGACAAAACATTCCAGCTGCAAAACTCAGTGCCAGCTTGGGAATGTAACCCTTCCATTCATTGCCTGGTTTATAAGCTCCTCTTGCTGCATAAGAACAATTCTGTTGCCTAGCTAAAAGGAAATGGAAAATGGAAATTTTAAGAATCTCACCACAGCTTTTGTAATATATCTCCAAGTTTTCCTCCTTGCAGACTGTGTGTGTAGGCCATTCTGTTCTGGCACTGACGCAAAGCAGGGCTAAGATGAGAGTGAGAACGTTCCATGTCTTCATGGTTGCAGTGGCAGTTTGCAGGATTGATTCTTCCCGTCTCTTGCTACTCTTCTGTGGGTTAGCTGCTCCTTCCTTCCTCCAAGGGAGAAACAGGAGTTACTACATTCACGCCTGAAGAATGTTTAAGTGAGCCAATGCAGCCTCCAGATTGCCACAACGTGGTGCAAACAAGAGGCTAATCAGAATTGGAGGGTGCTGTTTCCGTGTGCTCAGACTTCTGCTTTCTGCTTCGTGTTAGTTTAAACTAATGACAAATGAGATAATAACACCTACTCGCCACGCTGCGCAGCCCTGTCTTGGTGCCTGCTGGAACTGTACAGCAAACTGTTTATTCTTTCTCTCGCTGCCAGTTTCTTCTCTAGAAGTCAAAGCATTTAGGTCAGGACTTCAGACAGGCTTATTTAGCCCCGCTGGCTGCAAAATGTAATCCAAACCATCCCATTTTAATCATGCAAAGTTGGGACCAAATGTTGCAAGGTGGCCAGTTTGGTTTGTGCATTTTTCTTGGTGAAAAATCAGTGTGCTGGAGGGAAGGAAGATTTGTCTGAAAAAAAGCTGGCACACCAGAGAACCAACTCTTGAAACTTTCAGGAATGAATCCTTTCTGCTTGACTCTGATAGAGGTGGCATTTTCATTCATTTTGGTCAGTGGTTCTTAGGAATGTACTATTTAAGAGTAAACTCAGTCAAGTAAACGTTTCTTTCCTTCTGTTTTCCTGGTTATTTAACTGCCCAGTAGTGACACTGCATTGGTCGTTCATGGTTTGTTTGTTTTTTAAAGCAGTACTTCATGCACAAAGGGGTGGCTGATGCAGATGGCAAAGAATGATCGGTAAAGAAAGTAGGGAGGATTGCCTCATCCCTTATAAAATTCTCTTCTTTACTTTACGATCTGGGGTTTGGAATAGGATTTCAAAAGGCAGTTGCCAAAAAGGACTTTTCTGGACAAAGTATTAAATGGAAAAAAACCTACAGGCTAAACTCAGCCCTAAAGCCAATGTCTGCAGTAGTGTTCTCTGAGCTGCAGGCAGGAGAAATTGGCTCTGTAGCGTGACAGAGTTGGATAAAGGATTTCTTTGGCCACCTCAGTCTTTCTTGCTTGAAAGCTGCAAGTATCATTTGCTCTGTCACTGAGTGAAGTTGAAGAAGAGAAAGCTGATGGACGTACTTTAGCAAACAGGAAGGCATCTAACAAGATAATTATAAAATAATGCTAAACAGTAGAGTTGTTTCTGAGGCAAAATCCTGGCCTTTATAAAGACAATAAAAGTAATCCCAAAGATTAGAGAGGAGGCCACGATTTCAGCCACGATGTAGTACATTTAAAAGCTGATTCAGTGCAATCCAAGAGATTTTGCTTTGGATGATGTGATTCAGGCCTATTTCATGTTTTGGATGCTATCATAGTGGTAAGTTACAGGGACAGGGTGAGAATTCAGGCAACTGTCCTTAGACACAGTGCATGTGTGATAGTCATGTAAAGGGATTTGGGTTAGGATCTGTCTGATTTGATCAGACTTCTGGTGATACCCAGCCAACAGCTGATGAGAGCAATGCAACTGCATAGAGACTATTAAACAGAGACAATGTCCAGGATAACTGTAATGAACTTAAATTTGAATGGCATAAAGTAAAAGTCCCTTCCCACTGAAGTCTGTGAAGGGAATCAGAACTGGATATAATTACTTCTTACAAAAATCACTGTCAGTCAGAGCTGTGAGAAACATAACCACTATATTTTATTCTTTTCTTAAGGTATGATAGAATGGTATTTCCTTAAAACGTCAGTTTTTATGTCAGTGAACTGAGCAAAACAGAAGACAGGGTAAATATTTGAAAGAGACATACAGCGGGACTGAGGGTATCACTAATAAGCAAAATTAAGCTCAGGACCACTCTTGAGATTAAAATAATTGTAAACTGGGAAAATATATGTGAGTGGTACTGTATATGCTTACCCTGCTCTTACTCATCACTGCATGCCTGTTCAGAAACAATATTGAGACAGGTCACTGGGCAGAATGGAGTCCAGGTCTGGATGGGAATGGTTTACCTGGACATTGGTCTTGGTTTTGTCCCACTTTGCCTCTCCCCACCCTATCCAGATGGTGCTGTGTTCCATGTCAGGGACTGCTGAAGTAGTTGTACAAAGCAGACTTTCATCTTCACAGAAGCCCTGTGGTAGCTGCTCTCTGGATATCCAGAAACCTGGGCCATACCTTGCAGACAATTCAGTCTAAGTACAAGCAGACAGCCTGGGAAATCATAGAATGATAGAATGGCTTGGGTTGAAATGGACCACAATGATCACGTAGTTTCAACCCCCCTGCTATGTGCAGGGTCACCAACCACCACACCACGCTGTCCAGAGCCACATCCAGCCTGGCACTGAATGCCTCTGGGGATAGGGCATCCACAACCTCCTTGGGTAACATGTTCCTGTGCATCACCACCCTCTGTGAAAAACTTCCTCCTGATATCTAAGCTAAACCCCAGTCTCAGTTTAAAACCATTCCCTCTTGTCCTATCACTATCCACCCTTCTAAACAGCTGCCCCCCTTCCCCCCTTTATATGCTCCCTTCAAGTACTGGAAGGCCACAACAAGGTCTCCTTGGAGCCTTCTCTTCTCCAAGCCAAACAAGCTCAGTTCCCTCAATCTTCCCTCATAGGAGACGTGCTCCAGCCCTCTGATCATCTTAGTGGCCCTCCTCTGGACCCACTCCATGAGCTCCACATCCTTCCTGTACTGGGAGCCCCAGTCCTGGATGCAGTACTGCAGATGGGGCCTCACAAGAGCTGAGTAGAGGGGGGAAAAAGTAGAAGCCTGAAAGTAGAACAACGCTAGGCTGTCTGAATATGGGCCTTCCTACTTAACTGGAAGCAGGATGGCTGGTGTAGCAGAAATCCAATGTGATTCTGTAGATGAGCTCAGAAGCACTGTTATACGTAGGCAAGTGCCTGCACCATTTTCCTGTCTGTTGCATAGACTCTCTCTTGCTCTTTTGAGACAGCTACTTCATTCTTTTTTTTGGCAGTACTCCTGACACTGACTCAAAATGACAAGTCACAAGATTTCTTTGTGGGTGCGAGGTTGGAACGTGTCTCAATAGTTTCAGTAGCCGATGTTCTGAGGGGAAACAGCCATGATGGTTGACGTTTTGGAAAGCTGTTAACTTCCAGTTTGCCCCACCACGTTGTTTTCAGTGGGAAGGAAATTCAGAAGGTTTAAGTTTACAACGTGCGCTCCAGACGCTGTTTCGCCATTTTATTCCCTGTGTAATCCTTGTATCTCCTAGAAAGTGCGTTATTACCAACTCCATCTGTTCTGAGAACGCTTTCCCTTCAAACAGCCGAAGCCTGTGGGATGAGAAACTGCATTTAAACGAAGTGGTATCAGCTCTGGCAGTGGGAATTCTGCTTAGCAGGTTGCTTAGCTGGCCAACAAGCATGTTTCTTTATCTGACTGAAGTCTCTGACCATGGAAATAAGCATCTCACTATGCCTGTAAAGAAAGTTCATTACTTGAAGAGAGAAGTGGCTTCATGTATCTATATCACTCTTCACCTTGTTTTGATGCTTCTGTATTAAAGGATGAAAATGCCACTTCCTACTTATCAAGATTTTTAGATCTGTAATATATATGGCAAGAGTAAAAGACACAAACTAGTAAGCAGACAAAGCTTCATCAATATCTGTAAGTTCTCGGACTTGCTGATAAAAGATTGCTAATATATTTACAGGAGCAAATTCTTCCCAAACAGTAGCTTATACCACCAGCCTCTCCCCTCTATAGCTTTTCTTAACAACAGTCAGTACCAGCTCCATGGTACTGGTACTACTACATGGTACAGGAACATAGCAATAAAGAGGGTTTGTTTTGTTCCTTCTTACTTTATGGCCCATCTCTCCCCTTTTAAATTGCAAGCTTGAGTCATAACTGTTTAAACAGACAGCACTGTTTATTGGTTAATCAACATACTATTAAGTAGCCTAGCGATAGATACTATTAATAGAGAGACTGTTTGTAGGTGCTTCATTTATTCCTTACCTGATTTTATGTCTTATTCCCCCTTTCTCATTTCGCAGAACCCACCTTTTTGCTGTCTTTACCACCTCCATTTCTTTACTTGAACTCCTTACAAAAATGCAATTCACCTTAAAGTTTTCAGCACTGGTCTTATTTCTTCTACACCCATTCTCAATTTTTGGTTTTGTTTCTAGTGCCTTTACTCAGGCTGTCTTGGCCTTATGTAGCTTTACTGATACGGTTTCCTTGGTACAGATAGTCTCCTAAGATCCTAAGACTGCATCCCTAAACTCCCCTACAATTACCTTATTAATACTGGCAATGCTAACTTTGATTCCTCTACTTGCCTCCAATTAGTGCCAGTAGTTTCATATCTGAAGCACAGCCTGCATACCAGAGCAACAAAGCTACATATTTTTCATGTTCTGTGTTATACAGCATGCTTCCCCTGAATTGTTCTAATTACTCTCTGGGCTCCCTGCAGAGGCTTTAGCTAGTCATGAGACTGGTGGAGCTTTTTACTGGCATTCATACAGCTGTGATTTTTGCCAAAATGTTTATGGGTACGTTTTTTTCTATACTCCTGGCCAAGTAGTTGTATCTGCAAAACTTTTCCAAATGTACACCTGGACAACACTTCACCTCATTTTTGCAATAGGATTTTCTCTTGAGTTTCTTTCATAGAATCATAGAATGGTTTGGGTTGAAAGGGACCTTTAAGGTCATCTGGTTTGATCTCCCTTACTACAGGCAGGGACACCTCCCACTAGATCAGGTTGCTCAGAGCCCCATCCAGCCTGGCCTTGAACGACTCCAGGGAAGGGGCATCTACAACCTCTCTAGGCAACCTGTTCCAGTGTCTCACCATCCTCACAGTAAAGAATTTATTTCTAATATCTAGTCTAAATCTACCCTCTTCCTGTTTAAAACCATTTTCTCTTGACCTGTCACTACATGCATGTATAAAAAGTCTCTCCCCAGCTTTCCTGTAGGCCTCCTTCAGGTTCAGGAAGGCTGCTATAATAAGTTCCCTTGTAGACTTTTCTTCTCTAGGCTGAGGAGACTCAGCTCTCTCAGCCTGCCCTCATAGGGGACGTTCTTCAGCCCTGTGATCATCTTCATGTCCCTCCTCTGGAGCTGCTTCAATAGATTGATGTTTTTCTTGTGTTGGGGTCCCAGAACTGGATGCAGTACTCCAGCTGGGGTCTCATGAGAGCAGAGTAGAGGGGCCCTGACCTGCTGTCACACCTTTCTTGATGCAACCCAGGATACAAATGGCTGCCTGGGCTGCGAGCACACATTGCCAGCTCATGTTGAGTCTTGTATCAACTGATATCCTCAATGCTTTCTCCTCAGAGTTGCTCTCAAGCCATTCTCTGCCCAACCTGTATCTGTGCTTGAGATTGCCCCAGGCCAGATGCAGGTCCTTACACTTGGCCTTGTTGAACTTCATGAGGTTGTCATGGGCCCATCTCTCAAGCCTTACCAGGTCCCTCTGGATAGCACCCTTTCCCTCTAGTGTGTCAACTGCACCACGCAGCTTGGTGTCATCTGCAAACTTACTGAGAGAGCACTTGATCCCACTGTCCATGGCACCTACAAAGATGCTGGTTCCAGCACTGATCCCCAAGGAACACCAGTTGTCATTGGTCCCTCTTAGACACTGAACCATTGACTGCAACTCTCTCAGTGCAAATTCCAACCAATTCCTTAACCAGCAAGTGGTCCATCCATCACATCAATTTTTCCCCCATTTTGCAACCAGGCTGTCATATGGGACAGTGTCAAACGTTTTGCACAAGTCCAGGTAGATGATATCAGTTTCTCTTCCTTTATACACTAACCTTGTAACTTCATTATAGAAGGCCACCAAGTTTGTTAAGCATTGCTTGCCCTTGGTGAAGTCATGGTGGTTACCACCAATCACTTCATCTTTATTTTATGTGTGCCTTAGTAGGGCCTTCAGGAGGATCTGCTCTATGATCTTAGCATGCACAGAGGTGTGGCTGACTGTCCTGTTGTTCCCTGGATCTTTTTTTCCCTTCTTGAAGATGGGGGTCATGTTTTCCCTTTTCCAATCAGTGGGAAATTATTATATAATTTTTCCTGTATTATGCAAGTTCGGTGTGAGGTGAGTCTGAACCAACGTTTCAGTTAGTTTTTTCAAGCCAAAATATTTCTTGCTTTTGGCATCTTCATGCACTTCTGAATTGTGCAATGAAGCATTTAAATGGAGAAAATTTTGCACTAAAAGCTTCACTCGTTTCTTTTTTTCTTGTGGTTCCTTCTGAACAAAAGCTTTCTGCTTCAGACGTCTCCATGTGGATCTCCTGTTAGTGAAGGACAGAAAGATAGACGAAATTTTTCAGAGGAGATAAATTCCCCCTTTAGAGAAGTCAGTTTGCAGGTGGGGATGCTGTTCCGTGCTTTCTCTGGGTATCTCATAGCTGAGCGTTGCCCAGCCCTGGCAGGCTCTCAGTGCAGGCCCTTTGCAGTTGTCTGGGATTGAGCTGCTTCTCAGCAGTACCTGCTCCTTGTACAGCACTGTTGATGTATGACATGAGCCCATGTAGTTTTGTTATCATCCAGGTCTCAATCACTTTGATACACTTACAAGTAGTAGTGAACTACTATGTCAGGCACCTTCCTAACTTTAGTTGATTTCTTTTTGTTGTTCTTTTTCTTTTCTTTCATTTTTAATTGAAGCTTTCAGGAAAAGGGAATACTTGGTGGCATGGGGAAAAGGAAGAACATACTCTTTCTTTTGGCATTTATATTAGAAATTCAGGAAAATGTTTAAGTTTGTACACTGTTGTGACTATTCAGGGTCCATCAGAGTCTACACTCTGTGAGATAGATTAAAGGTTTCAGGTTTGTCTGCTACAAAGCGGGAGGGTGTGTTTTTGCATCAATCTACAGTAAAAGCCTTGCATCTGTACTAGGTATGTACAAAAACAAAGCCTTGCACAGCTTCCTTCTGGTTAAAACTTAAGCTTTTCCAGGAGGAAAGCATTACCTAGTCATGAAGAAAGGGCAAAATGTATCTGGTATAGTGAATCAAAAGTGCTGAATACTTTTAGATGTTAATATTTGAATACCTATATTTATAGTGTCCGGTATATCAAAGATGCATGCTGTAATTATTCGGTGTTTTCATATAAGAACACAGAATATTTCCTAAACCTCTATTTAACCCCTTTTTATAGCGCTGGAAGATAAGATGAATAGATTTGGGGTTTTTCAAGCTTATAGACTTCTGGCAACACAATAGAGGCATTTGAAAATTAGGAATGAAGCCAACAGGTGGTATTTAGATGTGAGCAGTTGTCTGGTTTTCAGCTTTCATATGTCATTATATTCTTTTACTGCCTTTCTCTAGTGGTGAAAACTTTGTGCTCAGCCCCAAGGCAAGAACTAAGTTGCCTCCTGCATGGACCTTTCTCTTTGTCACCTTCCTTCCAGAGTTAGTATGTGAACAGTAAAAAAAAGCTCTTGGTTTTGGTAGGATTGGGGCAAGAAGATGGAACTCATATGCTGTCCTTTTGTTTGCATTCAGGAAGGAAACGTAAGACAAGCTCGTTCTGGTGCTCTCTGAATTGGAGAGCTATACTTGTCATTTGGCTATGGTGACGCATATCCAAACGTGGAGTTAGTGCCTGAGAATGAATCTCGGATGAGTGCTGCTGGGTGTGCTTTGGAAAAAGGGAACAGAGGAGAGAAGAAGACTTAGTAGCACTCAGAGCAGAAGCAGTGGTACATCCATACATTTACTGTTGGTTTGCATTGCATGTTTCTGATGCAAATGCACATGAGCCTAAGACTGAGAAGAAATTCTGGCCTTTGAGTCATGTGGTCTCACAAAATGTAGCAAGGGTGGAAGCAACAGAAACAGCTTTTATGCAATAAGAAAAGCTTTTATCTGCTTCTGTATCTCCCCTCCTCGGTTCCACCAATTCCTAACAGGGGCTGCATGGAGTTGTTACTGTGGCAGCAGGTTTTGTGATGGGTGGGAATTTCATAGTGAATGCTTTTCTTTTCAGAAAATACCACTTTACTGAGTCCAATGAGAATGCTAGGACAGTTTGGGAATGTGCATGCCAGCAGGATAATTTTTTCAGCAGCAGGACAAAGCCCTGTGGTTAGAGAAAAACTTCCCTTCTAGTACAGCCTTTATAGCAGATTAACTTTTTTTTTTTTATGTACTGTGAAGCTAGAGTTCAAAGCAGGGTCTTATATCCATTAGGTAATGGCCTTAAGTTGCTCCAGGGGAGATTCAGATTGGGTATTAGGAAAAATTTCTTTAAAGAAAGAGTGGCAGTGCTTTGGAACAGGCTGCCCAGGGAAGTGTTCAAGAAATGTGTAAATATGGCACTGACAAACATGGTTTATTAGGCCTGGTGGAGGTGGTTTGATGGTTGGATTAGATGAGAAGATCTTAGAGGTGTTTTTCAACCTCAGTGACTCTATGATTCACCTGGGCTAGCAGACTCTGAACCACATTTGTTCAGATGATGTTCAGAATGGAAGAAGCTTTGAAACATCATATTTCAAAGGAAAGAAAGAGGATGTTTTGTGCTACTGTGCTGTAAATTCTGTCTACTGCCTCTCAGTGCATGGTGGCAACAGCAACGTGATGAGGAACTGCTTTGATGGGCAACCTTATTTCCTGAGAAAACAGCCTATGGTTTTGTATGAGCTTGGATCTGGAGTCTCTCTTCTGTTCTGCTTCACAGCTGCACTTGTGAGCAGCAGTTCACCCAGGCAATGTGTTTACACTGGTGTTGCAATCAGGATCACAGTGGATCAGTGCTCTGTACCAAACCCCTGTGGCCTCCTGGATGGAGTGAGTTTGATTGCCAGCACTGCAATGCCAGTGTACTGCTTTGGATCGATGCAGATTGGTGCTGGTTAGGCAATAAGGAACAGCAGCTACCCATGCCTAGGACAGATGGACTGGGGTGTGGTGCTGGCTGTCATAAGTCTGCTGGAAATGAGCATTTTTCCATGTTGGCTAATGGAGTTTCCTCTGTGTTCATGGCGAAGTGGCTCTGTGGAATTAGCTCTTTTCAGTGCCTGGGAAGTGCTCAGCTGTACAGCACGGGGACTTCTGACAAAGCAGACTCAGCAGAGCACTGGTTAAGAGTTGAGGTTTGGGTTTGCAGCCTTACAGACAGATTCTGTTTGCATGTGATTCTGTGAAATATGGGCACAAGAAAGCTATATCCATAGATAACATACACCTATAGAAACAAAAAATGCACACAGTGGAAGAGTATGAAATTTTGTAGACACACAAGTACTGGAAATTCAGATTGGTTTTGGCTCATATAATGGTCCACAAGCAGGGAAGAATGAACAAGCAAGCTGCCCTTGTGCTTCTGGGTCACCTATCATGGATCACCTCTCTCTCCTAAAAAGATCAAACTGACTGCCACTCAGGCCTGGCATGAAACCTTAAAAAATGTTCTTTCAATCAAATGCTGGTAGATATGGAAAGAACTGTGTGCAAAAGGGAGCAACTGAAAGGCAGGGGTCTCTTACCAGCAAGAGATATTGAGAACAACCATCTCAACCCATTCAGGCAAGAAATGAGGACTTGAATTAGGCAAGAATTCATCAACTTTCTTTCAAAATATCCATTTTGGTACCCAAGCGCTCCCGACCTGACTGATGGATGATGAGATGGGATTTGTTTGAATGCACGGAAAACAAGGGCAAAGGAATGAGAGCTGAAGGAGGATTAAGTTTAAACCGGATTCTAATGGATTTTGAGACTGAATTTCAGATTGGTCAGCCTACTGCCAAAAAAAAGCTGTGGTTTTGATGCAAATGAATTTGATAGCTGCTGCTGACGTTCTTCCAGCTACGTTCTTCCAGCCGAAGCGTTGTCTGGTAAGGGAGTTTGCAGATGCTCCCCACGATACTATTCCTGAGTTAATTCAACCATTCTCAGCCTTGTAGAAACATGGGGGTTTTGAAACTTGTCTTCAGCATGATGCCAATTATAGAGAATGTGTGGAGGTCAGTTTCTTGGTAGCTTGCGCTGTTTCAGATACTACTTCAATGAAAGATACGCCTCCCCCTGTATCAAACATTGCTGTGATTGTGCAGGGGGAGCCCCAGTGCTGCATCCAAATCTAAATCTGACGGGAGGGAGCACAGCCTAGTACCATCCTCTTGCTCCTAGCTGTGGGGAAGGATGTGCTACATCCCTTTCTCAGGCAAGCACGGCAAAGAATTGGTGCAGAGATGGCTTCAGTCAAGGGGAATTTTACAGGCTTGCTGAAATCTTTTCTCTGCTCAGTCTCCTGGGTGTGCAAGTGCAGTGAGCTCTTCTCCACCCAACTACCTCAGGCAGGCACTCTGACAGGCACAGGTTGGTGTGGATTGCATCTGATGTGCGGGTGGGATAGAGCTGAGTGCAATCTGTGACAGGGCTTTGCCAACAAGGCAGCAATTATAGATATGGGTTTATACATGTGAAGGGCCATTTCCACTTCTCTAACGTTTCCAGAGGGAATGACAGAAGCCATTTTAGGACGAGAGAGCTAGTCCCTGCTCTGTGTAACGGGTTGGACTACAGGGATCTTTCTTTAGCAGTACAAGATTAAGAATCTGTACATTACCCCCGGCTGCTGCTGAGGAGAAAAGAAGAAGAAAATAGTGAGAAAAGCACTATCTCTGGTCCAGATCTTCACCTAATACTACCTTACAGTGCTGGCAATGTCACTGAGCCTATTCAGGAAGCTAAACTTTCTTTCTTTAATAGGAGTTTCTTAAGGATGGAACAGAGTTGTGTATTAGGGTAGGCTGCTTTTTCTCAATGGATATTCAGAGAGCATCATCCAGGAGAGCTTCCAGCTCATTTTAGTTTCTTTCCTTAATAGAAGTCAGTATGGATCAGAGCCACAAGTTATTTCCAGTGTATGGATTGCCAGAGATCTAAAATTAATACATGGATCTTCTTGTCCCAAGAGATCAGCGTGGCTGTGGATAGCATTCTTCAGAAAATCCTGATGGCTTTCCTTCCCTGCTAAGAGGTAAATACAGCCTTCGAGTTAGCAAGGACTTGACAGTTTGCACAAGCTAAGCCCAATTTGGATGTTGCTGAGATGGAAAAGTGGGATTTCTTTAGTTTCCTCTGGCAGAGAAAAGTTTCACTAGCAGTCTTGGTCAAAGCCTGTTTGAATCTGTTTCCCAGAAACGTGCTCATCTTTCCTCCCACTTCTGTCGCAGTCTCTTCCAGAGGATAGGTGGTGGTGAGAAGAAACATTTGCATTGGTTTTTAGGACTCAGTTTGATGTGAGCACCTCAGCCCAAGCTCTGTGCTGGCTGGAAAGAATGACGTGAGGAAATAGGATCGCAGAGCCTGGGGAGAAGCTTTGCAGACCACCTGGCCTTCAAATTCCTGGCACTGCTCAAACTTGTCTCTGTAGGAAATCCACGTTCCAAGTCAAGATCAGGTCACATGAGAAAATTAATTTGGCAGGAATATTATGAGTCCCTACTGATCTGCCAGCAAATCCACCCCAAGCATCTTGCTCCATGTCTCTACGCTCAGAATAGAGCAGCACAACTGACAGCCCTGCATAGAAATGTACTCACAGAAGTGCCTGGAGGTGGTTTCTGCAGGCTTTCCCATGAACCAATGCTGCTGCAAGCTGACTTCCCTTAGTGCCACATTCTCTTTTTACAGTAACATCAAAGGCAAGGGCTGAGGAGGGGCTTCCAAGCAAAGAGAATTGAGGTGGGATTAAAAAAAGGCACTCCTCCTCCTTAGCTTTCTGTGTCCCTACTGTCCTGGGAAGGCTACTGTTCTCCTAGGTGTTGTCTAGTCACACAAAAAACATGCAAATGTAGGGATAATTCATACTTCTGTGCCCACCTGACCTCCTCTGACATCATTAGCAGCAACTAGTGAGACTCTGCCATATGCATTTAAGTGTCGTTTTGTGCATTCTTGTTCCCCAAGTATATCAGCTTTAGGGAAAGGTGCATAAAGGAAACCAAGTTCAAAATGACTCTGGCACAATTATAGTAGAAACAAGCTGCTATTAAGCTTTAATGCAGATGCCATGATGGGGAATAAAATCTCATTTCCTTTCTTTTTCTTTTCATTCATCTTTTGTATTAGGTGCTCTGTTATCATCTTCACTTGGGATGCTCAGAAACTTTGTAGCATGAGCATAGGTGGGAATTGGGAGGTCTCTGTTACAAAAGGCTGAGTAGTTTTGTTTTTTTAACCTGTGCTATCAATAGCTTTGAGCACTTTTGTATCCCTTTGAGGTGACTGGATGATGCACTTCTTACAGAAGCACCCCTTAGTTACATGAGTAACCACATGTCTGAATAGTCTTCCTTTAAATGTGTGAATATGACTGTTGGTGTGTTTATTTGTGTGTTTATTTATATAACTTAAATAAATGTAGGACATAATATTTATGTTATGCAAACACATGCATGTATAAACAAATATATTACCAAGTATATTACTATGAGAGTAGTGAAGCACTGGAATAGGTTGCCCAGAGAGGTGGTGGATTCCCCATCCATGGAGACACCCAAGGTCAGGCTGGAAAGGGCTCTGAGCAACCTCATGTAGCCGTAGGTATCCCTGTCCACTGCAGGGGAGTTGGACTAGGTGATCTTTAAAGGAGCCTTCCAACTTAAATGATGCTGTGATTCTACAATCCTAAGTAAATATGTATATTTATTTACACACATTTCTAAATAGGATATTTCTGTAGAAGAAAGGTCTTCTAAATCTGAGACTGGATGGGTTCATCCCTTGGTAGTGATGCAAACAATGCGGATGTGGACATGGCCAATGCACAAGAGTGGGCGAATCAGTGTTTTTGTTGGGTTTTTCTCTTCCTGGATTCTTTCACACAGCTCTCTCATGTCATTTGGGGAATAGGTAATCTGTCTGTGGATGTAATCTACTTAGACTTTAGTAAAGCCTTTGGCTCTTGTCTCCCACAGTATTCTCCTGGAAAAGCTGGCAGACAGTAGCTTGGACAGATACACTCTTTGCTGGTTAAAGAACTGGCTGGGTGGCCAGGCCCAGAAAGTGGTGGTGAACTGACTTAAATCCGACTGGTAAATGGTCACCAGTGACTTTTCCTAGGAGTCAGTATTGGGGCTGGGCTTGTTTAATATCTCTATTAATTATATAGACAAGAGGATTGAGTGTTCCCTCAGTAAGTTTGCTGATGAGGTCATGCTGGGAGGAAGTGTTGATCTACCTGAGAATAGGAAGGAATACAAAGGGACCTGGATAGGATGCATTGATGGACCGGAGCCAATTCTATGAGCTTTAACAAGATCAAGTGCCAGGTCCTGCACTTTGGTCACAGCAGCCCCATGCATTGCTACAGGACTGGGGCAGAATGCGTCAAGGTGTTAAAGCGGAGAGCGGCCGGCAGGAGGGTGGGAAGCTCCGTGACCGCCGTTCCCCAGATGGCCGCCGGGTGGCGCTGTTCGCCCAAGTTGCGGCTGGCTCTGCCCGCAGGGCTCTGCTGAGGGAGCGCCGCCTGAGCGCGGCGCGGTTAATTAATAACTAAATGCCGCGGGCGGGGCAGCAGCTCCAGCCCGGCTCTGACGGTGGGAGAGCACCTTGCTGCGAAGCCCCGGGGCAACACATTGGTGGGGGGGTTTATTCGATTACAAGAAAGAGCTCTGGAGAAGATGCGGAGGAGGCAAACCCCGGGTGCCTCCGCATTTTGCGTGGGCTGGTGGCAGCGTGCTAGGTTTTCCTGATTTATTTAGCATTCTTGTCACAGCTTCCATTGTGGAGCTTTCCCGTACGAGGATTAACCACCACAAGCGGTGCAGTGCAACGCTGGCAACCTCCTTGGAAATCACGCAGCCTGAATAACGATGAGAGCGGAAAGCAGGGCGGAAAATCCACCGTTCTGCTCCCAGAAGCATCGCTGTGCCGTACCCACAGGCTGAGAGCAGCCCTTGGCACGGCCCCATCACACAGCCTGCTCCGTCCCCTGTCCATAAGGGGATGTCAAAATGCAAGGTGGGAAATGCAAACTGTGGGGCTTCTGCCCAGCGTGCTGTGAGGGCGAGGGCTTGCATCCGCCATCTTAGGGGCTGGCTCCCTTGGCCTAGGCCTGGAGGCGTGTTGCAGGTGCCATGGAGCCGGGTAGCTGATGGCCGGCCAAGAGCAACACATGTGGGGGTAATGTTCAGCTTAGGAGGTGGCAGAGTCACTGTTCCTGGAGGTGTTCATGAGAACGACAAGCGTGGCACTGAGGAATGCGGTTTAGAGCAGTGACAGGCGTGGGTTGCTACGGCTGGACTACGTGATCTCAGTGATCTTTCAGCCTTTATGATTCTGTGATAAGCACTGCTGGTGAGTCTCTCTGAAGCAAACAGGCTGAGCTCCTCATTTGTTTCTCCCTGTCAGGATGATGAGCCCAACTAGATTTCTCTCTGTTTGTGTTTGCTGCTTGTCTGTGCTGACAAAACATGCGTAGTTTGTAGCTCCCTCGCTTCAGCTGGCTGCTGTTCCATTTTAATGCGAGGCGCTTCATCAGAGGTCATTTACTCAGTGTGCTGCTGGGCCATTTACAAATATGAGCTGATGAATATTTCATCACTGTTCACCAGGAATTCTGTCGAAGGCTGGAGCTTTGTGGCAGCGACGCAGTACGTGATGCGCTTAACCTGAAATTGTTTCCTTGCTGCATCTTTCATCAGGTGTGCTAATTGCTGATGTTGATGAAGGGGAAACGATGGGAGAAGGAATGTGTATTAATATAATAATACTCTTGATCACCCCTTTCGATTCTCCTTAAATATCGATGGAATCGGTGCTGCTTGAGAAAGAGACTCTTCTAATGGAAATACAGGAGCAGACATCCCTTCCTATTTGCTCTAAGAGCAATACCAGGCTGCTTTCCTTCCCGCAGTGCCACACCTCCAGGAGGGAGGCTCTACTGCACTCAGAGTGCT